>NC_080190.1:134176083-134479114 GCF_030028045.1 Hippopotamus amphibius kiboko | reverse complement strand
CTGGTTTTCATTAAGTCTTTTTAGCCAGTTGTCAGCGTGCTTCAGAGAGAGGGGGAAAAAAAAAAAAAAATATATATATATATATATATATATGTATATATATAAAATCTCACATGTTCAACAGATGTGGGCTGGAATCAAAGCCGAGCTGAGCAGAGCAGCAGACAGCAAGCAGCAGCAGTTTCCCCAAACAAAAGGTCAGCCACGGATAATGACATCCCCTGAGTGATGTATGTGCACATTAGGAAGTTAAATTTCATGAAAAGAATGTCCAATAAAGCCATCAATTTTATTTTTAGTTCATCTGGCTGCAATTTCTGCCTCCGGTCATTGGCTCCAGGAAAACAGCACCGGGCAGGCACCTGGATTCACTTGGGGCCCCCGGTCCATGAACTACAACATTCCACACATACTTTCCCAACGCAAGCACTGAAAGGCCTGCTCCCTACTTCTTAGCTCACTGTCTGCACAACATTCCCTGACCTTTGATGTGAAAGAAAAACACTCTGCTTTACAACATTCCCTTCAACTGGGCTTTTCTGAAAGAAGCCAAAACACCCCCATCCTTGTGGCCACACCACCCTTGTGGCCACCCTGTCCGTCCCAACACCTTAGGAATGAATGGCTATCTGAATGTTACAAACACTTGGAGTGCGTTTACATCCACTAAATCCTGTTACCCTGGGTGCTGTTTAAGGGGAGAGAGATCATTAGCAGAATTCCCCACAATTATCCTTGAAAAAAGCCCACCTCTTTTGCAGGGGGCGGGGGTGGATTCTAAACCCACACAGTTAAGAATTCCTCCATCCTTCTTCAAGTGCCAGGGTCATTTGTTATTATATAAATGCACATGTATACCAATGTTGTGTAATGTTGCTGCTGTTTTCAATGAGTTTCCTCCCCTTCCTACCAGGCATTTTGGGCTAGAATAGCCGTCCCACAGTCGCCTCCTACTGAATAATTACAGTAGTGGGCCAATTAAACTAATCACCTTTCCACCTATTTTTATCCGGCTTACAGATGTAAATCTCACTCAGAACGCCAGGAATAAAAGGCTCCTCTCTAATAGCACCTAGGACCCCGAGTGCTGCTCCTGGAAGAGGCCCAAAGCACCGGGGCAAGCTTAACTCCCAACCAAAATGAATAAGTCACATTTTCAAACATGCGACATTCATGTATATTCACTATATATTCCTCTTTCTTCTTCAAGGAAATCTAAAGGCTCTCCCGTTATTATTCCTGCACTGCTCCTACACTTCAAAAGCCTGAACTTCAATGTTAACGTGGTTTAGCTGAAGCAGCCAAACACCACCAAATCCTCTAAAAAGAGATTACAGAGAATGACAGTGCGATACAATGCGGGATTTTTAGCGGCTCGGAAACCCATTGTATACATTTTTGGAAGAAAAGAAAGAAAATGTTTTTAAGAGATTTCACATTCACAGGTTTATCATTGTAGTGTGAGCCATTTGCTACGGAGCAACTGAATTAATAACTGCTTGGAGAAATTTCTCCTGATGAATTACACAGAATCTTCTGGCGCTGAAAGGGAGGACACATTTCCATTCAAAGGCCAAGTGACAAGCAGTGAAAGGGAAAAATTCCAACCCTAGGCAAAGAGCAGCAGGTGGGAAAGACACTTCATTTGTGTGAAATGAATCCAGAAATAGACATATATATCCCCTTCCCAGAGAAAGCTCCCATCTGAGGCATGTGACTTCTAGGTGAGGTGGCAATTCGGAGACAGTGCATAAACAAAATTCATCTCACGCTACACATCCTGAAACTGCCCATTTTGCTCTAAATACCCAATTAGATAGGACAGATCAATAGCTATCTCAAATAAAGATCATAGATCCTTAAGCTACTTTCCCTCTCTTATGAGTCTAAATAGCTCTTCAAAAAGT
This sequence comes from Hippopotamus amphibius kiboko, assembly GCF_030028045.1. Classification (NCBI taxonomy): domain Eukaryota; kingdom Metazoa; phylum Chordata; class Mammalia; order Artiodactyla; family Hippopotamidae; genus Hippopotamus; species Hippopotamus amphibius. The sequence continues at coordinate 134,477,207 of NC_080190.1, read as the reverse complement.
TTCATAATATATCATAAGCTGGAATAACTGCCTACAGAGAAAATCGCTTTAGTTGCCTCCCTTGGTATCATGACAGCATAAGGATAGCATGAAGAGACCGTTTCCCAAGGGGACAAAGAGCCACTGCTATCAATTAAGGGAAACAAAGGAGGAAAGGATTCGTGACCTTTTGACAACCTTCTCTTTCCAAAGTGCCCAAAGCTCTGTCTTTGGTGAAGAACAAGGACAACAACATATAGCTTCTTTTTGTGCCCTAAGTTCTCACCCAGTCAGAGGGGAAAAAAAAAAAAATCAGGTAACCACTTGAAAAATTCACTTGCAGGCAACAGGTACTTCAAAAGCGCGTCAGTCAATAAACCAACACAGGCATGACCTAATTAGGCCACTAAATAAAAGACATTCCCAAGGCATAGCTCTAAAGGAAGACTCCCACATTTGCCTGTCTAGGATACGCTCCAGACCTTCCGTCACCCCTTTATTTTCAGCTATAGATGTCACCAAAATTCTAGAAAGAGAATAAGTGCAAAGAAAGACATTCCACTGTATCTCAATAGGGTATCCTAAAGGTAGTATTTTCTGTTAAGTTTTGCAGAAAGGATGGTTGGACGTAGAAAAGATGCTCAGCTCATACTCAACATAACCTTTAAAAGTGAATAAAGTAATTAAAAACCCCACTATTAAAAAGTATAAAAATAGGTCCCAAATCCACTCGGCATGTTAGTGAATAAAATCACCCTGATTCTTCTCTCTTGCTTAGTCACAACCCTTTTAGGTCAACAATGTTACTCAGTTCCATTATCCAGACAAAACTCTACCAGCTCAATCCTTTAACTGGGCAAGAAGAGAAAGCATCCACATTTCAGTGATATCCCTGGATTTAACGTATTATTTCCTACAAGAAATTTGCTTCCCAACCTTTTAAAGGAGGAAAACTGGGGATCTTATTTCAACCACAGAGCAGGGAAAATTCTCACTTCCCAACACAAATGTGAAACAAAGAGCCACACATTACTCTGCAAGAACTCCAGACAGCTATCTTCTTTGACAAAGCCTTTTGTTACCTGGACAGCCTTAGGCTCAAGGACCCTGCACACATTCTTCAACACAGATAATGTGAGCCCACCTACTTTCTCCAGATTGAGAGCCATAAATCCTCAGAGGCTGTAGCCCTGCACCAGATACCCCCATCGTTGAACAAAAGAGTTTTTTACATGAGCATCCTTCCTCATTTTCAGAACAGTCTTCCTAGACTCAAATTTTCCCTTCCAACACCTCTCCAATATGCCTCTTCTGTCTTTAGGAATCATACACAGAATTTACTGGAATAATCTATTTACTGGTCCACTTATCAAGATTTAAACAATAAGGAAACACTACTGCCTGAAAGAAAAATCCGAATGTGCCTGCTTAGCTCATAATTCCAAATTTTTTTTTGAAGTTTCTTCTCTTTCGGCTCAATTTTAAAAAATATACAACATGTTATTTATATTGATGTGAGAATCCTGTCATTAAGAATGTGGTACTATACAAAATAGCTGTAACCCGGAGATGAGGGGACATGGATTTCAGTCCTGACTGGTTCCCTTTGGGCAAGTCTCCCAACCTCCCCAAGACTCTGCTCCTTCATCTACAAAATTAAAGGGTCTTAAAAGGCGCTTGCAGTTCTGAACTTCTGCAGTTTCCTTCCTAGATTGTTCTCCCAAATCCAATCTTCAAAAACTCCACCTTCTTTTAACCTCCATATTGTTTTGCCTTTTGCCCTTGGGTGTCCAGGGGAAGAGTCTTTTGTTTAAAAGGGAGCCCTGACGTCCCCCAGGGGCCCCAGGGTTAAGGCAGGTCTCCCAGAGCAGGATGTGCACAATCAAACTCAGACAGCAGCTGCTGAGTTGGAGATAATCCTAAACGGCCGGCTTCAGACCTCCTCTTTCTCTCCCAGTGAAAACTGCCTGGCATCAGGCCTGTTCCGGCTGTTTGGACCTTATGTTTTCGGCACATTGCAAACAACATCTTCTGTGGATTCAACTCTCAAAATGCCAATGGATTTTTCTGTTTTGCTTTTTCAAGCTGGCTCTCCAGAAGCAGATACTTGAAAGACATCAGCAGCCACAGTGTCCGTGCGCTGAGCATATATAAACAGCTTGGGGTGAAAAGAGAGTCTCTGAGGGGCAGGGAGGTAGCGCTCCTTATTAAAGGGCTTAGTACTGTCCCTCTGTTCACCTGGATAGACAATCTTTCATGAAATAGCAAAAGTGGCTAAAACAACAGAAATCACCCATTCAGAAGTTGCTACATTTACGGATCTCACACTAATTCCTAATAGTGATCTCGTGTTTCTACAAAGTCACAACCTCTCTCCACTTCACTTCCACGGCCCCCTGAAGTGAAGACAATTCCAACGTGCTTTCTTGGAAATACAATGTGAAACAACGGCTTAGCTTCATAAAACGGGTTCTATTTGTAGGTTCAAGAGAGCTTTTTATAATGTGTACTTTTAAAAGCAGAGGAGGTTGTCATTACAAAGTCTTCTTGCCAGGATTCTTAGAGCAACTCTCACCTGGCAAAAGTTTTCTTGTTCCAGGAAGTCCTGTCGGAAAAGTGAAGAGGATGTGCTATGAGAATCACTTAGTTCCAGAACACAAGTGTGGGCTGCCTCAGCCAAATTAATGGTCTTGTGGGAATTATGAGAAGCTATCGATTTATTCATATAATTAATGTTCTACCACTAACTTCTAAAAATAACAAATTAGGATTTACATTTCTTTCACATGAAATGTAAATTTAAGATTTTTTTCTCCCCAAGGTATCCAAGGTAAAAGAGGTATCTTTTAACAATGTGATACAATTACATATTCTCATAGGAAATTGATTTTGTTGTTGCTTTAAAGTTTCTCCGAATACTACCTCCATCCAAATCACTGTTCAAGAATACACATTTTTTAATATTTATTCTTTCTCTCTCTTTTTTTGGCCATTCTGCATGGCATGTGGGATCTTAGTTCCCGACCAGGGATCTAACCCGAGCCCCCTGCAGTGGAAACTTGGAGTCAACCACTGGACTGCCAGGAAAGTCCAATACTTATTCTCTAATAAATATTTACCACTTAGAAAGCTTTCTCTAAGATGGAGCCATGGTGAGTGAACTCCACAAATAAACTGTCTTAATACTTTGGAATTTGAAGACCTTACAAAAAGCACGGTGGGAGGGATAAATAACATAAAATTAGCTTTATGATTTGGGTCCATTATCCAGGGAATTGGAAGAGTTCTTTTTATCCCAAGGAAGTAATGAGTGCCACACAGGGGTTCAGTCTCCATTCATAAGCAGTTAATTCAAACGCACCCGCTCTCCTAACAAGGCTCCCATCTGCATCAAGTAGGGTCCCACTGTAGGGGGCCAAACCTGAGGCCACAAGCTCCCCAAATATGCCTGATCCAGGCTCCTGGTGCTCGTTGCATCTACTCAAGGGCTCTGTATGGAGGATGTCTGGATGGATTTTGTTGAGTATGGGCTGGTTTTGTGTGTGCTTTTAGGTGGAAGACATTAAAAATCAAACCATGGAAATCATCGTAACAAATTAGCAAGACAAGGCAGACACACATACTTCCTGACCGAAAACTGGGATGGACCCCCTCCAAATGTTCCACTGGAAGACACTGCCAGACTTTAGATCAAAAAAATGTAGTGGATTAAAACTAACAACTTAAGAGGTGAACCGTATTGTTCCTAATTATTATTACCACTATATTCATGCACCAGCTGTGAACAATTAAAAGCCTATATTTCTAACATTCCCATGAACCCAAGAATAAAATTAAGACATTTCTGAAGGAAGTTTCAGCTATTTATCTGCAAGCTAACTGCTCTCAAGGTAAGGCGGGCTCTCTAACTATATCCACAAGGCAGAAGCACACGGTGTCATAGCAAAATTTTGTTTTTTCCTTTTTCTGTCATGCATTTCATCATTAAAAATTAAAATAACCAAGAAATATTACGAGAGCACATGACTAGGCTTTTTATACCATTAAACTAACAGAACTGATCACTTCAATCCCACCATTTATGTGCTTTCCAGCCTCTTCTCACCAGAATCACCAATAAAATATGAGAACATTAGTAGGATATGTCTTTACTCTTTCAGCTATACGTGCCGGTGACAATGATAAAGCATACCACTTTTTTAAATTAATTAATTTATTTACTTTATTTATTTTACTGATTTGGGTCTTCGTTGCTGCACATGGGCTTTCTCTAATTGTGGCAAGTGGGGGCTACTCTTCGTTCTGTTGCACGGGCTCCTCATTGCAGTGGCTTCTCTTGTTTCACAGCACAGACTCTAGGCACGTGGGCTTCAATAGTTGCAGCACATGGGCTCAACAGTTGTGGCTCACAGGCTCTAGAGCACAGGCTCAGTAGTTGTAGCACATGGGCTTCGTTGCTCTGCAGCATGGGGGCTCTTCCTGGAGCAGGGATCGAACCCGTGCCCCCTGCATTGCCAGGTGGATTCTCAACCACTGCGCCACCTAGGAAGTCCAAGCACACCATTTTTTAAGGTGTGGCCAGGCACACACATCACAGGATTTCGAGCTGACTTGGGGGGAAGCATCAGAATTTAGTCAAGCTCCTTCATTTCACAGCTGAAGAAACCTAGGCCCAGAGACTTTGTAGGCAGGTGGAGGGCAGTCAGAGCTCAGGAAGGTCACTTAACCGAGTTTTTACTGGCAGGGCTAAGCCAGGGACTAGAAATCTAAAGGGGGCTCCACTCCAAACATGCATTCCATTTCAGAAGGGAGAAAAACCGAATAAAAACTAACAGCAATCCAACCACTTCGCCACCTACCCTTCGTATCTGTGGCAAGTGGGCTCATTGAGGCTTGAGGGACCTCATGGCCAAGTCTCCTGATTTAGTTAAAATCTTACATTCCTACTTTTAATTTCGTCCCATCTCCCAACCACCTAAATTAAAGCCAAAGGAACGACATCAATCACAACCAAGCTGGTTTGAAGATTCCCTTCTACAGGGGTGTCTATACAGAGGAGCACACATATTTATGTACATAAATATGTACATACAGTACTGCATATAGATAATAAAGATAAACAGAATAAAATTGAGAGTTCAGAAATAAATCCTTACATTTATGGTCAATTGATTTTTGGCAACAGTGCCAACATAATTCAACAGGGGAAAGAATAGTCCTTTTAATAAAATGTATTGGACAACTAGAAACCACATGCAAAAAAAAAAAAGTTGTACCCCTATTCCATAACACACGCAAAAATTAATAATTAACTCAAAATAGATTACAAACCTAAATGTGAGAGGTAAAAACATAAAACAATTAGGACACATAGGCATAAAGCTTTGTAACCTTCAGTAAGGAAACGATTCCTTATATATGACACCAAAAGCAACAAATGAAAAATTAGACAAACAGTAGACTTAATAAAAATGAAAACTTTTGTGTTTCAAAGTACACTACCAAGAGGATGAAAAGGCAATCCACGGAATGGGAGAAAATATTTACATACTGAATATCTGATAAAGGACTTGCATTAAGAACATATAAAGAACTCTCAAAACTCAGTGATAATAAGACAACTCAATTTTTAAATAGGCAAAGGATTTAAATAGACATGACTCCAAAGAGGAAATACAAGTGGCTAATAGGAACACAAAAAGATGCTCAACATCATTAATCATTAAATAAATGCAAAACCACAATGAGGTACCATATCACCCCCACTAGAATGACTATGATCAAAAGGACAGACAATAATAAGTGTTAGCAAGGATGCAGAGAACCCTTGTGCACTGCTGATGGGAATGTAAAATATTCCAGTCACTCTGGAAAACAGTTTGGCAGTTAAACATAGTTACCATATGACCCAACAATCCCACTCCTAGTTATACAGCCAAAAGAAACAAAATCGTATGTCCACACACAAACCTGTACACGAATTTTCAAAACAGCATTGTTTATAATTGCCCCTAAGTTGAAATAACCCAAATATTCCTCAACTGATGAATGGGTAAACAAAATCTGGTACATCCATACAACGGAATATTATTCGGCAATAAAGAGAAATGCAGTACTCATTCGGGCACCAATATGGATGAACCTTGAAAATATTATGCCAAGTGAAAGAACTTGGTCAAAAAAGACCACATAGTATATGACTTCACGTACATAAAATGTCCAGAATAGACAAACCTATAGAGACGATCTATAATAAAGACAGAGGTAGATTAGTGTTTACCTAGGACTTGGTGGGGGTAGAATGAGAGGTGACTGCTAATGGGTAGAGGGTTTCCTTTGGGGGTGATGAAAAATGTTCTAAAATCAAGTTGTGTCAAATGTTGCACAACTGAAAATACTCAAACCCACTAAACCGTACACGTTAAATGGGTGACAGTTTGTGGTATGTGAGTTATAGCTTAAGAAAGCTATTAAATTTTATGTATTTATGTACATCAACTGCAAGAACCATAAGAGAAAGACTGTTTGCCAGGAATCCTATTGCATGGCTGAATAAACTATTTTGTAAATAAATAAACCATTCCAGATAATACAAAGTACGTTTTGATCCTGAGCTTGGTGTCAAATTTTGCATTTTGTAGAGGACCTCAGACCAGAACTAAAAACAACAAAAAGGTTATTAGCATAGAGGTGGGGGTCCCCAGAAAGTCCCTCCAAGCTTTCTAGTTTTTCAGGCAAAAGCAGTTTGTCCTCTAACTTCAGTGTGTTTAGACTTTAAAGCGCAGAGTCGAAGGTGGGAAGGGAACCAAGAATGTGCATTTTTAACAAACCACCCCTTCCCTCCCCCAAGATGATTCTAATCCAGGCAGTGTGAGGACAGCGCTGTGGGCAAGGAGACCCATCCACCTGGAAAGGCTGCATCCAGGGCAGTCCTGGGGCTAAGGAGCTGTAAATCGGTGGGCGTGTCGTGATCACAGTTCGGCGGCGTTTTTCATACTAATTCTTGCCATCCATTTCATAGGCATCTGGGAGATATTCATTTGAAAGTCTGTGGATAAATCATGCTGGGTGAAATGTTCGCCTTTGGAGGAGGAGGTTCAGTCACTCCTTGGGGCCCCCATACTTGAGCTACTCAAAGTCTCAGTATCCTTCTAGAGTGCATTCACTTGCACAGTGTTTAACAGAACTATTAGATTCCAGGAAAACGAAACTGTATATCTGGTGTGTGATACTCAGAGCCTAAAGATGAGGGAAAAAATCTGCTGGAATTGTCATCCATAGAACAAGGACAGCTGGCCTTCACACCCCAGTTGTTTCCTGTCTCTAACAGGTGGACAACATTCTCCCTACTGTGAGAACTTCACCTCCTACTTCAACTTCTACTTCCCATACTCAGAAGCAACCTCCATCCTCCTGCCTGGGAGGAAGAAATCTGAGCTATAACAGCTAGATGGAGTGGCATCTCTGAGAGGAAACGGTTAGTCATGAGAGATTACAGTATTCTAAATGACAACTGTAACGAACTGACAAAGGAGAAGAGAATAGAGCACGATGTTCAAATGTGGACTGGAATTTTAAAAACTTCATTCCAAGGCAATAGGTAGAAGGGAGAAAAAAGTTATTTTCTAAAAAAAAAAAAAAAAGAGCGCAGCCATTATAGCACATTTGGTGGCAGAGATGAGTGGGTTTTACAAATGGGGAAAACAAGACAAAAGAGGTTGAGTGATGTGCCAGAGGTCAGTGCTGTTATTGGCAGAGAAAGGCCAGCTTACAGGAACCCGTCTTCTGGCTACCTGGCCAGTACTCTCTTGCTTCATGCAGAATAAAGAAGGAAGCACGAAGGAGGTGCTATTTGGACAACAGTAAAGAGGTAGAGAAATAGTTCCTAACCTAGAGTCCTTCTGCCCATCATTTGTTTCAGTGTGTTTTTCACAGTGGTTGCTTCAGCCTCATAAGGAAAGCTTTGTGCTATGACGCATGGGTCATGGGTGATCACAACACAGCATGACCATCTCATCCAGTCTAAGCAGAGGTACTTGGTGCATGTCATAAAGTGATGGAGGAATGAATGTTTGGGAGGCTAAGCCTACCTCCCACACCCCTGACAGCCTGGGACAGTGGGCCCTTTCCCTGGTACTATTCATGCTGGCTTGGAGACCATCTCCCTCTCCTCCTCTGAAGACTCTTCCTTTGCCCTCAAGTCCTGGGCCCTTGGTGTGAATTGAGTTTGCCTCATCTCCCAGGTCCACACCTCTCTGGCTCACATCAGATGGTCAAGCTGGCCATTCTGCCTGACCTAAGTACCTGTCAGGGTCACTTGAAGTTCTGAGGCAGTGTCAAATTTCAGTAGTTACGGTGTCCCCTCAAGGTAACCCCTCAAGTTGCCTCAACTATTTGGCAAATAGGCATCTTGCCATCAGTTTAACAGAAAATTGGTCCTAGAATGCCATACTCCTTCATCTAAGGCAACAAATGAGGTCTAGCCTAAGACCAAGTTATCGGGAAAGGAAATAAAATATATTTTAAGTCGTTCAGTGTTTAACTTCAAAATATGATAAGAACAATAGAATCTAAAGTTAGAAGGAAGCTATAAAGGTCAGCTGATCTCCCAGTCAGCTGATACTTTGAATCTCCTCTAAAAATCCCAAATGGCCATCCAAGCACATGCTTACGTACCTCTAGGCTAGGGCCCTCACTACTTCTGAAGTGGTCTATTCCATCCCTGCCTGCCTTTTAGAAAGGACTTCCTTTAATTCAGTCAAAATCTGTCTCCTTGGAAGGTACCACCCCTTTCCTTCCTAATTGTCCAACAGTATATGAGATCCAAGAAGGCAAAGGGTCAGATGTAAGTCATCACAATATATCTTCCTGGTGCTTGTTAGATGATGATGCTTTCCAGAAAATGTTTTTATTATTGTTTTTTAAATTTCCAGTAAAAGAAATACAAGCTCTGGCACATGTAGATGCTCCAAGAAAGTAGTTTTATATGAAATAGACTAAAAGGCTTCCCTGAATGAATACTAAACACATCTGCAAATAGTTTATGGTATGGAACTTGTTTGAATCTTCTGGGTTTTCTGTCTCTGTTTATACCTCAAGGCACAAAATAACAAAAGCAGTCTGGTAAGGACTCACAAGAGTAGTTAATGCCCAGGGAGAAAAACAGCAAACACTAAGAGACATCTCTTAATAGTTATTAAACCAACAATAGTGTTTTGGGTAAATCTTATTAACGTAATACACAAAGTTCTGGGCAAATGAAATTTTAATTTGTTTACATCAGATGTGCCTGCAATCCACATTTTTATTAAAAAGGACAATAAACTTTCAGTTGAGAGGCTTGGAAACAGCATGTTATTCTGAATGTTATGCATTATTTTTCTTTCATTTAACTCTGTTACAACTTTTTTTTTTTTAACACAGTATGCTTTTAAAATGCTCCTGTCGCATATAATTCAACCACTTATATCATTTCTTCTAAAGTTTGTGGAAAAGTTTGCAATCTTGGAAGTCACCTCAGATCTTCTGTGCAATAAGTTATTTTATATACATATGGAAACAAAACCTTGAGAATGAGAGGTAAACAGCATAATTCATCATTTTTATAACACTCATCACTGTTTGATGTACTAAAGGCCTCTATCTATACAATCTTTTGCAGTTAAAGATGCAAACCATTTCATTTAGAATGTTTTTAAAAAAGCATTTACCAATCAAAGATAAACAAATTTATCTTTTATTTACCAGTCATTAAAATAAAGCATCAAAAAGTGCACTGCTGCAGTCTCCTCTGTTTATTAAACTCATCAAAACATTTGTTCTTAAATGCCTTTTATCTAATGTGCCAATAATCTTCAAATATTCCATGCACAACTAAGTTGACAGTAAATACTCCTCCACCCCGGGCTTTAGCACCCCTAAGTTCTCCACTTCCCTTTCCTGCCTAGATCCAAATGCCAGTTAAAAGAGTAATAAGCTACTGTGTACTATGCCTGCTATTTAATTTGTCACTTAACAGATGCTTACAGGAGTTTCCACCTGGATAAAGAGCAATGCCTGGACCCACATCTAAGCTACAACCTCCATGTCAAAGTTATGACCCCCTTCCCAAGATATGAACCCACTTTCAAGATACAGTCATCAGGAGTGTAAGCCCCGAGGCAAACTGTTGTGTGTGTCAAATATCTTTCCCTGGCAAAATCAGGTAAAGTGAAGATTAGGCTTGAAAGAGGAGAGAAAAGTTACCGCATAGTAAGAGCCAGAGCCCAGGTGAAGGGAAGAAAAGGTGTGCCATTTTGACAGCATCCATTCTCTTCCCTCAGGTAACAGTCCCTCCATTTTCATCTGGGGACCCAATCCTTTCCTATCACGGCCAACAGATTCAGGCTTTTCCTCCACTTGGAGTTCCAGGGATGATACACGTGACCTAGGCCAGAGGCAGCCAGGTCAAGTCTTAATCAAGCGTCAGTGACAAGCTATTCTCGGATTCTTACTAGAATAATTGGGAAAGAGAAGCTCTTTCTACCACAACTGCTGAGAAGACAAGCTGTTTGCTAACCTGGAGTTGCCATGCCCCATCTTGCCACTGCAAGGGGAGCAGTCTCTCCTGGTTGTCATCAATATCTAAAATCTTCTCTTCTTTAGTAATATGACCTCCCCAGATTTTTACTAGGCACATGGCTGCCCACATAGAGACCACATTTCCCAACCTGCATTGCATCTTGTGTAGCCATATGACTACACTCCGACCAATGGGATGTAAGTGGCAGTGATGCATACACTTCCAGGCTGTGCCCGTAAGAGGAATGGGCATGTCCTCCCTTTGACTCTTTCTCCTGGCTGGGAGGCAGTAATGATGAAGCAGCCATCTTGGAGCCACAGATAAGAGCTGCATGTGAACATGGTAGAACCACCCCACCAGCTCTGTTCGTGGACTGTTATGTCAAAGGGAAATAAAACAGCTATTTTAAGCCACTATATTTGGGGAAAAATCTCTTTTTAACAACAGCTGAGCTATTACCTTAATTAGTATAAGCCCTGGGAGTAAATCTAAGAAAGGAAAGTTGCGCTCAGAGACATGTAAAACCCGAGACCTGATACTTAAGCCTCTTGATGCAGCCCAGCCTGAAGACAAAACTACTCCTGGACTTCTCCATTACCTTAGTCAAAAAGTTCCTTTTTATTGCTTATGCCAATCTGAGTTGGGATTTTTGTTACTTGCACCTGGAAATGATGATGGCTTTTGGGCTAGTGTTATACCTAATGGTCCCGGAATCTCCTAAGCAGCAGCTAGCAAGCCATTCCCTTCTTCCCATCAGTGCCTGCTTGCCTGAGTCAACATCAGACAGAAGCCAAAGCAGCTTTCTGCCTCCTCACAAAACTGTAAATTAAGGGCATTCTAGGGACTGACTTCTATAAAGGAAACTCACTATTTCTATAAGGTAGTATTTCACCAACTGTAATGTGCCTATGAGTCACTGGGAGTCTTGGTAAAATGCAAATTAGAAGTCAGTAGTCTCAGGTGGGGTTTGGGATTCTGTGTTTCTAATGAGCTCCCAGGTGATGCACAGGCGGCTGGTCCAGTGCCCACATCTGGAGTCGTAACGCCCTAAAGCAGTGGCTGCAAGCCTGGCTGCACAGTAGAATCACCAAGGCAGCCTTAAAAAAAAAAACAAAAACAAAAACAAAAACACATATCTGGGCTCCACAGCTAGGGGCCCTCCTTTAGTGGTGCCTGTACCATCAGGGATGAGAATCATTTCTCAGTAGTTCTCAAACTCTAGTATGCCACAAAATCACCAGAGGGGCTTTTAAAAACTCAGCTTTCTGGGCCCCACCCCCAGATTTCTGATTCATTTGGACTGGAGTTTGGCACAGACCCCCACATTTCTAACAAGATCCTAGGTAATACAGATGCTGCGATCCACCCACACTTTAAGAACCGCTGGCCAAAAGCTAGAGTTAATGACTCCTGCAACAGACCTCAATTTCCACTGAGAACAAATGCCTTTATCTGCCAATTTTATTCTATCAATGCTCTGGAACATCTATCAGGGATACACGGGGGGAAGGGAGAAGAATTCACATTTCTAATTCCTTAATTTCTAAGACTAGTCTCTGTGCATGCTTAACACTTTGTAAAGACACATTTAACCCTATTGTCGCCAAAATAATAAACAGTAACATTGAATTTTATTCTGGATATTACAGACTCATTGGGTTTAAAGGCCTATGAATCACAGCAAATGGCTCACTTTAACATCTTGCTCAAAATAATACTTCTTCCAACTGTATTGTAGGACAGATATATGTTGAGTGGCAGTTCCTAAAGGGTCAGCATTTTAATGTTATCCTGAAGAGATGTTTTTAAAAGCTTTGAAAACTCCAGAATTCTTAAACAAGGTTTTTTACCCCGAGTCAAAGATATCCCCTTTTATTCAAGGGATGGAAAACTGTGTTCAGAGTTGAGTGAGGGCAAACATGCTCCCAAAGTAGATATCTGAACAAAGTAAACTATGAATAGATTAGATAACGGGCTGCTGCTTTTTCACTTAAGCAAGAACTAAAGACGACTCAGATGTCTTATTCACAGGACAGCCTAAAGCACTCTCTCTTCCCGACTCCAACCGGAAACAGTCTAGTTCCATAGAATTAATTCGACTTGAACCAGGTCCAAGTAGCTGAACTGAAGTGCAGTTACAATAAGAGAGCCATCATTAAGACACGTGTGCTTGGCTCATACATGATCAGTACATTCAGACAAGCCCTAGAATACATCTTCAATCAGTAAAACACCCCATCTCTCTGCTCAAAGCATGAACTCAGGCAAATCTAATAAGCTGACCAAAACATGCTTTTCTGCAAGCAGGCCAAGAGGACAGGCATCCTTTGTTCAACCAAGGAGAGTTTTCAAAGGCCAAGGGAAATATTTCAAATTTTTAAAGACATCCTCAGATAAATTTCATTTGTACACGTATAATCTTTTGTCTGAGGAGCCCTCTAATGGTATCCCTAATCCACCAACATAATTATCAGAAAGATAAACCAGCAGAAAGAGATGCTGAAGAGGAGGGTACGAAAGGAAGAAGCTGGGAAGGGAGCAAGCACTTCCCAATCCTACACAGCTTACACTGTGCCAGGATGCAGATCTCTCCTGGGAAGTCACTGCATTCCACGTGGCTTGGTCACATGCAGTGGAGAGCACGGTTTAAGAAGACAAAATCTTGCATGCCAGACTTCCTCCAAAGCTGGAGGAGACCAGAAAAACATCCAGAACAGTAGTTTGCAAATCTTCTAGAAGTTACAATCACATGGGGAACTTTCCCAGCTGGCTGGGCCCCACCCCCACAGATTCAGGTTTAATTGGTCCTGGGTGGGGTCCAGGCACAGAGAGCTTTGAAAAGCTCCCTGGGTGAGCTTACTGTGCAGGAAGGGCTGATAACCACTGATCTAGAACCTGCTCTTCACTATCCAGATGAGCACTAAGAGCTGAAGAGGCAAAACACCTTCTCTTTTCACCAAAACTCAACAGCCAAAAAGGAAAAAATAAAGAAGAAAAAAATTCAGCCTCTCCTTTTGTCTTTTTCCATCTGGTTAGTGGCACCATCATTCTTCTCTGTCTCAGGTTCAAAACCTCAAAAGAGGATGCTTTCTTCTTTGATCAGCATATCTAATTAGCCATCCATTTCAATCAGCATCAACAGGAAACTAGCGCCAGTTCTACACCAGGCACTCTCCTAAATGCTTGATGTGCAGTAACTCACTGATCCTCACAGCATCTCGATGAGCTGCTACTGTGACTCACTTCCTTTTCACAGATGAGAAAACTGAGGTCCAGAGAGAGTAAGTAACCTGCTGAAAGCCCTACAGCCAGGTACCAGCAGATCTGGAATTTAAAGAGATTCCTGTTCATTCTACACTCAGTTCTCCCATTACCAGACTGAAGCTTGTGGCGAGAAGCCTTCAAGATAAGATGCTAAATGTTGGTAAAGAAATCAGGAAATGGGTGACCTAGAATATTAGCCCAACAATGCAAATGAAGGGTCTGACCTGTCACTAATTGGGGCTGCACCCATCAGACTGTATTTTTTTTTGTTTTTTGTTTTTAATTTATTTATTTTACTTTTTATTTACTGGTTGCATTGGGTCTTTGTTGCGGCGCGCGGGCTTGCTCTAGTTTTGGGGTGGGGGGTACAGGGCTACTCTTCATTGCGGTGCACGGACTTACGGGCTTCTCTTGCTGTGCAGCACGCTCTAGGTGCGCTGGCTTCAGTAGTTGCTGTGTGTGGACTCAACAGTTGTGGCTCATGGGCTCTAGAGCGTAGGCTCAGTAGCTGTGGCGCACGGGCTTAGTTGCTCCGTGGCATGTGGAATCTTCCCAGCCCAGGGTTCGAATCCGCGTCCCCTGCATTGGCAGGCGGATTCTTAACCACTGCACCACCAGGGAAGCCCCATCAGACTGTTTTAAAAAGTGATTATACATTTAAACACTCACCGTTCTCCTGAAAAACTACAGTATCAAGCCAGGGCTATTTAAAACTGGAAAAACTGAGGATCTGACTTCTGCTCGGTCACCTAAAATACAGCCATGGCAAGTAATACCACCTAGCAGTTGTAAGACAATTATAGCCAATAAATGGGAAGCGCTTTCATAGTTCTAAGCACATAGTAGGAGGTCAGTGTAGTAATTACTCATGTCATTGTCTTTTAAAATTCATTTCTTAAAAATATCCCACAGATTTATTTTCTGAAAAATCAAGACTCAAATACATTTATGTTATTACACTAAGAACTACAATACCAGTACTCAAGAGAAAAATGTGAGAAGATAAACCTTCATCCAATGCTGCCAAAACGCACCTCCACCTGGGCCCTCAGCTCCACAGACTCTTCCCTGAAGGCACTGACACAATTGTAGTATAAAAATCCAAAGAATGTTCTTCTCCTCTCAACCTACAATAGCAGTTTGCTACCCACATAAAATGTGGTATTAATTTATGAGGATTTTGCTTCTAGTTTTGATTCTTATCTCTAAGAAGCTTTTATCTCCTTTTCTGCCTACTTGTCTCCACAATCTTCCTAAGATTTACAAATCAACTTGGCTTCAGTCTTTCTCTCTCTGGGTCTTCCAGATCCCAGTGCTCTCAGCCCTCCTTCCCTAATCGGCCAAAAGGTTCACAGACAATAAAGGAGTTAGCAGGAGTACATGTTTTTTTGCTGGAAGTTCGGAAATTATCTAAACATCACTTTAAATATTCATTTTGCACAAAACACATGAACCATATTGGTGTAGAGTATATAACATACAATGTATGTTCCTCTTGGAATTTCATTTATTCATCAAACATGTGCCAGAAGTAAGTATATTAGGTGCTAATCATTAGTGTACGGAATGGGGGAGAAGGAGCGAAAAAAGGAATGTGTCATGGTAAGAAAAAAGCAGCAACAAATCAGATAGCCTGGGCTCAACTTATAACTCTACCACTAGCTACTAACTATGTGATCTTCAACAAATCAATGCCAGCTCTGAAATCCATTGCTGAATACTGAAAAGGCAGAATCCAAAAGGACACAATGAAAATCATCCCAGTCCTTTCATACCTCTTTCATCCATCAGCTAAGACTATTTGATCAACTAAACACATAAAGTCTAGCTCTCATTTTTAAGAGTCCAAAGCTTATAGAGTATGGGGGATTAAACTGGATGAAATGTAAGATTTCATTCTCCCCTGATATAAATATCAATAGACTATTCAGGTTCTAAACAATTTCTTGTTCTTTGTGTCTTTTGTACATTTTAATATGCAAAGTCCTTCCTTACAGAGCACATAGGGGAAAAGAAAAAAGTATGAAAATCCAATGTCTAACTCTGGGTTCTCTCTAACACACTGTGCCACTTCAGGGAAGGCTTTTTGTTTTTTTTGGAAAGCAGTGATTTCTCTTCTACAAAGGGTTCTTCTTATCCTTCTTAGCTGTAGTTCTGAGGCAGTTTTGATTGCTAGATATGTCTAACTAGATTCAGACAAAAACAAACTGATCCATATTTTACAAAGAATGCATATTTAAATATAGGCCCAACCCATCTGCAATTAAGCTAAATAATCAAAAGATAGAAAACAGTTGTTTGAGGGTAGGTATCACGTCATTTCTTTTTAACTTACAGGACAAGCAGGAGCTGTGCGGTTGGTTGATGTGCAATAACATGAGTGAACTACTAACCAACTGACTTACCAAATATAAACCTTCATCCAGTAACTAATCAGGACAATTACAAAATCTAATCAACTCAAATATAATCAAAATACTCAAATCAAAATACTCCCCCCTCTTACCTAAGTGAGTTCAGAGGTGAGACATAAATGAAGTTAAAATTTTAATTCATTAGTAAACCTAACAGATAAATCAGTATTTACAATATAAGATTCCAATGTTGACTCCTTTAAGTATTTTACAATTATAATCCCAAGTATTATGTTAGATTTTCAAGTCCTAACTAAATTTCCAACCTGTATGCAAGTCTATTTTGAGCTTTACCTTAATGTAACCCAGGAAATGGATGATACAGGAAAGAAAGAATATAATTCAGCATACACCCTGCTTGGTGAAAAATAAACTGGTCATAAATATGTGAAAATATATGTCCCTTGGTGCCAAGGGTCAGAATGCAAGTGAGAGACAAGAAACATGCATACATATTTATGCATATAAAATATATTCCAGAATCACAAAACTTAAAGCTGAAGGAAAGAGATCAAATGTGTTTATAACACCTACTACGGGTCAGGTTTTTTGTTAGAAGTTTTCAGTCATTATTTGAAGCTAATCTTCAAAATTAACTCAAAAGCAAAATATTATAATTCCCAATTTTACACTGAAAAAAATGAGTTCAGAGATGATAAGAAACTTCCCCAAGGTCATGTGGCTTTTAGGTGGTAATACCAGAAACTGAACCACAATATACTCGATTCCAAAAGCTTCACTATCGTCTCCTGTGTTATCTTACTTTGGGAGGGCACACAAGTGAAACGTGAGAATGCTAGCACTATGACTTCATATGAATTAGGATCTATGTATGTTATGACCCGTGCTTTACTGCACTGCCACACACCTGTCATCCATGCAAGCAGAGACTGTTGCCTAACAACTCAGTAAACAGTGGCCTTTTGGTTCCTAAACATGTCAAATGATCTGAGCCTTCAGCACAGATGCACCAACCCTAATACAGTAAGCCTTCAGTTAACCAGATATGAGACCTTTATATTAACATTTTTGTAAACTTTTATCAGATGCTTTTCTGCATCTGTTGAGATGATCATATTGTTAGCTCCCTTAAACTGTTAATAACTGCATTGGTTTTCTGATGTTGAAGAATTCCTTGAATAAACCCTACTTGAACTCATCATTACCCTTTTAATAAGCTGCTGTACTCAGTTTTAAATAATATTCTATTTAAAATTTTGGCATCTATGATCACAAGTGAAACTGGCCTAAAGATTCATTTCCCTGTGCTTTCCTGGTCTGGTTTTGACATTGAATAATGCTAACCTCATGAGATGAAAAAGAACAGTCTTCTGTCATTCTCTAAGCTCTGGAACAATTACCTGTTCCTTGAAGGATCAGCAGGACTTATTTGTAAAATCATCTAGGTCTGGTGCCACTTTTTTAAATGAAATGTTTTGTTGAGATAATTGTAGATTCACATGCAGTTGTAAGAAATAATACAGAAAAAGACACATGCAATCCAATATTCACTGCAGCACTACTTACAATAGCCAGGACATGGAAGCAACCTAAATGTCCATCAACAGATGAATGGATAAAAAAGATGTAGTACATATATACAATGGAATATTACTCACTGTAAAAAGCAATGAAATTGGGACATTTGTAGAGACATGGACGGACCTAGAGACTGTCATACAAAGTGAAGTGAGTCAGAAAGAGAAAAACAAATATTGTATATTAACACATATATGCGGAATATAGAAAAATGGTACAAATCAACTGGTTTGCAAGGCAGAAATAAAGACACAGATGTACAGAACAAACATATGGACACCAAGTGGGGACAGCAGGGAGGGTTTGGGGGGAATGAATTGGGAGACTGGGATACCAAATTGCACACTCTAAATATATGCAGTTTATTGTATGTTAACTGTATCTCAATGGAAGTCCTTAAAAAAAAAAAAAAAAGAAAGAAATAATACAGAGACTTCTCTTGTACCCTTTACCCAGTTTCCCCCAGTGGTAACATTTTATAAAACTACAGTAAGCTTCACAACAAGGATACTGACATTGACACAATCAGCCAATCTTATTCATATTTCCCCAGTTTTACTTGTACTCATTTGTGTTTGTGTCTGTGTATTTAGTTCTATGCAATTTCATCGTACGCACAGGTTTGTGGATACATAAATATATAATATATACATATATATGTAGATATATACAGATTTATTCAATATAACCAGGGTTTTACTATACATAGGTTTTTGGTATTTTTTTTTTTGGAGTATAGTTGATTTACAATGTTGTCTATACATAGTTTTATATTGGACTTTTTTGCTATTATAAACAGTTTCCAAGTTATAAAAATTCTTCAAAAACATTTTTAATGGCTGTATGATATTTAATGTATAATATAGAATCTTTTATTTAACCATTCCTCTAGTATT
This sequence comes from Hippopotamus amphibius kiboko, assembly GCF_030028045.1. Lineage (NCBI taxonomy): Eukaryota > Metazoa > Chordata > Mammalia > Artiodactyla > Hippopotamidae > Hippopotamus > Hippopotamus amphibius. The sequence goes on along the minus strand of NC_080190.1, from coordinate 134,458,554 downwards.
ATAAACTTAGGTTGTTTCCATTTTTTTAACTATTATAAGTAAGGCTTCAATAAATACATTTACCCAGCTATGATTATTTCCTTTGGAGACATTTGTAGAGATAAAATTACTGGAGAAACTTTTCATGGGCCAGAAATAATCAATGACATATTCTATCACATCGCCCACATTTAGAGAAAAGGCTGATTACAGGCATACTTCATTTTATTGTGCTTCAAAGATATAGTGTTTTTTTAGAAATTGAAGGTTTGAGTCAACCCTGCATCTCGCAAGTCTATCCAGCGCCATTTTTCCACCAGCACTTGCTCACTGTGTGTCTCGGTGTCACATTTTGGTAACTCTCACAATATTGCAAACCTTTTCATTATTATTATATTTGTTATGGTGATCTGTGATCAGTGATCGTTGATGTTGCTATTGTAACTGTTTTGGGGACGGTCACCCATATAAGACCACAAATAAATGTTGATGTATTCTGACTGGTCCACAGACCAGCCAGTCCCCGTCTCTCTCCCTCTTCTCAGGCCTCCCCACTCCCTGAGACACACAATATTGAAATCAGGCCAACTAATAACCCTACAGAGGCCTCTACATGTTCAAATAAAAGGAAGAGTCTCTCACTTTAAATCAAAAGCTAGACATGATTACAGTTAGTAAGAAGGCATGTCAAAAGCTGAGAGAGGCTGAAAGCTAGGCCTCTTGTGCCAAACAGTAACTGAGCTGTGAAAGCAGAGAAAAAGTTCTTAAAGGAAATGAAAGTGCTACTCAGGTGAACACACGAATGATAAGAAAGCAAAGCAGCCTTAAAGCTGATAGGGAGAAAGTTTAATGGTCTGGGGAGAAGATCAAACAAGGCACAACATTCCCTTAAGCCTAAACCTAATCCAGAGTGAGGCCCTGACTCTCCTCAATCCAGCAAAGGCTGAGAGAGGTGAGGAAGCTGCAGGTGAAGTTAGCAGAAGTTGGTTCATGAGGTTTAAGGAAAGAAGCCATCACCGTAACATAACATAACAAGATGAAGCAGCAGCAAGTGCTGATGTAGAAGCTGCAGCAAGTTATCCAGAAGAGCGAGCTGAGATCACTCATGAAGGAGGCTACACCAAACAACAGATTTTCAATGTAGACGAAACAGCCTCATATCAGAAGATGATGCCATCTAGGACTTGCAGAGCTACAGAGGAGAAGTCAATGCCTGGCTTCAAAGCTTCTAAGACAGCCTGACTCTCTTGTTAGGGGCTAATGTAGCTGGTGACTTGACGTTGAAGTCAATGCTTGTTTACCATTTCAGAAATCCTAGGGCCCTTAAGAATGATGCTAAATCTACTCTGCCTGTGACCTGTAAGTGGAATGACAAAGCCTAGATGACAGCACATCTGTTTACAACATGGTTTACTTAATATCTTAAGCCCACTGTTGAGACCTACTGCTCAGAAAAAGAAAGGTTCCTTTCACAATATTACTGTTCATTGACAATGCACCTGGTCACCCCAGAGCTCTGATGAAGATATACTAAGAGAGTAATGCTGTTGTTTTTTTTAACTTTTTGTTTATTTTTTACAATAAACTGCATATATTTAGAGTGTACAATTTGGTATCCCAGTCTCCCAATTTGTTCCCCCCCCCAAACCTCCCTGCTTTCCCCTTTGGTGTCCATATGTTTGTTCTCTACATCTGTGTCTCTATTTCTGCCTTGCAAACCAGTTGATTTGTACCATTTTTCTATAGTCCACATATATGTGTTAATATACAATATTTGTTTTTCTCTTTCTGACTCACTTCACTCTGTATGACAGTCTCTAGGTCCATCCATGTCTCTACAAATGTCCCAGTTTCCTTGCTTTTTACAGCTGAGTAATATTCCATTGTATGTATGTACCACATCTTCTTTATCCATTCATCAGTTGATGGACATTTAGGTTGTTTTCATGTTCTGGCTATTGTAAATAGTGCTGCGATGAACACTGGAGTGCATATGTCTTTCTGAATTATGGTGTTCTCTGGGTATTTGCCCAGTAGTGGGATTGCTGGGTCATATGGTAGTTCTATTTTTAGTTTTGCAAGGAACCTTCATACTGTTTTCCATAGTGGCTGTATCAATTTACATTTCTACCAGCAATGCAAGAGCGCTCCTTTTTCTCCACACCCTCTCCAGCATTTACTGTGTGTAGATTTTCTGATGATGCCCATTCTAACCGGTGTGAGGTGATACCTCATTGTAGTTTTGATTTGCATTTCTCTAATAATTAGTGATGTTGAGCAGCTTTTCATATGCTTCTTGGCCATCCATATGTCTTCTTTGGAGAAATGCCTATTTAGGTCTTCTGCCCATTTTTTGATTGGGTTGTTTATTTTTTTGATATTGAGCTGGATGAACTGTTTATATATTTTGGAGATTAATCCTTTGTCTGTTGATTCATTTGCAAATATTTTTTCCCATTCTGAGGGTTGTCTTTTTGTCTTGCTTATAGTTTCCTTTGCTGTGCAAAAGCTTTGAAGTTTCATTAGGTACCACTTATTTATTTTTGTTTTTATTTCCATTATTCTAGGGGGTGGATTAAAAAAGATCTTGCTGTTATTTACGTCGAAGAGTGTTCTTCTTATGTTTTCCTCCAGGAGTTTTATAGTGTCTGGCCTTACATTTAGGTCTTTTATCCATTTTGAGTTTATTTTTGTATATGGTGTTAGGAAGTATTCTAATTTCATTCTTTTACATGTAGCTGTCCAGTTTTCCCAGTACCACTTATTGAAGAGGCTGCCTTTTCTCCATTGTATATCCTTGCCTCCTTTGTCATAGATTAGTTGACCATAGTTTATCTCTGGGCTTTCTATCCTGTTCCATTGATCTGTATTTCTGTTTTTGTGCCAGTACCATACTGTCTTGATCACTGTAGCCTTGTAGTATAGCCTGAAGTCAGGAAGCCTGATTCCCCCAACTCCGTCTTTCCTTCTCAAGATTAGTAATGCTGTTTTCACGCCTGCAAGCACAGCGTCCATTTTGCAGCCCATGGATCATCTCAACTTTCAAAATTTACTATTTAAAAATACATTTTGTAAGGCCATAGATAGTGTTTCCTCTGAAGGATCTGGGCAAAGTAAACTGAACACCTTCTGGAAAGCATTCACCATTCTAGATGCCATTAAGAACATTTGTGATTCATGGGAAGAGGTTAAAACATCAACATTCACAGGAGTTTGGAAGAAGTTGATTCCAACCCTTTCAGGAGATGAGTTTGAGGGGTTCAGGACTTCAGTGGAGGAAGTAATTGCAGATATGGTAGAAACAGCAAGAGAACCAGAATTAGAAGTGGAGCCTGACGATGTGAGTGAACTGCTCCAATCGCATGATAAAACTTGGATGGATGAGGAGTTGCTTCTGATGGATGAACAAAGAAAGTGGTTTCTTGAGATGGAATCTACTCCTGGTGAAGATGCTGTGAAGATCACTGAGATGATAACAAAGGATTCAGAACATGACATAAACTTAGTTGATAAGGCAGCACCAGGGTATGAGAGGACTGACTCCAGTTTTGAAAGAAGTTCCATGGTGAGTAAAATCATCATACAGCACCAAATATTACAGAGAAATCGTGAAGGAAGAAACAATCACTGCTGCAAACTTCACTGTTGTCTTATTTTAAGAAATTGCTGCAGCCACTGCAGCCTTCATCAACATCAAGGCAGACCCTCCACCAGCAAAAAGATTATGATTGGCTGAAGGCTCAGATGATGGTTAGTATTTTTAGCAATAAAATATTTTTTAATTATGGTAATATACATTGCTTTTTTTTTTAGACATAACACACTACACTTAGAATACAGTATAGTATAAACATACTTTTATGTGCACTGGGAAACCAAAAAACTCGTGTGGCTCACTTTATTGTGATTTGCTTTATTGCAATATTTACTTTTTTGTGGTGGCCTGGAACCAAACCCACAGTATCTCCAAGTATACCTGTATAAAAGTGTCCCTAATATCTTGAGGTAGAGCTAGGCCTCCCCAAGGCAGGGAAAGAATCCCAGCTATGAAAAAGCAGGCTCAATCATATATATTCTGGGCCACCCTCTGGGCTGGAGCTTACCAGATAAGCCCACATAGTGTCAAGTCCCCACTCTTTAGGGAGGCAGAAAACCACGAATTAGAATATCGGTAACTAACATGTGACACAGGGTGTGAATATGCCGCTGTGTTAAAAGCTCCAATGTATTCCGTCTCACATAATCCTAAGAACCTATTTTAGGCTATTCCATTTTACAGAGGAGAAAACTGAGCACAGGGAGGTTCAGAAACTTGCCCAAGGTTATACAGTAAGTGGATTCTAACCCCCAGGCAAGTCTTAACTCCAGTGCCCAGACTCTGAACCACTTTACCATACTGCCTGCTCATTTAGACTCTGGATATGGTCTCCACAGCCCTGACGCTGGGCTCTGGTGATATAGAAAGGAACCAAAAGGAAGGCAGTTAAAGGTTCCTCTCTGGAAATGAAGGTCAAGGCCAGAAACCAAATGAGAAGCCTGAGACCCCTCAGTGGCTTATGCTTCAAAAAGCCTTCCAGATTACATCAACAAGTCACATTGTGCTCTCTGTAGAACGAAAGTGGGTTCCATCACATCAACTGCTCTCACTGCTACACTGGCTTACATCAGAAAACACTAGACATTAGATCATGACTATTCAGAGCAATGTATATAATCCCAGTACATGATGAATAATAGTTAGTTCAAGTTAACTGATTACCACCAGCTAGTAGAAATGACTTTCTGTAACGTGAATAAATTCCTTGCTCCAGTAATAAAATAGTAAGTATTTGGCAGGAGCTGAATAATTACTTATTGATTAGGTTAATCTTAACATTGCTCCAATCATACCCTGAAGCATACAGAAAAAAATAAATACGAAAAACAGAAAGCTCTTCTAGTTCACTTCATCATTTTACAGATGGGAAAGCTGAGGTTCCACAGGGATTAAGATTGTTAATTACAAGTGTGCAAAGCCTCTCTTTTGCCTTCAATATTGTATGTTTATCTTCATTGTCTTTATCAATACATTGCACAAAAACACATATTTAACTCTTACTCTTTTTTTTGATAAGACCTTTAAAGAAATAATTTTCCTTTAATATTCGGATATCTTGTTCCATGTGTCATTCTTACCATGAGACTAAACTCTATTAATTGTACATATTCCTTAAACATCTGTACTATTTGTATTTAATATACCTGTATAATCATAAGAAAAGAAAATAAACAGCAAATTGCTTTGTAAAGGACACATTTACTGCATCTTTGTGACCATTTTCACAGAACAGATTCAACAACAGAGAAGAGAAATGTGAAAACACATCATGTCTTTAATAACGTTTTTTCTACAGCTTGGAGTCCAAGACCATGGCCTCTCACATCACCAACTGACGTACCAGTTGGTCTCATGCTGTTGATTCAAATGGGAAATCTCCAGTGACTTTGAGGCTTCTCCCCTTTTTCTAGTCCCACCAATCCTTTGCGATGCCCAAGAAAAACAGACGTACACAATCTATTTCAACAGCGTCCTTTCCTACTCAGAGGCAATCACCCCTCTAGCCTTATTGCTAACACTAATGTTGCCCTAGAAACAGACCTGTCAAAATGCAATGGAGATTTTTAATAGTAGGACCCACAGCTCAAACTGCTAAAATGAGAAATTTTTCCACGCATTTCTACTCAAAAAATAAAAATCTCCCCATCTCTACTCACAGCTCCCCAGCATTCCCTCACCTCCCATGCCACCTCACTCCAGATGCCCAGTGGCACTCATGCATGCAATGACACTGCTGTAACTCTCTCCTCCTGACCTGCTAGAATCTCAACCCAGCTGAAGGATACAGACACGGGAGGAAGCAGGAAGGTACACGGAGCGGAGGCATGAGATTTGTCTTGTTTATTCTTCACACCAACACTACAGTGTTGATGAAACTTGAGGTCAGGAGCCAAAACTTGCAAACTAGCCCAGGTCCACCCCCAGGCTGGTGGATTCAGCTGACCCCAGACCACGCTGCCTTCGGCGGCCAGAGCGAAGCAGAACTTCAGCAAGACCAACCGACCCCGGCTGCCCGGGCCACGGGCACATGCACTTACGTATGGAGCATCAACAGGTGCTTACCGCAGGGGCGGAAGGTGGAGAAAAAAGGGCCTTCCCCTCAGACAGCGCCAACCTCCAAGACATCAGAGGGCTAAGGGGCCACAAGAACATCATATACAGCTCTCTCATTTCACAGCCAAGAAAACAGCCCAAGAAAGAAAAATGAAAAAGGCCACTTATTTTCTGTGCCTCAGGTACCACTCTCACTCCCCCTCATTTTATCCTCACAACAGTCCTGTTATAAAGGCATTCTCAGGTGCAATTTATATGCACACATGTATGTATTTTTTCAAGTGACTTCAAGTGTTAGTATCTTGCTCCAGTCCTAACATGGAGTAAGTGGCAAAGTACCAACAGCTCCCCCATCCAAAGCCTTTGTCTCTACCCTGGTCCTCAGGGTCACAAAGCGTCTTACTCCTGGGAGCCCCAGGACTAATACAAAATAGCACGTAAGAAAGGGTAAAACGTGTCACTAGACCAGTGGTTCCCAAATGTGGCTAATTCATTGGCATCATCTGAGATGCTTCATAAAAATACAGATCGTCCCACCCCCTTTAGGCCTCTGATTGTTAGAAGGCCCTGAAATCTCTATTTTCACATACTTTCAGTGATTCTGATCGTCAGTCTGCCTTACTATTTACAGAAAGAGAAAAACAATGGCTAGATCAGTCATGAAAGGCTTGTGGAGCCTGGATTTGAATCAACAGAATTTAAAAGGAGAAACACTGAAGAGGTGGCTATGTCCAGGGAGTGTTCATGAAAGTGAGGCCGTGGGGTGAGGGCAGGGAGACATGATAGAGAGTGACGGGGGGATGTGGTGCTAACTAGGAAGGAGCAATACTCTGGAGCATCACACAAATCGGGCAGAGGTATTTAGACTCCATACCATGATAACAAGGAAACACAATCCAAGTGGTACAGGGTAAATCAAACAGCAGGTGAGCATCTGGGCCAGGAAAGGCAATGACAAGGCTGTTGACATGGGGCACATGCTGGCAAGGCCCCAGCAAAGAAAAACCTGAAAGGGAATGCTTCCTGGCGGCCTGGTTTGCTTATGCCTTTATCCTGAACACTCAGTGCAACAGATGATGAATAAGTATCATGGGATGAACAACATGTAGGTGCATATAGCGGCCAACTGATCACAAAAGTTAACAAAGATGAGTGGGTCAAGGACCTGACTTCAAGATTCAAATCTGAAAGTCTAGAATAAAGATGATGGTGCTGGCAGAGGTGACTAAAAAAAAAAAAGAGTAGATTGTTTTCAGCAAAAGCTCTTCTTCATTACTTCTTGCTTTTCTCTAAAACTTTACTTTGGCTTCTGGTGCATGAAAGAATTAGGTGACTTAGAAATACTGGGAATGTACCTTTGCCAGTGGCACGAACAGCAGGTCTTCTGTCTTGGGAAGAAGGAAACGATGGCCAAGATCTTTTGGTGTGATTTTTGGCAATGAAGGAGAGACAATCACGTGAGAATCTAAACTCAGATGACATTCCTCATGTGACCTAAGGATCACTGCCCGGTGACATGCCCACAGCACGGTGGCTTAACTGGACTCCCTATAAACCTTAATGACAGAGCTGGCCAGGCTCTGTGTGGCTGGGTCAGTCTCAGGCTTTGCCAACCTGAGGAGACTCCGGCACCCTAAAGCTGGCCAGTCAGGCCTCTGGGGGCTTCTAGGAGACTTAAGAACTAGTTCTATCCAGGAAAAAACTAGATGATCTTTTGAAGTCTTTTCCAAACTAATGATTATTCAAGGTGCCATGTGTAATCATATAACACAGTCCCTCAAATGGCAAGCAGGTCCCAGAAGTAGGAGCTGGAGGCTGTCCTCAAATTCCTCTGGACGCCCATCTTCCACAAGACTGATCTTAACAAGATCTTTCCTTCTTAAGTGACATCTACCTACTGCTAATATCCAACTAAGAGAATGAGCCCTCGTTTCTCTAAGATTCTCTAGCAAGTATAATTTGCTACATCACTAGAGCAGCCAAAATGTATTTTTTTAAAGAAGTGCGAAAGGTTATATGGTTCCAATTTAATTTTTCCTTCAAATGCAAACCTTCTGATGCCTGCCTTTCATAACACACTGAGACATAATGCATGGATCCAAATGACTTGACAGTTTCTTTAAATTTACACACATCTAAGCGTGTGTATAAAATTCCACTAGTTCAAAACGCTTCCTTTCCTTAAACATACTTCCAGTTCAAATCACGTGTTTATGGCAGTCTGCAATGTATTATTTCTAAAGATAAACAGTCATGTAAAAAATGGACAGAAAAACAGCAGCATATCACTACTGCCACACTCTGTCAGTCTCTCCCCTCGCAAGGCCGGTCCTGCACCACCAGGACCAGGCTCTCCCTGCCGTCTCCAGCGTCCAGGAAGGCTGGGCCACCAGTTCCTTTCCACAGACAGCTTTGAGCTTTGTTGCTGAGAGCCCTTTTTCTCCCTTGAACTTAGTATAAAACTCAAGAATGCACTCACTAACTGTGGACGTTTATTCCTTTTGAAAACGAAAGGCTTTAAGCTCAGATGATCACTGCTTCTAACTCCCAGGAAACAGTTGCAGTTTTCCAATTAAAATCTGAAGTACTGGAGATAATGTACTATAATGGCTAAATGTTGAAAAGTGAAGTCTTTCAACTTCGCATACATTTATGCTGCTACTCGTGAACCAAATAGAGACTGAAAAGTAATTTAAATGGACTACTGGCCATCCTGGGCCTTGAAAAAGCTTCTATTGAGAAAAACTGACTCACTGCCTAACAAAGACTCTCTGCTACAGTTTTCAAGTTGACATTTTAAAAATATCTAATCACACTTTTGAATGATATTCCAATTACTGAAAACAGTATTTACCACAGTGAAACAGCTCACTTGGAAAGCATCCAATTCTGGTTGGAAATGAGAAATATTAGAACCCCAAAGGCATAGAGTTGGGGGGAGAGGTGTCACCAGGGAAGACAGGTAGAGTTCAGCCAAAAAGCTTCCTTAAAAAGCACTGTCAGATTTATGCAAAAACCCAAGGAGACGTTCTTCCTCTAGAATCCCGAACAGTAACACTTTCTAGCAAATTCCTGAACAGGATTCAGCAAAAAAGGACCTCCTTAACCCTGTACAGCTTTTTAGGCAGGCTTCTCCTGAAAATCTTTCCATGGAGTTCTCCCTTGGCCCTGTTTTGCAACAAGATGAGCAATAATGTTTTTCTGAAATAAACACAGAATCTCTCCCTTTTGGTGTGCAAAGAGCCAAAGTTCATAACGGGCTGGGAGATTACCCATCCCAACGTACAAAACAATCATTTGCTGATAAGGCTCGGAGTTCTGTTTTACAGCCAGAGCACCCAAATTGCCATCTACTGTGTTCAGTTTACAATCCTATGTGCTCTCCAATCTCGCGTAACGTTTGGGGACCTGCTAACACACGCAGAGGCTCCCACACCGATGAAAAATGCCCATCTGCTGCTCAGCGCCAAAGAGGTTTCCCAATCCTAAATCGCATCAACTCAAAAGAAGGGGGCGGGGGAGGGGCTTAGGGAGAAATAACACGCCAAAGGCGAGGGGGGGGAAATTCACAAAACCACCCCTAAAGATGACATTATTTGTCTTCGAAGAGACGGTTCCGTTTATGAGAAATGACAAGTTATTAGGTGGCAAAGGGAGGAGATAGGGGAACTAGCAGGGCCAGAAACAGCTGCCCTCCCTAACCGAGGCCCCGGACCGCACTGAGGCTGCAGACGGGATCGCGGGTGCTGGGCCTCCCGCCAGCCGGACAAAAGCTCGGGGCGCCCAGGTAGGGGCCGCCAAGCACAAGCGAAAGCCCAGGAGGCAGTTCCCTTTAGAGGGCGCTCATTGGGCGTCGTACGCAAACAAGCCCCAACCCCCCCAAACGCGACCCAGAGGAGGAGAAACCAAGTTCCCACCGCCAAGGCCGGGGAGGGAAGGCTGGGTGCCCGCGGCCGGCCCCGCCAGGGAAGAGACTCCACGGGGCCTCGGGGCACTCCCGCCGGAGCCCGCGAGCGCGAGCGCGGCGGGCTGCAAGCCTCGGTCTCCGAGCGGCCCGGCGACCCGAGGCGAGCGCAGCGTCACGCGCACCCCGCCTCGCCCCGCTGCTGCACTCGAGGGCAACCCACCCTGAAACGCCCTCCTGTCCCTAAGCCCGCGAGTCGTCCCCCGCCCCTCAAGGAGCAGGGGTCGCCGCACGACCGGGAGTCCAGCTGCCAGCACCCCGGCATTTTCGGGCGCGTTCCGCGCACCCCCAGCGGGACGGGGGGCTGTGCCTCCGCGGGGCGCGCTTCCACGTAGCGTCTGCTCCCTTGCCCGCGCCACGGGGAACATTAAACAAAAGAACTTTTGCAAACTTTTCCCTGCTGACTCTCGCGGGTTTCTTAAAGTTGAGCCCTACCTCCCCAGAACCTGCATTCAATCGAGCTGGAGAGCCAGCGTGCGGGGGAGACGGTGTGCGGAGGAAGGGACCCCAAAGTTTCCAGGTCGTCCCCGGGTCTCGGGGAGCGAGCGGAGGGGACCAGTTCCCTCGCAGCCCTATCCGGACGTCCTCTCTCCGGCCACCCTTCCCCATCGGTCCTTCCCGGCCACGCAGCCAGACCCTCCGAGGGAGAAGTTGGGAGTGACTTCAGGGGCCTCTGCGGTTCGACAAAACTGCAGTACTCTCGCCCTCACCCCGGGGAACCTCGGGGCAACTCCAGCAAGCGGCGTTCTTCTGCGGGAAGGGAAGAGGGAGAGGAGTGGAGCAGCGGACGCGTGTGTCCCAGCCGACCCCCGGGGGCCAAGCGACACGTCTGGGAGTGGGGGGCATCCCCCAGGTGGCGCGCCCCCGTTCCCCACGGGCTCTGCGGACTCTGCTGGGTCCCCCGCCTGGCCCACTCACCGACTCTGCCGACACGCAGGCCACCAAGCCCAAGGTGAGTAGGATCCAAGCGCGCCGCATATTCCCCGGGGACCGGCTGCTCCCAGCCGCCGCTGGCAACCAGGGAGAAACGAAGCCTCTTCGCCCAGCGCCTGGCGCAGCCCGCGCAGGAGGATCCGGAGCCGAGCAGCGGCAGGGACCGCGGCTCCGGCTCGGGGGCTCGGGCTCGGGGTCGCTCGCTTCCTCCGCCTGCGCCTGCTCCCGCTGCCTGCGGCTGCGCCCCGGGAACGCGGCGCCTTCTCACTTGTTGGTTCCTGCCCTCCCGATGCCGAGCTGTTGCTCCGAGGAGGCAGCTCGCCGGAGCTCTGCTTGCTCTGCTGCTATTTTACTCCTCCGCGGACTCCTTCCCCGTGTCGCGGCTCCGTTTCTGATTTTTGAAGAATAAATTAGATGGCTTGCAATGGAGCTGCAACTGAAGTTTGGGGGCAGAGCGCTGGGGTCGCGTGCTCCGCGCGGCTGGAGCTCCGGGAGTATCTGGAGAGGAGCGCGTCGGAGCGGAGCTAGTGGCTCAGCCGCGGCGCCCCTCCTCCCGCGCCGCCGCCTCCCTCCCAGGGTCCTGCTCCACCTCCTCCTCCTCCTCCTCCTCCCCCTCCGCCTCCTCCTCTCCTCCTCCAGCTCCCTCCCTCCCGAGCCGGCTTCTCCGGGCTCCTCCGGGCGTCTCGAGGAGAGGAGGCGGCGGTGTGACTCCCCGCTAAACCCGGGAGAAATTCCTACAGGATTACGCCCGGATTGGCAGCTCTGGGGACCAGTGGCCACCGGCAGCTCCGCGCTGTGGCTGCTTTGGGTCTGCTCGTCCGCAATCTGTGCTCCAGTGCTCTAGTACGCCTTCGTTTTCTGGTTCCTTTACCCCCTGCTCTCTCCCCCTTTTTCCTCTTTCCTCCTCCGTGCTCCTTATTTCTCTATTTTCTTTTCTCTTCACTTTCACTTTTCTGGAGAAAGATCGGTGAAGCAACGAGAGACATGTTTGGCTTTTCTGACTGCGAGAATTAGACCAGTAGTAAGAACATGCTTTGGGTTGGAAAAACACACACGAAGTTTACGGATGCCTTCAAGCAATGTGAAGTGTTCATAAGTCGCTAGCTCATGAAAATTGTATTTTAAAAGAGAAGACAGTAAGTATAGTAGACGTGTATTGAGTATTTCCCACCCTCCCTAACCACCCCCCCCCCCCAAAAGGAAGTGAAGGAAGACTCCCATAAACCCAAAATGCAACACTTTCAAAGCTCATAATTTCGTTAAGGGCTTAAATACCGTTTTTGCCTCACACACAGCTTAAGCCCCCAAGGCATTTTATAGGCTCCATTTCAGCATAGAGGTGTTAAAGTTTGGAAGCTACAAATAGGGCAATTTGATGAGAAATTGGATAGAGACCCTGAATAATAACAGATTTAAGAGAACTTCAAAGAAAAGAGGGATAAAGTAATTTCTAGTTTGAAGAAAATAATGAGCATGTATTTCCTGAATGGAAGTAATCGACCTGAAATGTTTTGTTGTGAAATCTTTTTTTTTTTTTTCAATTCCATGTCTATAGTACACTAACATGGCAAATACATACTCCCTTCCAGTTTCAAGCACGATTTTTCTCTCTGACTTCTGGAGTAAATGAATTATGGAGCCATTCTGCTTCTAGGAAACCAGGGACCTTCCTGTCTTGTTCACCACTGTATTCTTTCCCGCTGCATAAAGATTCACAATAAATATTTCTTGGATGAACTTTGATCTAAAACTCAATCTATACTGCATAAGATTTGTGAGTCTTTAAGAAACATAGATGTAGATATATAGATAGCAGACCTTGAAAATTTTTGAACTTAGTATTAGAATAAAATACAATCATACTCTAAGTGAGAATTATAATGTCTTAGAAACTTTTCATGTAAGAAATCTCAGAGAAAGAAATTTAGAGAACCGGAGAGAACTTTAGAGAATGCAAAGTCTGAGACATCCAGCTCTTTGGTTTTAAGTCCCAACTACCGGGCTCCCAACAGGCAAATCTAAGGCTTTGGCAGCCAAGAGGTAATTTGGAAAAATGGAAGAGTGGGCAAAAAAGAAAGAAAAGAAGAACAAGATCAAGAGACTGGGAGTTGTAACATTGGATGTTTCTTATTCCACAGAAACTGAGCTAGCACCTGTGGGTCAATGTGGGTCTGGCTTGGTTTTTGGAAGAATGAACTATGACCATATTTTTAAGATGGATTTTTTGTGGGTTGAACATGGCCGAACATAGCTATTCCTACTTCTGCAGGGCTGCGCGTCCAGGGGCCACTGTCATCCTGTAACCTGGATGAAAGTATTCTTAGCAGCGCCCCTGCTGCAGAAAAGGGTCAAGCTACACATGCTAGGTCAGCAGCTTCTAAGGAGGGAAACTGAACCTGGGTCTATGGGTTTCGGAGCCTGTGGGTTCCGTAGAATTTATTTGTGGGTTGAAGAATTCCTGTAGATGGGGAGATTTCTGAAAAGAGTTTCCGAAGGATAATGAGCAATGTGAGAGAAATGCACAAAGATATAAAATGTCACCTCTACTCCCAAAAGAGACTTAGTCTGCTCTCCAGGCTTTGGGCAAAGTCACATGCCTTTTCTCCCCAACAGTTAAGAACCCATGAAATAAATTAGAATTCCAGTGAAAGGGGAAAATGCACTTCTCCACTGGCTCTCACAGCTATTGCTGTTTATTGGGGCATACACCTAACAAGAAGCATGGCGGCTGCTCTTTCATTGAGCTTGGGCAGGCAGTGATAAAAATGAATTAGCAGATGCACATCTTAGAGGAATGTATCTGTGCACCTGAAGACATACCCCAAGGCTCTTGGCACTTATGAGACTCTCAATGACTGGGTATTTTTTTTATCAGTGGTCATGTAGCATTGAGAGTTTATGTAATAAGGCGATGGTACTATTTTGGGAGTCACACAGTATCAGGTATATGATAACAAATAAACATTCAAGATCTTGTGCTCAAATGCATGAACAGTTGTGGCCAAAAGGATAATCTGGCCATGTGAAAATTACAAAGAGTGAAAGCACTTGCACAAGAGCTGACTACAAAAAAGTTACCCTTACTGAATGGGAGTGGGGGTTGTCTCCTGGTGTTAGAAGCATGTCTAAACTGGGAAATGATGAAGGCCTGTGCTTAGTGTGTTTGGGCTGCTATAAGAGAAATATCATAAACTGGGTGGCTTATAAACAACAAAAATTTATTTCTCATGTTTCTGGAGGCTGGGAAGTCCAAGATCAAGGCACTGGCAGATTCAGTGTCTGGTGAGAGCAGGCTTCCTGGTTCACAGACAGCTGTCTTTTCATTTTGTCCTCATGTGGTAGAGGAGGTAAGCGAGTTCTCCGGAGCCTCTTATAAGCCTATCCACGAGGGCTATGTTCTCATGACCTAAGCACCTTACAAAAGGCACCATCACCAAATACCATCACCTTGGAGATTAGAATTTCAACATATGTACTTTAGGGGGACACAAACATTTAGTCTATAGTCACCTATTTGTGTGTTTTGCTAACTGGAATTTTTTAAGCTGATAAGGACTACAATGCAGTAGAATTTTGCAGAGTATATCTCATACACTAAGTGTAGCTTGTGAGAACCAGAGGCTTCTCTCTAATATATGTTTTCAAGTCTTTCATTTGAAGATTGTGCTTTCAGGGGCACAGCAAATACAGTAGCAAAACTGATCACTTCCCGAACAGCTTCACTGATTGCTATAAAATAAACACCCTTCCTCAGGAATCTCAGAAGAAAATATAACAAATGAACAGAGTATAGAGACTAAGATGCAGAAATGTAAAAAAGAACGAGAACCAGACAAAATGAAATAATAGAAATGAAAGCTACTAGAGACATATTTTTAATTAATTTATTTATTTATGGCTGTGTTGGGTCATCATTGCTGCACATGGGCTTTCTCTAGTTGCGGAGAACCAGGGGCTACTCTTTGTTGTGGTGAATGGGCTTCTCATTGCGGTGGTTTCTCTTGTTGCGGAGCATGGGTTCTAGGCGCCTGGGCTTCAATAGTTGCATCTCTTGGGCTTAGTTGCTCTGAGGCATGTGGGATCTTCCCAGACCAGGCCTCCAACCTGTGTGCTTTGCATTGGCAGGTGGATTCTTAACCACTGCGCCACCAGGGAAGTCCCGAGACATATTTTTAAATCTAAGCTGACACATTGGACTCTATCATTACGGTATCTAAGGATATCATATTATAACTGTGAACAAGCAGGTGCTATGTTCCAGGGTGAGCTGTCAGAGCAGGAAACTGCAGAGGGAAAAAGATGCCACTTGGTTGTTCTCGGTTGTTCTTCTACTTGCCATCTCCTGGAATGTTCCCAGGGATCCAGGATGGAAATCCATTTGGTAGCATCACCCCTGACTAAATTCACTCAAAAGATGATAGAACCTGAGACTAAGAGCCAGCCAACTATTAATTGCCCATGCTAATTACAGCAAGTGAGTGGAGACCATGATGAAAATCTACAGGCAATCCAAAAAAATCTGCTGTTAGCCTCAACCTTTCCACTGTTCTCTCCATTCACCTCCATCAGCCTTTTCCCAGGGAAGTTGGCCGATTTTAGTTTCATAATTTGATTTGGTGCTAATATCGAACAAAATTGTCATATTTTGGGCAGCAGGACACAGGCAAAGTCAAAATTATATAATACAAATTACATAATACAAAATTATCCCCTGAATAAAAGAGGAGGCAAAATACTTCTATTGGTTTCTCTAACAGAGTGGCTTGGTTCTTGAAAGACTGGCAAAACCTGACATTCATTCATCTGATAAACATACATGGGCCTCCTGCCACATGCCAGGTGCTTGTGGGGTAGGCACATGAATTTTCTTGAAACGTGTTAGAGTTAATACATTTTAAACTGAAAGTTGTCCTCAAATCACAAATCTGTGACTAAGGTCCATGTCAAATTTCATCCTAAAATCATATATGAAAATTTAAAGAAAACATTATTTATAAAATACATTGTTTGGGGGCATCAAACAACATTTTCCTAAGAGCTATACTTGGATATGTGAATTTAGAAAGTTTCCATAAAGGTATCTTCAGATTATTTGCATTGTATTTGTATATGTCCAGTTGGACAGGAATCTCTAATCTTGGCTGATTTTGTGTAAAATGATACTCCTCTTGTTACCACTGTCTATAGATAATTACTTTAATGGCAGCAAGCCCTACCCTCTTCACTGTTCTTAGAGATCCATCCTCTCCAAGGCCCTGGAGGGGAGCTTTACATCCTATGTCCTTAATGCTCCCATACCTCCTTGCTCACTGTTATGCAGACTAGGGCTGGATGTGAAGGGGAGCGATCTCTTAGTGGGCCAGCAGTCAATCAGATTCACCCTTTGGATCATTTAAGCCAGGGAACTCAGAATCTCACTCAATTGTACATTGACCTGGGAGTCATCCAAAACCAGTGAGGGGTCCTTGTGTGCTGAAATAGAAGGGGCTGATCCGCAGTAGAAAGAGTAAAGCAGGTGAACAGAGAGAATCAGAAATAGAGAATGCATGACTCCAGAATAATGTAGGTTCCTGATTTTTCTTCCAGTTCCTTTCCTAGCCTCTTTTGAGACCCATATCAACTTGATTCCTTTAGGATCTATGAGATACTCTGGTATCCTTAAGGTAAATTCCTATTTTTCCTTAGCTAGTTTAAGAGAATTTCTGTTCCTGGTAAACAAATGATCCCAAACAAAGACACAGCTGCAAATGAGGCAGAGTTTTGACTACCTTACCTTCACTCGGAATAGAACAGAATCCTTGCCATTTGATGCTTTGTAAGCTTATATGAGTAAAGAATAGTCTTAATGAAAAATGGTTTTTGGGAAAAAAATTAGGAAAAAGGTGTTTAAATTATTGAATTACCGTGGGGAAAATATTTTCCCCACTCAGTAGAGTTAGATACCTTAAAAATCCTAAAAGCAGAATAGAATACATAGATACTTCTTTGAATAGAATAGTATTAGTACTGGGACCGCTTGCAGGTTAATGCTGGAAATTGCTTCATTGAACATTTTTCTAAAAGATCTAGAAGGCAAAATGCACAAACATCCAGGTGTGAAGTGTAACCAGATTCTTTCAGGTAGTGAAATGTGAAACAGGTAGTAAGGTCACGCCTGGGTGAGTTGTTAAGCAACCCAGTGCCTGCAGGAGACAGAATGCAGCCTCTCAGACCTGCTGTTAGGGAAGGCTGCACACTGAAGTGGGTAGTAGCTCAGGCTTTGGCGACAGACAGGCTGGAGTTTGAATCCTAATTCCACCCCTTACTGTGTTTTAAGAGGCCTTGACACTGGAGCAGGCCACTGAAACTAAGCCTCAGTTTCCTCATCTGTAGATCGGAAACAATAGGGTTAATGTGTGGAATCTGTGAGCTATTGTAGTTATTGAGTTACTTTGTACATAGTGAATTTCCAATAAATGCCAGTTGTCTCCATAAATGCCAGTTGTCATTATTAGTATTTCCTCTGTCTGGAATAACCTATCTGTTCTCCCAATTCTCTGGCTAATTCCTACTTGCCCTTTCAGTGTCAGTTCAAAAGTGTCCTCACTGGCAAATATTTGAATGCCTGCTCTGTGTCACACACCTCCTCCAGGTAGCCTTTCCTGATCCTCCTCAACTGAATAAGAGACCTGTAAGGCAATTAATTCTCACCTATTAATTGTAACCTAGGATAAGATATTGGAGTATTAGTAAAATTTGCTCATAGAAACATGTTCTGTTGTGGCTAAAATCTGAAACAAAACAAAACAAAACAAAACAAAACAAAACAAAAACCTGAATAGCATCAGTAAGGGCACAGGAAAAAAAGAGTACCCATCTTTCTACCTTTCAAAAACAATGTGCACCGCAACACATTTACACCCAAATAAAAACCTAGAGAAGGAGTGTAAAAATCTAAAACTGCAAATTCTGAAATAGAAGTAAAGAGAACTGAATTGTTAAAACAAACAAAAATCCTACTTTTGAATTCAGACAGAAATAGGAAAATGCTTCTGGGAAGGAAAAAATATATAATCTATCATAAAGTCAGAATTCAGTTATGTCTAATTTTTGCTTTTTTCCCTTGTAGCTGTTAGTAACGCACGTAACAAAGGAAGGGACGTTCTCTGCAGATTTCACTCCAGTGTTGCATGTCAGAGCATCTCTTCCTGCTTCCTGCTCACCACAGCCACACCCCAACACCCCAAGGTGACCTATGTGAACAGCCCAGACTGAGTGTCTCCTTTTCCCTCCCTTCTCATATAACCCTATGTGGACAGATACACACATACATGACACACACATGAGTTTTTTGGTTTATTTTGTTCTTGTTTGTTTTACAAAATGGATCCCATTAAACACTTTCTTCATCTTGTAGAAATTCCTCCAAGTCCCTTGACAGAACTTTCATTCTTTTTTTTTAATGGCTGCATATTTCCCTTTGATGTATTTCATACTCAATCCAGCCATTTCCCTGTAATAGGCATTCATTCTGTTTCCAGTTGTTTCCTACAAACAATCTTACAGGAAATACCTTTTATATGTTTCCTTAATTCATGGCAATTTTCTTTCTGAAGGCTAGATTCCCAAGAGTGGGATTGTTGGGCTGGAAAGTATAAATATTTCTAATTTCATGAGGTGTTGTTTGACACTTTCACAATAACAAAAGTTTTCACACTTCCACCAGCGATGTTTGAGAGCATCCTTTTCCTTTCTTCATGTGGCAGCTAGCAATAGATGTTAGCTTTCTTTTTGGCCATTTGATAAGTATGAAGTGACAGCTCATTGCTAGTGTTATGCGCATTTCCCTGAGTACCAGTGCTTTAGAGCATCTTTTTATGTATTTCTTACATTTGGAGTTGATCTTTTGTGAATTATCTGTTCATATCCTTTTCCCATTTATAAGAGCTCTTGTATGATTGCTATAAATATATCCATCTACAACTATGGTATTAAATCATCTTACACATATTTTTATATATACTACAATCTATTTCCAATTCTCTATTCTATCCACTAATCTATTTGTCTGTTTCCATGTCATACCTTATTTATTTGCTTACCTTGATGAAATAGTACCTTCTGATATTTTCCAAAACCAATCTTCCTACCCTCCCTAACTACACATTATTTTCTTTTCTTTTCCACTTTTCTTGGATATCTTTGGGTATTTTTTCATCCATGTAAGTTCTAAGAATATTTTAGACAATTAAAATAAACCATTTTAGAATTTCATTTGGAATTAAACTAAATTTATTATTGGTTTTGGGACAATTAACATTTTTATATTGTCATTTCAAACCAGGAAATGTTATATTCAACTTTGTTCAGATCTTTAAAATTTTTATAAGGTTTTATAGTTTCCTATAGATCCTGTGAATTTCTTTTTATATATAGACCCATATATATATATGTATATGTATATGGTGTCACTTATAAGTAGAGTTTCCCCCATTTCATTTAGAAAGTTATTGCTAGAGGAAAACTGTCTTATCTTACAAAATTCTTTAGTTAATCTAGTACATTTTTCACTAGAGTCTCTTGGATTTCTGGCTATACAATTATATCATCAACAAAAAGTGTGGTTTTAATATATTTTCTAATATTAATGCTGGTTATTTAACAACAGAAGCATTATAAACAATGATGGTGATAACAAGGCATCCCAGTCTAGCTACTGATTTTAATGAAAACAACTTGTATTTTGTTTTGTCATTTAGAAAGACAGCTGTGGTTGGTTTGGGGGTAGTTTTTAGTAAATCAAAAAGTTTCATTACTTATTATGAGTTTTTATTAGAAATGATTATTGAATTTGATGAGAGCCCTTCAAGATTTATTGCTATGATTCTATGGGTTTTGTCCTTTAGCCAGTTGATGTAATAAATTGTGTTGCTGTTCCCTGAGAGTGATGTTTTTTAGTAGCAAGCCACTTCCACATTCCTTTAACAAAACTTGTTTGATCTTAGCCATCATTTTTTGAGAACTTGCTAATATTTGCTAATACAGATCTTCTTCAACTTATGATGCCGATAAAACCATCGTAAATTGAAAATAAGTAAAAATGTAATTAATACACTTAACCGACTGATCATACTAGTTTAGATTAGCCTACCCTAAACATGCACAAACACTTACAGTAGCCTACAGTTGGGCAAAATCATCTAACACAAAGCCTATTTTATAACAAATAATTCAGATCTGAACAGCATTTACCGTTTTTCACCTTCTAAATTTTTTATTAGGAAATCATATGTTTTTAGTATTAATTAATTAATATTATTTATATGTAGATGCATTTGGGCTCTTTAAGTACACTTATTATTTTTTTAAACTTATGTTTTCATCTGTCTCCTCTGGCAATTTTATGTCCTTGGGTGTGTGATCTAACGTTTTTTCCTCTCTCAGGCTGCTGGATACCTTTAGATGGGGCGTTATATTTCTTTGTCGCCTGGTTGGGTCTCAGTTCTAGTTGATCTGAGAGTATCCTTATGATGGAGATCCTTCCCTTTGGGAGAAGGCAAAGCTGTTCCGCTCACGTGTCCCTGCACAGATAGGCAAGCTGCTGTCAGTTCTCTTGCCTTCCTGCTAGGTCACCTGGAGGAAGTCTCTCTTTTACCTTTAACTCAGCCTCAGGGGCAGGAAGATTTATCCCCACCTTGGACTTTGCAGAGGAGATCAGAAAGACTTAGCATACTGACACAGAGCAGACAGTGTCTTCTGCCCCACAGACACTCCATTGCACATTTCTCTTCTGGATCCTCCTTAGGGGAATCGAGGGTACACATGGGGGTGGGGGATGCATTCAAGACTAGCACTTCAGTGGACCCGCCTAAGTTATCTTTTATTGTGTACTTTCTAAAATGAAACACACTACTGAAATCATGGCGGAGGAGCTAGAACGGGCGGTGGAGTCAGATCTAGGTTTTGAAATCCATTTAGTGAGAACAGAGAAGGTTTAAACAGCAAGAGTTCTTTGCAAGCTGAACATTTCAGGGAAAACTTCATGCAAACCAAGAAGTGTCTTCACATAACAGACTAGAAACTGGGACTCTGAGAATTTCTATCATTTGCTCAAATTGACTCAGCTAGTGAGTTTTAGAGGCAGGATTCCGAGCCCAGTATGTCTGGAACATTTTTAAGTCTTCTGAAATCTCTTCCTTAAATTCTTCTTGGTTAGGAATTGGAAGCATTAGTTACCTGCTGGCTTTTTAAAGTCTTAAGCAAAATTTACAAATATTTCACGGAGAGAGTATTTTTTAGTTTTCATATTTGTAGGTTACATAACCTATCTTTTTAATATCAAGTGCCAAATGACTTGTCATCAGAGAACATAATTTGAATATTTTTATGTATGTCAAGCAAAAGAGGACTCAGGTTGTTAACTCAGCACCTCCTTGCTGGGTGATGTTTATTTTCTTCTTGTATAGATCCATTTGTGGATGTTCTCCCAGAATACCAGATGCAGCTGGGGTTACTGTGCTTTAGAAGAGACATAAAAGGACATTTGAAGGTCCTAGAGCAAAGTAACAAAAATGCCTGTAGATTTAGGAGCTATCTAATGAGGAGAAACTAAATGAAATAGCCAAGTTCAGACAAGGTTAAAGGTAACAGGAAAGTGACTGATGCTTATAGAGCAATAAGAGTTATCTTGGAGAGATACTTGTCCATCAAATCCTGGATTTGGAACTAAAGAGCATTACTTAGCTCTTGGAGGAAATAGTTTTAGGACAAATGAGAGAGAATTAATTGTGAACTTTGGGACTTTTTGTTTTTGCTGTAGCATTTTATTATTAAGAACTTTAAACGTATAAAAGTAAGAAGAATTACATATTAGAGATCTTTTCCCCACATATGGCTTAGACTGAAAATAAAAACAGATTCAAGAATCATTTTCATAATGCACAAGTGATAACTGAATGTTGGATTTTTTTAAGCTTTTTTTTAAATGAATTTATTTATTTATTTATTATTTATTTATTTTGTTGACTGTGTTGGGTCTTTTTTGCTGTGTGCGGGCTTTCTTTTAGTTGCGGTGAGTGGGGGCTACTCTTTGTTGTGGTGCGCAGGCTCCTCATTGCCGTGGCTTCTCTTGTTGTGGAGCACGGGCTCTAGGCACATGGGCTTCAGTAGTTGCAGCACACGGGCTCCATAGTTGTGGCTCACAGGCTCTAAAGCACAGGCTCAATAGTTGTGGCACACAGGATTAGTTGCTCCACAGTATGTGGTATCTTCCTGGAGCAGGGCTTGAACCTGTGTCCCCTGCGTTGGCAGGCGGATTCTTAACCACTGCACCACCTAGGAAGCCCTGAATGTTGGATTTTTAAAGACTTTAAAGATTTTTAGAATTTAAGTTTTGAAGTAAATGTTCCAGAAGATATCAATGATAAAAAAAACTTTAGGGATAGTGGGCAAAAGTTTGACATGAGAAGGGAAACACTGGGCAGAAGGATAGGTCACAAGTGTCCCAGAGAAATATTTTGACATCTGAGAGGAAAAAATCTTAGAGCAGTTGGGATGTGACAGCTTTGCAAAAACATGAGAAATTAGATCTCTGAGCTGTGACTATAAGTCATAATTCAATTTCTTTTGCAACAGTATAAAACATTCAAAGTTTTTATAAAAACAAAATGGAAGCTTACAAGAATCAAGTAATATCACTTCTTCTTCTGGACAGAATGGAGTCACTGCTACTGGGTTCCCACCCCCCATCACGAACAACTATAAAGTTGAACAAGATATATGAGGTAGCTGTTTTAAAGCACTGGCTAACAGGAAGTGCAGGACTCTGATTCTTGGAAGAAGGGACATACACAAAAGGACATCCATGGCTACCTAAGTTTTCTTCCTGGGGAAGATTTCTGGACCACAGTTCAGGGAGAGAAAGCCCAGTAGCAGTCTTGCTGAGTTGAGGAGGTAAGATGAAAGACTGGGGCTGCAGAAGGTTGAACTTTGTGAGCAGAGTACTGGAAAGGAAGTAGCTAGACAAAGTGTGACCCCAGAGCTCTGTGTGGATATTCATCATAGGTCCTTGGAGAGGGCTAGCAGCCTAGTAGAAGACAGCTATTGTTAAGCTAAGAACAGAATAGAGATACTGGAGATACTGCCCAGGGCTGGCAGGTGTGGAGGCCTGGACCAGCCAGCATAGAGAAACGTCACTGTATTCAGTTAAAATCAGAGAGAGAGGGCTTCCCTGGTAGCACCGTGGTTAAGAATCCTCCTGCCAATGCAGGGCACATGGGTTCAGTCCCTGGTCTGGGAAGATCCCACATGCCGAGGAGCAACTAAGCCCGTGTGCCACAGCTGTTGAGCCTGTGCTCTAAAACCCGTGAGCCACAACTACTGAAGCCTGCACACCACAACAAAGAGGAGCCCCCGCTCACCGCAACTAAAGAAAGCCTGAGCGCAGTAACAAAGACCCAACACAGCCAATAAATAAAAATAAAGTAAATAAATAAATTTAAAAAAAATCGGAAAAAGACCATATCTTAAGCATAAGTTCTAGCCATTCCCCAGGACTAAAGATAAAATCAAAATATACCCACTCTAAGAGCATAAAACCAAGTGTGACATGAAAATCTACCAGTACTATAATTGTCTGCCAGAACAAAATTCAACGCTCTTTGAAGGATGGCAAAACAATCCAGACTCCTGACAACGTATCACTCACAAAATCCAGAATACCTTCCATAATTACTAGACATGTAAAGAAATAGAAAAATGTGACCAATAATTAAGAAAAAAAAAAAGGCAGTCAATAAAAATTGACCCTGAGGTGGCCAAGATGTTAGATTTAGCCAATAGGGACTTTAAAATAGCTACTATAAATATGCCAAGGACTTGAAGGAAAAGATGGACATAGAGAATAAATAAATAGGGACTCCCCTGTTGGTGCGGCGGTTAAGACTCTGCCTGCCCATGCAAGAGACACGGGTTTGATCCCTTGGCCAGGAAGATCCCACATGCCACGGAGCAACCAAGCCTATTCACCACAACTACTGAAGCCCCCATGCCCTTGAGCCCACGCCCCACAACTACTAAAGCCTGAGCACTCTAGGGCCTGCGTGCGGCAACAACTGAGCCCGTGCTGCAACTACTGAAGCCCGCGAGACGAGAGCCCATGCCCTGCAACAAGAGAAGCCACCGCAATCAGAAGCCCACGCACTGCAATGAAGAGTAGCCCCCACTTGCCACAGCTAGAGAAAGCCCATGCGCAGCAACAAAGATCCAATGCAGCCGTAAATAAATACATACATACATAAAAATAAAATGTTAAAAAAAACAAGTACTCAAAAATTAGTTATATAAAAAAAGAATGAACAAATAAGGAATATTAGCACATAAATGGAAATTATAAAAAAAGAGTTAGATGAAAATTCTAGAACAGAAAAGTGAATTATCAGAAAAGTGAAAATAAAATGGACAGTTATTAACTTGTGTGACATTAACTTGTGTGACTATCAAGTGGTCTAACATACATATATTAGTGTCTGAAAAGAGAAAAGGACAGAAGAGGAGAAGTGAGGAGAGAAGAGGGAGAGGAAGAGGAAGAAAGAGAGAGAGATGCAGAAACAGAATGAGGCAGAAGAAATATTTGAAGAAACAGTGGCTGAGATTTTTCCAAAATTGGAGTCAAGAAGCTCAACAAACAGTGTGTGGGATAAATACAAAACAAACCACACCTAGGCACGTTATAGTCAAGTTGATGGAAAACAAAGATAAAATCTTTACAATGTCAAGATTAAAAGACACATTAGGCGTAGGGGAATAACAATAGGAATTTTGACTGACTTTTCAGCAACTTTGGTGGCCAGAAGACAGTGAAAAATTATCTTTAAAGTGCTAGAAGGGGAAAAAATAACTGTCAACTCAGAATTCTTCATCTAGTAAAAATATCTTTGAAAAATGAAGATGAAATAGACATGATCAGATAAGCAAAAGCTGAGAGGATTTATTGCCCGCAGATATGCACTGTAAGAAATATTGAAGGAAATTCTTCATGTTGAGAGGAAATGGTACCAAATGGAAACTAAATGTACAAGCAGGAATGAAAGAACACCAGGAATGGTAAATATATGTACAGTCATACCTGGGCATCCATAGGGGATTGGTTTCAGCATCCAGCAAAATATACCAAAATCTGTGGATGCTCAAGTCCCCTGCTCAACGCTCCATTTCTGTGGTTGTGCATCCACGGATTCAACCAACCACGGGTCATGTAGTACTGCAGCAGTTACTGAAAAAACCCTGTGTATAAGTGGACCCAAGCTTTCAAAGCCACGTTGCTCAAGGGTCAACTGTATACATTTTTAAACCTTTTTTTAATCTTAATTTCTTCAAAAGACACTTGATTGTTTAAAGTCAAAATAATTACAGTTTTAGTTTACAGTTTGTAATCTATGTGTTGGTGTTAGTAAAATCCATGAGAGAAATAGTGAAAAGAATGGAGGGCAGTAGTAAATAGAATTACAGTAAGGCTCTTACATTTTTATAGGAGGTGATAGAATATTCATTAGATATTGATAAGGTGAGGATCCATATTGTGACCTGAGGGTAACCAACTTTTATGGTGTGCTTGGGACTGAGGTGTTTCCCAGGATGTTTAGGCACCTTATTTCACATTTGAGGCAAATAAAATAAAATTGGCAAGATGGTAGATTTAAACCCAATTATAGCAATATTTACATTAAATTTAAGAGGACTGTACATGTCAATTAAAAGAAGAAATTAGCCTGGATAAAAAAGTAAGACTAAATTACAGACAGTAATACAGTTTATAAGAAATGCACTTTTATATGTAAAGACTGGAATAGGTTGCAATGAAAAGAATAGAAAAAATATTCCTGGTAGACAGTAAGCCTAAGAATCCTAATGTAGCCATATTAATATCAGCAAAGTAGACTTCAAGACAAAAAATATTACAAAAGATTTAAAAAGACTTTTCCATAATGTTAAAAGTGTCAATACATCAGGAAGACACAATAATCCTGAATATATATGCAACTAGTACCAGAGCTTCAAAAGACGTGGAGCGAAACTGACAAAACTAAAGTAAGACAATCATAGCTGGGTATTTTAATGCTCTTTTATCAGTAATTGATAGAAGAAATAGATTTTTAAAATCAGTAAGGATGCAGAAGATATGCATCCTTAACAAAACTACCAGTCAACTTAACCTTATTGACATTTATAGAACACTATACCTAACCACTGCACAGTATACATTCTTTACAAGGGACGTCACCAAGGTACACCATACCTGTGATATAAAGTAAGTATCCATGAATTTCACAAGCGATTTAAATCATGCAGAATATGTTCTCTGGTGAACATATTCTGTATGTAGAAACTAATTAGAAACTAATAACTAGTTAAAAAGAAATACCAATAACATACTTAGAAAAGGCCCAAACATTTGGAGATTAAACAGCATAATTTTAAATAACCAATAAGGTCAAAGAAGAAATCATAAGATACATTAGAAAGATTTTTTAAGTGAATGAAAATAGTGCTTTAAGATTTGTGAACTATAACTAAAGCAGTGTTTAAAGAGAAATATATAACTTTAAATACTTACATTAGAAACAAAGAAAGGTTTCAAATCAGCTCCCTAAATTTCCAGCTTAAAAAGCTAAGTAAACTCAAGTGGGTAGAAAGAAGGGAAATTGTAGTCAGGACTAATAATATAGAAAATAGAAAAACAGTAAAGAAAACCAACAGAGCAAAAAGTCAGTTATTTGAAAACATTAATAAAAGTATTAATCCCCTAGCAAGATTAAGAAAAAAGTAGACCCGTAAGCAAAAATGAAAAACTCAAAGAACTATGAAGTCATTGCTGCTAACTCGGGGAAGTGTGCACTGGGGTGCTGTTGATATAAAGCTAAAAGCCTTGTGTATTTATCTAGGCTCACCATTTTTTTTTTAATAATTAAAAAAAATTTTTAATTAATTTTATTTATTTATTTGCTGCATTGGGTCTTCTTTGCTGTGTGGGCTTTCTCTAGTTGGGGCGAGAAACTAGAGAAAGGGGGCTACTCTTCATTGTGGTGCGTGGGCTTCTCATTGAGGTGGCTTCTCTTGTTATGGCGCACAGGCGCTAGGTGCACAGGCTTCAGTAGCTGTGGCTTGCAGGCTCTAGGGTGCAGGCTCAGTAGTTGTGGCGCACGGGCTTAGTTTGCTCCGCAGCATGTGGGATCTTGTTGGCCCAGGGATTGAACCCATGTCTCCTGCATTCCCAGGCAGATTCTTAACCACTGTACCACCTGGGAAGCCCTCACCACTGTTTTTTTAAGAAAAGCATTTAAGCATTTTCTTTTCTGCCCATTTTTTCAACTATAACTGCAAAAGGAAACACTAAGAAGAGATAAAGTGGGGAGAGGTGGGTAAACACACTAAGTAGTGTAGAATCTATGAGTGGAGATTTGTAAGATACTTTATAATACTTGAAATATCATAAAAGCACAAATTAACCAATTGTGAAAACACTAGTTTTATTTTTATTTCTTTTGGAAACTTAGGGAGATCTTATATATACAAACCTGGTTAATCATTGCCCTTGGTTCACAAACACTGCCCTCTTTGGTCTGGGTATAACTATCTTTTCTTTTCAGTTCTTTATTTATTTAATTATTTAATGAAAATCTAAGAACCTGCCATCCAATCTAAGATCTACAACTACCCCTAAATTAAACTTACCTGTGTGCTATCTTCCTCAATTCCAGAAACAACTATTATCCTGAATTTTGTTTATCATTTTTTAACATATGCATAAACAATATATTGTTTAGTTTTGCTTATTTTATATCTCAGACTTGCTTTTTTTCACTCAATATTATGTTACTAAAATTCATCCATGTTGTTATAGGTAGTTATAGTTCACTCATCCTATTGGGAGAACATATCATGGAATAATTTATCTATTCTGCTAGTGTGAACATGCACTTTTTTTTCTATCCCCCAAAATATGCGTGTTTGTGTAGTGCACAAGCATATGCCCAGGAGTCAAATTGCTGGGTCCTGAGATGTGACTTTACAAGATGATGCCAAACTGTTTTCCAAAATGAATGTGGCAATTTACACTCCTTCTTGCAATGTGCAAGTGACCCGGTTGATTCATATCCTTTCCAATATTTGGTATTGTCAGATTTCTTAACTTTTGTCAATTAAATGGATATAAAATGGTGTCTCATAGTCTTGATTTGCATTTGCCATGTATGTTACCTCTTCTGTGAAATGACTCTTCATTTTTTTTTCCCTATTTTTCTATTGGATTATTCATCTTTTTCCTATTAACTTGAAGGAGTTCTGTGTATACCTAATAACAATATTGTCTGTTATATGTATTCCAACTACCTTCCCTCAGTCTGTGGCTTATCTTTTCACTTTTGAAAGGTCTTTTTTGATGAGTCAAAGTTGTTTCCTTTAATGTAGTTGAATCGCTCAAGCCTTTATTTTAAGGCCAACACATTTTGATGTATTTAAAAGATCTATGGTCAGAAAGATAATCACCTGCAGAGCTCTAAAAGTTTTAAAGTTTTGCATTTGACAAGTAAATCTTTAGTCCATGTAGAATTGATTTTTGTGTTTGGCATGAGGTAGGGATCTAATTTCACTTTGTTTCCCTTTATAGATAATTGTATCTGTCTTCATTGTTTTCAGGTAGGAAAAGTGACAGAAAGCCTAAGAAGAAAATCTCTCTATGGGTATTTTTCTCATTGGAGTCAAAGCGGAGAAGGTCATGTTACCCATTTGAAAGAACAAAAATCTAACGTAATGCCCAGATTTCTCATCAGATTGCAGGAATGGGAAGAGCCTTCAGAGTTACACAATTCATCACTCAGCCTCCAGAGATGCTTCAACTACATTGCTCAGGACAAATTAGTAGGTGACTCACATTTTAAGATATCTCTGGGAAAAGATTTCTCATTCCAACCTTTGATTGTTTTTTTTTTTAGAATATTTCTCCTCTGCCTAGTCATAGAATCGGGCTCATTTCCTTTATTTATATTGAATCCTACCGGAAAATAATTTATTGTAATAATAATTTGCACATGGATCACAAATCTCCCCAAAGATCATAAACTCAAATTAGTTTAAATTAGCATTGTAGCTAAAGATTTTGAATCCTCGTCCATTAAAACTTTCACTCACTTATAAAGCATTTGCCTCTCTTTTGGACCAACAAAAGAGTCAGGGCACTGATGTGGTGACAGCAGGGGTCATTAATAGCACAGAAAATATTGGTGTTTTTTTTTTTCAATTGAAAAAATTACATCCATTTAATTTATTTAAATCTAACTCAATTTATTTTTGCCCTCCGAGGGGAGGGAATAAATATATGTGAATAGAGTTAAAAATGGTAATTTTTTTACACAATAACAACAGCAACAAAAACCAAAAAAGTGAATCCCAAACTATGAGTTTAAATCTAATTCTTAGGTTTTGGAACTTCTTTGGAATAACAGGGAAACGGGCAGAAATAATTAAATAGACTGTGGTTCCATTTTAGCCAATTACATACTGAAAACAGAACAAGAAAACCCTTCTTACAATTCACATACAAGATCACACTCTTGGGTAGAAATTTTATCTAGTAATAAAATTGACAAGTGTCTTCGTATTTGTAAAGAATTAAGATAAAAGTAAGCCAGGAAACCTACCCCAACCTGATAATTCTGAGAAAGG
This sequence comes from Hippopotamus amphibius kiboko, assembly GCF_030028045.1. Taxonomy (NCBI): domain Eukaryota; kingdom Metazoa; phylum Chordata; class Mammalia; order Artiodactyla; family Hippopotamidae; genus Hippopotamus; species Hippopotamus amphibius. The sequence goes on along the minus strand of NC_080190.1, from coordinate 134,428,828 downwards.
CCATAAGTTTTTTCATCTCTTTCTACTATGTTCTGGCGCTCTTCTTCCCTGGTGAAGTTTTCTTCTTGGTACCTCTCAATCTGCTTGCCTTTAAAGTTTTCACTGCAGATCCTTTGTCATAGGCTGAAGGATACATTTTTTTTTTTTTAATGGCAGGGTTTGAGGTATGGTTCTCCTATACAGCTTTAGTGCTCTCAAGATAGGTACCCAAGAAGTGAGTCATAAAGGCGCACATCAGTTTTAGGAGGAAGTTGTTGATGATGGCTTCATTGCTTTTACAGACAATAGGAAACAGCAATGCACATTTTGGGGGTGGGGATGAGGAGAAAATATATAAACATTTAATTTCTTTTTATTTAGAATAATCTCTTATACAGTAATGCTGCTAATGGCAATCTAAATGAAGCCTTAATTGAGGCTGGTGCTAAAACCATTCAGATGCTGAAACAGACTTTAAAACTCTAAAACTGCAGCCTGCATCCTCTGAGAATTAGTAAATGAACTAGAAGTTATATGTTCAAAGACACGTACTCACTTTGTCCCCATTAAATTGGAAGTTATACAAGTTCTTCTGGGTTCAGATCAAAGAGTTCTTGCTTTCTTGCTTTGCCTCTACGATAATGTGATGAGTTTTGAACAAATCACTCTATTTTCCGTCTGTTTTTGTTACTATATCAAATGGAGATGACCATCACACTTTACAAGGCTTCTGTTAGAAATAAAAATACTTCAGTATGATTAACTACTACATGCTGTGTTTACTAGCACCATTCCTCATTTGCCCTTGAAGTAATTTGGGAGGCATCTAAATTCTGGTCTATCTCCATTCTTGGCTTAGAACTAAAAAAGAGTAAAGCAAAGAATTATAAAAAAAAAAAAAGACTATACAAAAGCCCCAAAGAATATATTAATGCATATTTTTAAGAGAGAAATAAGAAGAAATAAAAGCATCTTTTTTGTCATTTTCCTCCACATTTTAAATTTATACCCTAAGAAAGCAAAAATCAAAGAATTACACTTGGGACTCTCCATTTGAAACTGTCAAACACGCCTGTATGTTTCTGAGTGAGAAGTAGACACAGAGTGGCAGTAAGGAGTCCCTTCTAAGTTCTCCTTTCATATGTAAGAGCCTTTGGTCCTGGAGGAGGACCTGCAGCCTTTCAGACACCCTGGCATGGCCAGGCTCTCCAGGTGGTCACCTAGCAGGGCTGAAGTGGCTATGTTCTCAAACTGAGTCAGCTTAGGATCAGTTCCCACAATTCACTTTGGTTTGTATTTAGTTCCTGGCAATGGTCCAGAAAAGATAAGGAGCTAGTGGACAAGAAGGAAGGGGAGAAAGAAGCAGATGTATGGTGGAGAGTCACTGATTACCATTTTTCTTGTCCTATTTAGCAGTCAATGATTGGTCGTTGTTGGTTGTTCCTTTCATCGAACACTCACGTGCTGGGGAAGACATTGTCCTTCAGATTCTTTAAGTTAATTTTTTTTTTATTGAATATAGTTGATTTACAATGTTGTGTTAATTTCTGCTGTACAGCAAAGTGATTCAGTTATACGTGTGTACGTGTATACATATATATGTGTACATTCTTTTTTTAAAATATTCTTTTCCATTGTGGTTATCATAGGACTTTAAATATAGTTCTTTGTGCCACACAGTAAGACCTTGTTGTTCACTGTCCTTTAGATTTGTTATCTACACCTCCAGTAGAACATATAGTCAGTGTCTTTTTGAGTGAATTCATACGCTATTCTTTTGACTCCCAGAAGAGCTTACCAATGGCCACAGTTCTTTTGTTTAAAAACAAAAATGTATGTGTGAGAAGCATTTGTATGAATGGTGTGAGAGAGAAGAGCCTGGGGGCAAGAGTCTTGTTGGGTAGTGGGGGACGTCAGGAAGAAATAGAAACATGTAAACCACAGAAAATGTAATGAAGTAAAATCCTGAAGTACTGAGACACAATGGCAATAAATGCTTGTACATTAAGCAGTATATCACCTAAAGGGGAAATAAAACAAAAAGATCATAGTATGAATTGCTGAGATGTCTCAAAATTTAATGATTTATTTGGTCTTTTTCTTTTTTTTCATCTAATCAGGAAAAACTAGAAACATAATTTTACTTGTCTTAGAAATTTTATTTGGTTTCCAGGTGCAACAAAGATTTGAGCTTTTAAGTTTTACTTTTAACATTGAAGACCTAAGAGGTAGAAGCATTATTGCTTTTGAGAAAAAAAATTGACTTTGTGACAACTAAGGTTGAGTTGAAAATAGTGTTACACATTCTGTGTGCATAGGACACAATGACATCTGAAGGTGGCCGATAGAACAAAGCCTGGTCTAAAAGGATGCTTTTCTGATTAGGTGCAAATGGCTGGAATGTTGGCCCAGGCTGTGATGCCTTCCCTGCTCCTGCAGCCCAAATCTCTCCTTCCTCTGCAATCCCACTTCTTATTATCATAAGATAATATGATAGATTAAGATATGATAATATGATATCATAAGATATCATATGATAAGCTTCTTATTATCATCCCCCAGGTCACCTATTATGTTCCCTAAACAGCCCCTACTAAGTGTCTTGAGAACTTAGGCCACATTTTAAATTCCCTAGAAACAAAGCCAAAGACAGAAATTCATGTGCAAGCAATATTACTGAAGGAGTTCTCTCAGGAGGCATCTGTAGGGTAGTGAGGGCAGCAGGACAGGGAAGGGGAAGAATGTGGCTTCGATCAGATCTTCTCAAGCTTTGGAGCATAAATCATACTGCAGAGTCTGTCCTACCTTGAAACAGGAGAGCAAGACTTTTATTCCTTTCCCTTGGGTTCTGACCTTGGATGAGGGCATCTTAACTTTGGGCAAGATGGCTTCCATTGCCCAAGGGCGATCCTCTGGACAAAGTCCAGAGTCCAAATTATCACAAACCGAGTGGCTTAAAACAACACATATTTATGATTTTACAGTTCAGGAGATCAGGAGTCTGAAATGGGAGTTCATCGGGCTAAAATCAATGTATCAGCTCAACAGGGCTCCTTCTGGAGGTTCTGGGGGAGTATCTGTTTCCTTGCTTTTTCCAGCTTCTAGAAGCCAGCTACATTCCCTGTTCATGGCCCCTTCCTCTTTCTTCAAAGTCATCAGAGTAGCATCAGCAAATCTCTCTCACTCTGGCTCTCCAGCCTCCCTCTTTCAATTATAAGAACCCTTAGTGATTATATTGGGCCACTCAGATAATCCAGGATAATCTTCCCATCACAAGATCCTTAATTTGATCATATCTGCAAGGGCCGTTTTGCTAAGGTAGCATATTCACAGGTTCTGGGGGTTAGGATGTGGACATCTTTGGAGGCCACTACTCTGCCCACCACAGGGTGGCTAGGAGCTGTCTCAGATTTAGTTTTGGTCACCTAGCCCAGCAGAAGGAAGGTTTAATATATTTTAATTTTAATTATGGAAGAATAAACACATTTCTTTCACATCTGAGTTTATAAACTGAGATTCATAGCTGGCACTATGACTTGTATACACATCTTATAATCCACATTTATCTATTCATTCGTTTAACAAGTGTTTACTTACCACCTACCATGGACTGTTACATGAGACAAATGATCTTCTGTTATGTTTTAGCCACTTTACATTTTGAGATCAACTTATTGGGGTCTAGGCTACTCCAACTAATACAGCTAAGTTTGAAAATGCAACATTAAATGTGAGCACTAGAAGCTAGGTTCCTCAAAGGCCAGCAGATGCCTTGTTATTTGGGCTAGATCATCTGTAAATTTTTTAAACGGTGATAAAACATACATAACATAAAATTTACCATTTTAACCATTTTCAAGTGTGCATACAGTTCAGTAGTGTTGAGTATATTCATATTGTTGTGAAAGAGATCTCCAGAACTTTTCCATCTTGCAAAACTGAAATTTAATACCCATTAAACTACAGCTCTCCATTTCCTCCTCCCCCTACTGCTGGCAACCACCATTCTACATGCTGATTCTACGAGTTTAACTATTCTACATGCCTCATATAAGTGGAATCATACAGAATTTATCTTTTTGTGACTAGTTTATTTCAATTAACAAAATGTCTTCCAGGTTCACCCATGTTGTAGCATGTATCATAATTTCCTTCCTTTTTAAGATGGAATAATATTCCATTGTATGTATATACCACTTTTTCTTTATCCATTCAGCACATTTGAGTGGCTTATCTGTAATTCCTTCAGGGTCTAGGAGCCATCTTTACGGGAGGAGGACCCCCCAGGCAACACTGCAGTTTGGCTTTTTATTTCTTCACCTCCTTCAGAGTCTTGCCACCAACTGCATTCTTTTTTCTTTTCCCCCCTCTTTATTTTTAAAATTTTCTTATTTTTATACAATTTTTAAAGGTTACTTTCCATTTACAGTTTTTTCAAAATATTGGCTATATTCCCCATTTTGTGTAATACATCCTTGAGTCTATCTACGCCCAATAGTTTATACCTCCCACTCCCCCACACCTGCCAACTGCATTCTAATCCTGAAATGACAAATTCAGGGATTTAGGAATGGTAGTTGAATAAAAGTAGGTACAGATGCAAAATAAGTTTAAAAAAAAAAGTACTTGAGGAATTACTAGTACATTTCTCCCCATATTTTGTGGTTCCATATATAAAAAACAAATCTACAAAAAACACTTGAAAATATGAGTAATGAAGGGCATTACTATAAGATGTAAAGCCTGAACTTGACATAAAAACAACCCAAATTATATTCATTACTCTGAAAATTTTTATTTGCCTCATGCTGAAGAACAGAATAGAATTTTATAGTTCTTTTATGATTGCATGTAGCTTTTTGGTCTATTATCCAAAATAGAAGGTCTATAATTTATGCATCCTATATTTAAAAAAATATGTTTTTCAACTTTATATTCAAACAGAAAAAGAATGTTTCAAAAGCCAATTTAGACCAGAAGTTAGGGTTGTTTCATCAACTCAACAATTAATAAAGCTTGGGTTTTTAGCTTTTAAAAAAGAACAGTGACATTCTACTTTTGGTATCCATCCTACAGAAACGTTGGCAAATGTATACAAGGTTGTATGAACAAAGATATTAATTAGATTGTTGTTTGTATAAAGAGAACAGAAATGTCGTAAACATCCAACGGTAAGAAAATGGTTCTATAAATCACCATACATTAATACTACAGAATAATGTGTGTCCATTTAAAAGAATGTAGCAGATCACTGTATGCTCATCTGGATATAGCTCCAAACTTATTGTTAAGTAAAATAAAAGCAAGGCACAGATGAATACATATAGTATTCATTTATTCAATCCATATTTTTTGATAGCGAACTGCCTAATAGCTAGTTGTAAGAATTTAATGAGGTGTAACTCATGCAAAACTTAATTAGAAATCATGTAAAACTTACTTAGAACACTGGCACATATATTAAGTGCTCCAAAATGTTAGTTCTTTTACTATGCAATATTCTGCTCATATAAGCAGAATAACAAAATAAGCAGAATAGCCTCCAAGAATAATTCTCTAAGACATGATTCCTCTACTTCCTTAAACAGGGCCAGTCCCTGGTGAAATTGTGGGCTTGATCTTCATCATTCCCTTACTCACTTTGCAGCCCTGCTACTCTTCAACTTCCCGAGTACTTCTATTCCCTCATGTCCCATCACCCTGTCTACTCAGGATGCCTCATGTGGCCCTCATATAGACGTACTATCTTTGGGCAGAAGATAAAATACCTATCTGTTCTGTGTCCTGTGTCCATAAGATCCTGACTGAATTATTAGCTAATCTGGAAGAACTTGAAAGAACAGATATACAAGCCTTTGCTAAGAATCCTCATTTTTCATAAAGATGTCTCCATGTTGGAAAATATTCTCCTCTTGTGCCATAACTGCCAGATCTCTACCACTCCTGGTTCAGAGTACACGGAGGGTGGGGTTTGTAATCTTGGTTCTGCGGTCCTGTGACCTGGCTCGGAAACCCAAACCCACCACTTGTTCTTAGCTCTGTGGTTTAGCACAAATTACTTCCTTTTCCTAATTAGAACTTCTTCATCTGTAGCTGAAGATAATATGTACTTGCTAAAAGTCATTGAAGGATTATTTTAAAAGTAGATGTGAAGCATTTAGCATAGTGTGGGGTATAGGGTACACACACCAACTGGTAGAGGTATGGCTGTCTAGGTAAGTGAGTGGGTATCTAGACAATCAGTTTCACGTGTCTGGGTCACTCTCTCATTAACATATATGTTGATGTCATCTCCTTATTATGGCTGTAAGCTCCTTGAAGATGGGGTCCTGCCTTCTGCTTAATTATTTTTTTCCCCATTGCTAAGGTGATTTGGTTCCCAGATCTTTCAAGGAATCTTTCCTGTCCATTTTGAAAGACCAAGGTTGGGACCATGCATTCATTTTCTGGATTGGACAGTATGGCCAGCAGAATAACACAGAAGTTAAGGCTATGCTCCCTGGAGTCCAACAGACATGATTTTGCCACATACTCATTGTGTGGTCCTGGGCAGACTATTTAACCCCAATAAGCCCCAGTTTCCTAGGATGTGTATGTGACCGGTGGGAATTCCTACCTCATAAGTGTTGATGTGAGAATTAAGTAAGATGTGTGTGTAAAAGATGTGGCAGAGTGCCTGGTATTAATAAGTGCTGATAAATGTTAACTGATATCATCATCCTTGTCATTATCTTCCTCCTCTTCCTCCTCATCAGAAAGCTAGAAAACCTAGCCCTACTACTGAGCATATAGTTCTCATTCTTTCATTTAGACCATTGCTCAAGGAGTGTCAACTATACCAGGAACTGTGATGGACACCATAGGATAGAAAGATGAATGAGTGTGCTTGTGAAATCACATCGCTCACTCAATGAAGGAGACAAACACATAGACAGTGCGGTGGGTTAAGTGATGGGGTGGTGGTGACAGGGAGCAGGGTAGAAGGAGGATTTTTCTGGATGAATTGAGTGGGCATAGATGTGCTCTCTGGAAAGGCTGACCCATCATTTCCGTTTCCTCTCAGATCATGTACGTGCATTTTGTCCAGGGCTGGGGAAAACACTCTACCTTCACTGCCTGACTCTTAACAGAGGCTGCCTGGGAGGGCTTCAGGGCAAATGGGAGGAAAATGTGACATCGTGACACAGGAGGTGCTGTTCTGGAACAAGCAGAGCTCCGTGGTTCCCCTCTGGACCCTGATGCTGGCAGTGGCTGCTTTGTCTGGGTTTGGGGCAGGCCCTCATTCGTTCATTCATTCATCCAACTGTCTCTGAAACTTCTTGAGGTCATTAGTATGAGTGGATGGGCCTCCTACATAAACATGTGATGCCTAGCATGTTCCATGTTCACAAACACTCCAAGCCTTCTGTCAACTATTTACTTTTTAAAGATTTGTTTATCTTCTATGTTTACAAATTACGATGCTATATACAGACATTCATGTATAGAGAAGAGAGCACATGATTTGAGCCATAAAACTTGGATTTTCATCACAGTGCTGCTTTGGATGTCACTTTAACTTTCTGGGCCACACTTTTCTTATCTGTAAAATGGGAGTGATATCATTGACATTATCATTGCTGTTACTAAAAAGAATATCTTTTACATTTGTAACTGTTTCTTTTCTTAAAGACTAGAAAGATTGGTGAAAAATATCAGTGGAGGAAAGGTCTTGATTTGCCAGCTGCTGGTCAATATACATGTTTAATCACACTAAAAATATCTTGTACAAATGGAGATGCTCTAGAATGCTTGAATGGGGTGCCCTAGAGTATCAAAGTGCAGTGATAGTTTTGCCAGTCAGTGATAGGCGTTGCATACAGGCCTTGTCATTTTTAGCATTTTATTACAAATGTTAAATGAGAACAATGATTAAAGAGATTCTGAATGTGGTTTTTAATAAAGCAGAAGATAGCGGGCCTCTGTTGGCCAGATAGGAGGATATGAGTGGATGGTGACTTTGATCTTTGAAGAAATTTATACAGAAGGATAAGAAAGGAAGAAGAGGAAGGAGAAATAACATTAAGCAAAGAAACATCCATTAATGAGGATTTAGGGCAAGAAATAGATTCCAAGTCCAGTTCCGTGTCTGTGGCCAGGGAAATGGATCTGAATGCCATTAAAATGCATTATATTGAGTTCTATTAATATTTGGGTCTTGCCAAAGCAGCAAAATGCTGTAGAATTTCCAACTCTATTAACCTTGAGATCTTCATTTTTGAGCAGGGGAGGGTTCAAATTATTTTACATGTTTGTAGTATTACAATTAAATTTAACCATGGCATGAAATTTGCATTTGGGGAAATAATGAGAGTTAGAATCAGATCATTCTGAATATTAATTCCTCTGCAGCATTCACAAAGAGGCCAAACCTCTCCCAGGCTGCTCCCAGCCAACAGCTGAGCGTGGTGGGGGGGTGGGGATATAAGAGTCCTGGTGATTCCTGCCCAACATGGGTCTCCTCTAGTGGGAAAGTTTTGTTCCAGAATTTTCCCCATAAATCTGGCTGAGATTTTCTCGGAGCTGTGTTACAGTCTGAGTCTCTTCCTACTTAAGCCTCCTTCCTTATCCCCTCCTTTCACCGTGTCAGACCTTTTGCAGCATCATGACCTGAAGGCTTTCCCTGTTGTTCCTGCTCCCTCTCCCCTTTATCCTCTATAGAAATTGCCCCCAATAAATCTTTTGCACTTTTAAATCAACGTTGACACCTGCTTCTTGGAAGAATTGAACTGACACAGATCCTCAGAGGTTTTTTTGTGAAGATTAAATGAGATCATTCACATAAGGTGCTTGGCATGGTGTTGGATTCATAGCAAAATCTCATTGAAAACTGGCTGATGAAGTTTTGAGAAAGAAGACTAAGGTTAGAGGAATCACACTACTTGATTTTAAGAGATTTGAAGACTTACTATAAAGCTACAGCTATCAAGACAGTGGAGGCATTGGTGAAGGGATATAGACACATAGGTCAATGGAAAAGAATAAAGAACCCAGAAATAGACCCATACAGATACAGTCAATTGATTTTTGACAAAGGTGCAAAAGCAGTTCAATGGAGAAAGGATGGTCTTTTCAACAAACTATGTTGGACCAATTGGACATCCATAGGCAAAAAAAAAAAAAAAGAAAGAAAGAAAGAAAGAAAGAAAGAAAGAAAGAAAGAAACTTGACCTAACTTCACACGTTATACAAAACTTAACTCAAAATAGATCATAGACCTAAAACTATAAAACTTTTAGAAGAAAACACAGGAGAAAATATTTGTAACTTGGTGTTAGTTCTGAAACATGGCACAAAAGCATGATGCGTAAAAGAATACAGCCATAAGTTAGATTTCATCAAAATTAAAAACTTTTTGTCTGTGAAATATATTGTTAAGAGAATGAAAAGAAGAGCTACAAACTGGGAGAAAATATTAGCAAATTAAATATTCTACAAATGATTTCTATCCAGAATACATAAGAACCCTCAAAACTCAACAGTGAGAAAACAAACCAATTAAAATACAGGCAAAAGATGAATAGATACTTCACCAAAGAGAATACAAGGATGGCAAAGAAGCATAAGAAAAGATGTTCAACATTATTAACCATCGGGGAAATGCAAATTGAGGTCACAACAAGATATCACTACATGTCTAGTAGAATGGTTAAAATAACAATTACTGACAGGACAGTGTGCTGATAAGGATGCAGAGCAACTAGAACGCTCATTCATAGTTGATGTGAATGCAAAATAGTACAGCCACTCTGGAACTTTCCCATATATTTAAATATAGACTTACCATATGACCCAGCAATCCTACTCCTGGACATTTACCTTAGAGAAATGAAAACTTGTATTCACACAAAAATTTGTACACAAATATTTAGAGAAGCTCTGTTCTTAATTGCCCCACTGGAAACAACCCAAATGTCCTTCCACAAATGATGCATAAACTGTGGTACAGGCGTGCAATGGACCACTACTCAGCAATGAAGAGGAGACAACTATTAATACGTGAAATGACTTGGATGAAGCTCAAAGGCATTATTCTGAGGGAAAGAAAATCTAAAAAGGTTATGTACTAATTATTCCATTTATATGACAGTCTCTAAAAGACAAAACTGTAGTGATATAGAACTGATCAGTGTCCAGGGGATGAGGTCGGAGAGGATGTGACTACAAAGGGGCAGCACGAGAGAGTTTTCTGAGGTGATGGATTCCTTCTGTACCCGGATTGTGGTGGTGGGTACGTGAATCCCTACATATATTAAAATGCACAGCACTGTACACACACACACACACACACACACACACACACACACGCACACATACACACACAGGTTGATTTTACTACATGAGAATTGTTAAAATAAAATTAATTTAAAAATTAGTCATTAATATTATTGATATCACTGAGTGTTTGTTATGTAAATAATAGTTGCCACTGATCATTGTCTAACTGTTTCAGGTATTCTTGTTGTTAACTTCCCACACCCTGCTAAACCTGCCATCAAGCTCATGCTTGCTGTGTTCTAAAACCTCATTCAATCCCATGGTCAGACTAGGAAGATTTTGTTCAGAAAATTGGTTCAGCAAAGGACAGCTATCAAATGCTCTGAAGACTGCACAGTGGATGTACTTGAAGTTCATAATGATGGTAGTGATGTTGCTGGTTATGATAATGGCACTCTGAAGCTCTGGGGCATTTTCTCAATGGTTCATATGTGTAGGAAGAGCCTAACAGTTACTGACATTAACTCTTCCCATTGGCATCAAAGTCAGCAAGTCATGGCTCAAAATGTGGGGAGGACTTCCTGGGGGATCCCCGGAGTGACACATCACTGTGACTTTGAGGAAGTGAATGATTTTTTGGCTACCTGGAAAAACTCTCAATGGGTCTGCATGGTGAGGACTTCCTGGGGGATCCCCGGAGTGACACATCACTGTGACTTTGAGGAAGTGACTGATTTTTTGGCTAGCTGGAAAAACTCTCAATGGGTCTGCACGGGACAGTGGAAGCCACAGAAATAACTGTGAAGCTTGATTCATCTTCTTTTTTGCTTGTCACTTTCTAATCAAGCTCTGACCCATTGTCAGTGGCTGACCCTGCTTCTGATAATTGGGCAGTATTGTTACCAGTTTCCTCTGGGAGGGAGATGGTTGGCTCTAGGCCAGTGGTGGAACATAAAGGTTGGCATGGAGGTACCTGGGTACCGGTTGTATATGCAAGTGGAGCCACTCTCCCCCTTTTGGATCGTCAGTTTTTCTCCAAAGCCCACTCACCTCACCTACCACCCACAGGCCCACTCTGCGTTTGAGGTTTCTACGCGAAGCTAACGATTTCCTGGTGGAACATAGAATTCCGCAAACCTTATTTATGCATTCATTGGAAGCTCATCCAGTTTTAAAGGAAAATTAACTAAGGATAGAAATGTGAATTTTGCGTGTACAGAGAACACCATGGGTGCCCCTTTGAGGATATCATACTGTGCGACAGATTCCCAAAGTGCTTTCTTAGCGTTTTTTTCCAAAAGGGAAGTGTTGGACAACACTGGTATCAAAATGAGAAAAATTAACAACACTGAGCTATTATCTTTTTCATTTGTCAAATTGGCAACGAATAAGAAATGACCTTGTCTGCACCTTCACTCTGCAAGTTCACAGCTTGATTGGTTTAATTCTTGGGTCTAGCCAGTGCCCTCTTCCCACACACAGGCTCATATTTTAATTTACTATTATTTATTTACTATTATTGAATAAAGTTTACTGCTTTTCTATTATAAAAGCAATATGTGCTCAGTAGAGACAATAGATAAAATACCAAAAACTGCAAGTAAGGAAAAACAATTACCTGTAGAGAACAGATTTGTGGTTGCCAAGGGGGAGGGAGTTGAAGAAGGGATGGAGTGGAAGGCCGGGGTTAGCAGATGTAAGCTATTATATAGAGAATAGATACACAATAAGGTCCTACTCAATAGCACAGAGAACTATATTCAATATCCCATGAGAAACCACAGAAGAAAAAAATTTTTTTAAATTACCTGTAGTCTCAATAGTCATAGCCAATCACTGTTGAAACGTCAATGACATTCCTCACAGCTGTTTTTGTAAGGCACCTGTTCCTATTTTTAGAGTTAGGATTACATTAAATATAATATTCTGTAGCTCACTTTTATTTTCATGTAACATTTTATCAAGCATAGTCTTGTTCCTATACATTCACATCATTTAAACAGGGCAGCTGGCAGTTCTGTCCCAAATGGTAGTCGTAATGCTTCATCATAAAAACTCTCATCACCATGGCTGTCCCACTGCCAGGTTAATTTCCTTACTCTGTTCAGAATTTTGCGCTCTCTTTTTCTGCTCCCTGCCACAGGGAGAGGGAGAATTAATGTTTGTGTCGGATTTTCACTTCTGGTTAAAAGCGTCACAGCTAACAAAACTTGCCTTACCTTAAAGGGCCTCTTTGGATGCAATTCTGTGTTTCTTAGAGAGCCTAGGATGTGTCTGTGGAACACCCTGGCATCCTTCCAGCAAATTCCCACCACGAAGAGGAGATACTCATCTGAGTCTAGTGTTACCAACCTTATTAATGCCTAATTTCTTCTCTGAGATAACACCACCTGCCACAGCTTGGAGTTTTGTTTTCTAAAGCCCTCTTCAATGTTTTCTGGAATACTCAAGAAAAACAAATGCCTGTTTGCTACAATCTTTCAAATCTGCTTCCTGCAAAATAATGATAATAGAAGATTCCAGCTGCTCCATGGAGTCTCAGAAATGACATAATCTTTTTGAATCTCATTCAGACCTGTGCTTCAAAATTAAGAAAGAATAAAATTATGAAACTTTACTGTGCATCCGAAGACAACACAGAAAAACTTCAAAGTATGCTGAATTAACAAACAAGGATCTTGAAGACCCAACCCCAGCATTCCCATTCAGGGAAGACTTCCTGGAAGAGGTGATATCTGAGTTGAAGAGTAAAGGGTGAGTAAGAGTTAACCAGGGTGCAGTGAGGCGCAAAGAGTGAGACCATCTTGGCAAGGAGTGTGATATGAGCAAAGGCACAGAAGAAAGAAGTAGGGAGGTGAATCTGTTCAGTGTTCTGCTGTTAAAGAATCAAGTACAAGGTGGTGTGGGGGGCGGAGGGAGATTGACCAAGAGTGAGACCAGAAAGCTAGGAGGGAACAAAGGAAAAAACCCAAACCAGTCCAGACTGAATACAAAATGTTATATTCCTGTGAGCTTTATTGATTTAGTGACTGTTTCTGCCTGCCACAATTTTGTACAATATTAAAACCCCTATATGTAAACTGAAATATGAACAAATGTTTTTTAGCAGTTTTTACTCCTGAAATTTCTCCTCCTCAATAAGAACCTATCTTCAAATATTTTCTATCCTTTTTTGATATAGAGTTTTGTGTAAATTTAGGTTATTTCTAAGTTTCACCCTAATAGTAGGAAATAAGCATGTATTTGAATTAGGGTATACATACACATATATATACAAGTGTGTGCATGTGTGTGTGTGTGTGTGTGTGTGTGTGTGTGTAAGGTGGCACAATAGATGTGCTTTGTACTTCCTTCCTAAATACCCTTTCATATCTCTGTGGCTTGGTACATGCTGTTCCCATGCCTGAATGCCTTTCCTCCTAATCCTTTCCCACCTGATAAATTCTTGCATATTCTTCAAACCCAGTGCCCCCTCCTTGAAGCCATCCATCATGGCCCTGGCAGTGCTCATTGTTCCGTCTGTGTTCCCAGATAATTTTCTATCACTTTTGCAGCACTTAGGGCAGTAGTTCTCAACTGTGGCTGTATGGTAAAAACACTGGGATTGCTTTGCAAAAAATACATTTGCTTGGACTCCACCCCTAGAGATTTTGATGTCATTAGCCTGGGGAGGGGTCCAGGGATCAGTATTTTTTAAAAGCTCTCCAGATGGTTCAAATGTGAATCAAAATTGAGAACCATGACTTATCTAACACTAATTTAACTTTACACAAATTTTGAAATGCTGCAGTTTTATTTTCATTCAGTTCAAAATATTTTCTAATTTATCTTGAAACTTGCTCTTTGATCCACAGATTATTTAGTAGGCTATTCTTTAATTTCCAAGTATTTGAATATTTTCAGTTATATTTTTGTTATTGATCTCTAATTTAATTCCGTTATGGCCAGAGAACTTACATTGTATGCTTTTAATTCCTTTAAATGTGTTAAGGTTTGTAGTAGAACCCAGAATATGGTCTGTTTTGGTGAATATTCAATGTGTACTTGAAAACCATCAGCGTGCTTTTGTGCTGGAAGGATGTCAATTTGATGTAGTTGGTTGATGGTATTGTTCATTCTACTATATCCTAGTGGATTTTCTGTCTACTTGTTCTATCAGCTTCTGAGAGAAGTGTATTAAAGTCTCCAGCTATAACTGCGGATTCTTCCATTTCTCCTTTCAGTACTATCAGCTTTTGTTTCATGTATTTTGAAACAGTTGCTAGTTTCATGCACATTTAGACGTATGTCTACCTGCTGAATTGACCCTTTTGTTGTGGTGTAACTGTCCTTCTTGACCCCTGGTAACTTTCATTGCTCTGAAATTTACTTTGTCTGTTATTAAGGTAGCCGTTCTAGCTGTCTTTGCCTTAGTGTTTGCATGGTCTACCTTGCCCATCCTTTCACTTTTAACCTACCTACACCATTGTATTTAAGGTGGGTTTCCTGCAGAGAGCATACAGTCAGGTCTTTCTCTGCTATTTACTATGAGACTCTCTTTTTCCTAAATGATGCAGTTAGACTACGTACATTCTCTGTAATTATTTATATATTTGAATTAGTATACCTCTTTATTATTTGTTTTCTATTTGATCCCTATATTTTGTGCTCCTAATCTCCCCCCGTCCTGCTGTCTTTTTAATTGTTTGAATATTTTGAATAATTTTGTTAGTTCTTGCTCTAGAGATCACAACATAATACTTAACATTCGCAATCTGCCTAGAATAAATATTTTAGCGCTTCAAGTGGAGTTCAGAAAATTCATCATCATGTAAGTCTCTCTACTCTCCTCCCTTTATGTTATAGTGGTCCTATGCATTGAAAACACCATCAAATAGTGTTATTATTTTTGCTTTCAACTGTAATGTATATTTAAGGCATCACAGTTATTCTATTTACCCAGATATTTACTACTTCTATGTATTTTTTCTTTCCTTCATGAAGTTTCACGTTTCCCTCTGATACTGTTTCCTTTCCATCCTAAGAACTGCCTTTAGCATTTCTTTTAGAGAAGATCTGCCGGCAACAAATTCTCTTAGGTTTCCTGCTCCTGGGGAAAACTTCCCTTTCATTCCTGAAGGGTATTTTCACTGTATATAGAATCCTAGGTTGACTATTCTTTCCTTTCAGCCCTTTGAAAGTGTTCGCGGCTTCCTTCTGGTCTCCATGGTTTCTGATGAGAAAGCTACAGTCATTCACATTGCTGTTCTTCTATAAGCAAAAGTATCATTTTTCTGTGCCTTCTCTCAAGATTACCCCCCCCCCCCTTTTAGTGTTCTGCAGTTTGACTATGATACACATGAGCATGGATTTCATTGAGTTTACCCTGTATGGGGGTCCTTGAACCTGTGAGTGTTGAATCCCAGGTTTACTCTAATTTGAGAAATTTTCAGCCACTATTTCTTCAAATATATACGTAGATGCTCTTTCTCCTTCCTTTCTGGGACTCTGATGACAAAAACATCAGGCCTTTGGGTATTGTCTCATAGATCCCTGAGGTTCTTCTCATTTTATTTTTGATCTTTTCTCTATTGTTTGATTGGCTAATTCCTGAAGTATTATCCTTCAAAATAGGAAAAATATGCTAAGACTCACTCTCAGTCGTTTACTACCCTGTTTTGCAACCTATTGTGACACCAGTGAAACCAGATTCATTTCTCACCTGACAACCCTGCCATCACTGATAGCAGATGATAATTCTTAACACTTACATGGTTGACACAGTTTACAAAAAGCCTTCACACATATTGATCCCCATAAGCTTCAGTGAAGAATTATACATTATTCTCACTTTTTAGGTAAGAAATTTGAGAAGCAAAATAATAAGTAGCAAGCCTAAGAAAACAGCTTGCAGAAATTAAAATGGGGACCAATTGATTATAGACTATACACAGTTCCCTCTTTTATGGAATTTGTGGAATTACAAGCTGACTTTAAAATTAGGAATATGTTTTCAAGCAACACCTTAATAAAACTCCAGTATATAAATGAAGTGAGCAGAGTTGCTCTGGTTGAAGGGCAGGATTGGCTTGTAGGACATTCTGCTCTGAGTGATAGAGGGTGAAAACCACTGCTGTGCATCACAATTAGGCTTTGAAGGACTGAGACATGACCACTGAGAACATAGCTTCTTCTCACCAGAGGTGAAGCCCATCTGTCATGCATTCATTATTTCAACAGATTTTGTCAAGTTCAATCACAGTTTCTCTTTGTGCACACTAAAGCTGAACCCATTTTTCCTGTCATTTTTACTTGAAAATTGGAAAGAGAGGGGGCATCCTGCATCTTGACAGACTACCACCTTCAGTAGTCTTTGTTAATTCGTGAGATTCTCCCGCTAGATATACTAAAGAACAGCAGAGACGAGATTCATCTTTGGCAGTGTTCATCGTAATCCTAAAATTTCTGGGTTTTCAGTCGTTCTTTGCATCCCTGAAAAGGAATGCTTAGCAAGGAGGCAAAGTTGAGGAGCAGAAAGGCTATAGGCAAGGGTCTGAAGCCAGCCAGTGATACGGTGGTCCTCTGTCTTGCCCCCAATGACTCATTAACAAGGCTCAGTATTTTAGTATGACCTTGGTGGCCAGCATCTCAACACAATAATGTTCCAGATTAAATTTAAAAAAATTATATTGCTATTATTTTTAAGTTTCAGTTCTGGAATTTAATATCTATTAATTCTTGGAGTAGAAAGACTAAGTGGCCTCCACAGCCACAGCTCCTGTTGGCACTGTTCCCCACTCCACACCTTGAGGTATGAACAGGTAAGTGTGTCTAAGACTGAACAACCTGCATCTCAGGATCTATTCCAGTGCTCTTCTGTGTTCTTTCTGTGACTCTATGTTGGCAGCTATCAGGGCTAGAATAGTAGTTATTCCAGCATCATTCCGGAAGACAGTAGCCTTGCAGAGTGTTTAACCACCTCCCTCAATCGTGCAAGGTCAAACCTTCCCAAATGCAACCTATTTGATTTGTATCAGACTTGTACAATTTTATCTTCTATGTTCTTCTCTTTCATATTTTCTATCTCTGCTTAGTGTTACATTTCAGGTAATTTGATCACATCAGTCTTCCAATTCTCCCGTTCCTTATTCAGGGACGGCTATGTCTAGTCTAGTCTTTTAAAGCCTTTACCATTGGCTTCTTCCCCAAACAATAATAACTAGCTACTATCTGCTCTGACAAAGACAAAGCGGAGAGAAATCTCTGCTAAACATTTACTTATTATTTCAAAATAGAAAAAAAAGTCGTAGAGTGACAACCTCACTAACAAGCAAACGCAATAGTACTTTTTTGTAGATTTTTTTTGGTGCATAGTTGATTTACAATGTTGTATTAGTTTCAGGTGTACAGCAAAGTGAATCAGTTATACACATATCCACTCTTTTTTAAAAAAATTCTTTTCCCATATAGGCCATTACAGAGTATTTAGGAGAGTTCCCTGTGCAAATGAAATAGTATTAAAACAGCCATGCACTAGTCTCTTTTTTCTTTTTTAGGAGACCAGTCAATGCTGGCAAGGAAGTATGGGAATAGATATTTCCATATACTGCATGCATCATTATAAATTAGTACAACAATATTAAGAAGCAATTTAAAAAATATGTATCAAGAAGCTTTACCCAGTATTTAAGTTCATGAAACATATGGACCATAGGCAGTACTTTGGAAATAACATGAAGTTTGAAAACAAAATATAAATTATAAATGCAGAATGAATTATTACTGTGGAACATAAACTAGAACAAAGTGCGAAGAGTATTTGGTTTTTGGTGGTACAACTCTGGGGGATATTTTTTCTTTCTGCTTTTCTTTTTTATACATTTTCTTGTACTATTCTTTTTGAATTGAGGTAAAATTCACATAACATAGAATTAACCTTTTTTTTTTTTTTTTTTTTTTTTTTTTTTGCTGCATGGCATGCAAGATCTTATTTCCCTGACCAGGGATCGAACCTGTGCCCCCTGCAGTGGAAGCGTGGAGTCCTAAACACTGGACAACTAGGGAATCCCCTAGAATTAACTGTTTTTAAAGTATACAATTCAATGGCTTTAAGTATTTGTACATTCACAGTGTTGCACAACCATCACTTCTATGTAGTTCTGGAAGAGTTCATCATCCCAAAAGGAAACCCTACACCCATAAAGCAGCCTCCTCTCACTTCTCCCTTCCCCCCAGTCCCTGGCCACCACTGATCTACTTTCTATCTCTATGTATTTACCTTTCTGGATATCTCATATAAATGAAATCATACAATATGTGACATTTTGTGCCTGGCTTTTCATTTAGTATGTTTTCAAGGTTGACCCATGTCATAATATGTATCAGTACTTCATTCCTTTTTATGGCTGAGTAATATTCTGTTATATGGATATACCATATTTTGTTTATCCATTCATCCATCGATGGACATGTGAGTTATTTCCATCTTTTGGCTATGGTGAGTAGGGCTGCTGTGAACATTTGTGTACAAGTTTTTGTTTGAGTACTTATTTTCAGTTCTTTGGGGAACATACCTAGGAGTGTTTTCAGAGAACTGGAACTAGTTACTCAGTGAAGGCATATTATTAATTTGTCTCTCTAAATTTGTGTGCAGCATCTTAGATGTGATGGAATACATGAAAGGAGAACTATATGGGAGTTTTTCCCATCCCCACAGGTAAGTGTGTGAGCTCTGGTGGGCTGCCATAGTGGCCCTAAGGAGTGAGTACTCTAATCTAGTGCCACTCGAAACATGGGCTGGGAGCCAGGTGCTGGTGTGTGAACGATGTGGCACCAGTCAGGGACTGGCATTTTGAGCAGTGTTGCTTAGCATTGGTAATGTGCTAAGCACTGACAAGAATCTGGGGAACTTTAGTGATGAGACTAATGGAGGTCCAGGAATTTTCGAATGGGGGTTAGGGAAAGACAGGTCTTTAGGTCTTTAGGGATCTACTAAGTTTCTGTTAACCTTGTATGGCATCTTTAGGCCATATCTGGAGGTGGGGAAGGACGAGAGGAGTTTGCACTGCCCTCTATCCTAGCAGACCTTCTCCCCACGTCATTTATGACTCAGGGCTGGCTCAGTGGATAGATGGTTACCCAGGCAACAGATGTTGTATGGCTCTCATCCATAGTTCTGCTCTCTGTGTGACAACTTGGTCAGGAACGCTGGGCTTTGCAATGTTCTTCTGAAAGAGTTGGGGCTGTCATCTGGGATTTGCTTCCAGTTTCATCACAGAGAGCTGATCCCAGAGTTACGCATGTGGCCTGAATGCACCTCTACTTCTGTTTCCTGCAAGAAGAAGAAAATCATTAAGAAAAGATTACAAATGGAGGGAAAAACTCCCTCGGTGAAATGGTAGAAATTCATTTACTTCTTATTTTTTGAATGTCATATATTTAAGCCCACAGGAGCCCTTGGAATAATATTACAAAGATATTGCAGCCAGGGAAAAAAAAAAAAACCTACCTGGGAAATAGTTGTTCCTCTTAATGGGATGTGGAAATTAACCTTATTTGGGCATCAGACATCAGCCAAGTGCTCAAAAACTTGAGGCAGAAAACGATGCAGATTTTAAATTAAAGTCTGGCTGAGTCAGAGTGATGTTTCAGGTTAGTTCAGCCTAATATATATGCTTCATCCAAAATTGGGTAGCCTTTGACATTTCTCCTTAACTGAAGAGTGCTTTAATCAGGGAAAGCAAAGCAAGCAGCTGCTGTGAATCTGTTCAGCTGTTAAGTGTTTTATGCCAAGGCCCAATTTTGGGCACTTCTTACTAAGCGTTTAGTACCATTCTGGAGTCTGAATTTGGGGTAGTCAACAAGTGTTTACCAGCAGTGATGGTGAAATTTTAGCACCAGACTGGGAATGAAGAAGAAGAAGAAGAAGAGGAAAAGAAAGAGGGAGAGAAAGAAGAAGAAGAAGGGGGGGTAGGAGGAGGAGGAGGAAAAGGGGAAGAAGAAGAGGAAGAGGAGGAGAAAGGAAGAAAAAGAGGAAGAAGAAGAAGAAGAAGGAGGAGAAGGAGAAGAAGAAGAAGAAGAAAAGAAGGGGGAGAAGGAGGAGGAAGATGAGGAGGAAGGGGAAGGAGGAGAAGGAGGAGAAGGGGAAGGGGAAGAAGAGCAGGAGGAGGAGGAGGAGCATCCTGACCTCAGTTCCTTTTCCTTGGGTAAGCATTAGCCTCAGCTTTTTAGCAGTGGAATTTTCAGGTCAATAATATTTTCCCCCTAAAGCAACTGAAAACTTGAGAAAATTCAAATCATCCTTCCTGAACCTCTGGCTCTGTGAGGTTCTTTTAGAACTCCTGGGGCTCTTCCAGATCCATTCTCTCCTTCTATGTGGCCAATCGGTTTCAAATCTGATCCACAGTGATCCTGGAGTATGAGACTGAGAAGGATTCAAAGGCCACTTCGGGGCCCAGACACAAACAATGCCATGTGCCCGCCTCAGACCTGGGAAGGGATTTCTGCACCGGCCTTTTCAGTCTGACGTTGAGTCCACAGAGGTTCCCCTCCGCTGGGAAGGTGATTCCCTTGGCTTGAGACCCCGTCCCCCAGCCCACCTGCCCAGGCCTGCCTGGCTTCTCAGCAGTGGGAAGCAGTGGAGTGGGTTTTGGTTCAAACCAACCTAGAATCAAACTCCAGTTTCAATACTTATTAGCTCTGTGACTGTGAGAGAATGAATTGAAATGAAGTAAGTAAAATATCCAGGACAGGTGCTTTATAAATTATACCCTTCTTTTGAGGCTCAGCTTGTGCTTGTTTGGGAAGCCGTTTCTGGCTCTCTTCGCTCCCGGGGACTCCCACATACCTTTCTCCTCTGGTTTTCCCATTTTACTGTGATTGGCGCTCTCCTGACTGCTCTTCCCCCCGCGCCCCTCCCCACACCTTGAACCAAGCCATTTGTGGTGTTTACATTAGTTTTTCAAGAAATGCTGCTTGCTGATTAAGTGCTTCTAAAGTACTGGTCCCTAGCCGTATGTGATGGAAAGATCAGCCCATAAGGTTCCCGCAGTACTGTCGAGGGCAAGGGAAGCCCTCGTAGCGTCTGCTCTTCCCAAACAGAAATGAGCCAGCAACGCAGAGTGGGAAGACAGCCTTGGTTGCTTCCAGACCATCAAACTATAAGAGAGCTCTTCCGAACTGCTGTTTGGCCTGAGAAAAATGCATCCAGTGATGAGGTTCGTGGTGACACACGGAGCCGGGTTTCTCAGTGAGTCGCTGGGATGACAGGACTTTGGATTCTGCTGGAATCAGAATCCCTATCAGGGAAGAGGGTGATGCTTCTATCCAGCTGCTCTTCAGCAATGCAAAGCCTCCCCTAAACCCTTAACCCTCCTAAATTAGACCTCAGGGGCTTAAGCTTGGCGTTGGGTAACCTTATAAATAAAGCAAGCCATGAAATGTTCTCTAGGTCAGACTTCAGTGTGGGGAATCGAGTAGGGACTTTTATAATATATTTTATGTAGGGTCCACACTATTCACAGCCATTGTTCCTCCCTGTTCTACCTTAGCAGGGAAGGAGTCTTTAGTATAAAATACAAATTATTCTATGGGAAGTGATTGTTTTAGCTTGAAAGAGGCTGACTTATGTAGTGGGTGCCCTCCCTGTGGGATTTTAAAACACAGGCAAACAGGACATCACTCACGGACTTGTGGGGAGCCCTGAGAGATGACATTCGCTAGCTCCAGCTCAGGGCCAGTGACAGGATGAAGCCAGGACCCTGGGGAGATAAAAGTGGTTGGTGGGAGGGTAGGTGACCAAGGAGAAGGGGCTTCCAGGTGCCCACATAATACTGAGTCAGCCCTTGCTGAAAAGTGGCCCCAAGGGCAGGTGAATCAGTATCTATGCAGAACTTTAGGAGCCCCGTGTGTTTCACATAAGCCATGAGTAAGATTGGGTTCTTCTGGGAGTAAACTAAGAGGATCCATCTTTCTAGACTTCAAGGGGTGCAGTGGCGGCATTATATGGGCAATGTCTAGTTTCAAACCAAAACAAAACAAAAAGCAGAGCTCCTGACATCTTATGCACCTGAAAAATTCTCCCTTTCTCTTACCCGTGCCGTAGCAATGACTTTTACTACAAGCCACATGCTTCATCGAGTTTTAACGCATTTCATTCTGTGTTATCATTTCATCATTTGACAGCTGAGGAAACCGAGGCAGGGAGGGATGAAGCAGCTTCCCCAAGGTGGTATGAGCTCGTGCGGGCAGACGTGGGAGGATGAATGCAGTGTCTGAGACGAGCCTGTACCTCGCCCCTTGACCACACCGCCTTGCCTCGGCCTTATTAAGAGCTTCCAGACGCCTCCTTTAGCCCTGACCAGCCTCACCCCCACCTGGCTGCTCCTCCTCTGTAACCTCACACCTGGGCACCGGGCGCTCCGAGGTGGCTCTCCTGTTACTTGGTGGATCTATGCTTCATTTCCAGACTAGACTAGGACGTTAGGATATTTAAGAGGATATTTATGCTGTTCAGATATTTAGGAGTACGAACCTCATCTCATAATCGTTTTGGTGATAGACGCAAAGCTAGCCGTTGTAAATGTTTGACAGATGAAATGAATGAATAAGCGTAAACTTAGGGATATGGGAAAACACTGGGCAGATGGAGCAGCATGGGACCTAGTGATAACAGTCATTCATATTTATTGCCCACTTGCTATATTCCAGGCCGTGTGCTGAGCACTTTTCATACGTTATCCATTTAATCATCAACACACCCTCTGAGGTAGGTTCTGCCCATTGTACATTTGAGGAAAGTAAGGCTCACGGTGAGTTCCTGGAGTTCACCCAGCTAGTAATCTGCAGAACTAGGATCCCAACACAGATCTGTCTGAAGCCAAAATCATCAATTTCAACCTTCACAATCTTATCAAATCCCTGCCCTGCTAGTCTAACCTTGTATACTTGTTAAGGAACAGAACACAGGCTTTTCCAGCTGTGTTTTTATAGTCCTACCACCTTTGCAAGGATCTCCTGAAAACAATGCTGCGTGTGGTCATCTCAAAAAAGCTCTGTTTTTCTTATTGGTGTTATGTAATCATCTCATTGTTACTACTGCTGGCTAATTCATGTTGAGCCCTTGCGCTAAGTACTTTCAGTATTTAAATGCATCTAATCCTGAAAAGAACCACATGAGGAAGTTACTTTTAGTAAAGTCCTTTTACAAGTGAGGAAATTGAGGCCCAGAGAGGCAAATTAAAACTTGCCCAAGGTTCCACCATTAGTGAGAGACAGGTTGGTACTTAGTCCCAAGCAGTCTGATCCAGAGCCTGTGTTCTCAACTACTGTGCCAACCTGACTGCCAGCAGTGCTGGGCACTCCACATTCCAGCCTGAGTCTTTAATTAGCAGGGGGCCTTCAAAAGCCAGGGCTATGGGCTTGATCTCTTATCACAGTCATCTGCACCTTAATCCTGACCAGATGTCCTGCAAACGTCTTACAGATCTAGGCCCTTGGTTACCAAGGAGACCAGGTGGGGATGGATCAGTGCCAGTCTGCCAGCACCATGGGGAGAACTGTGCTGCAGATAAAAGGTCAGAACTAGCTTCTCCATGTCATTAAAATACCTATTAAAAAGTAGGTTGGTCAGTCAGTCTGGCTTACTTGTTTCTCCACTGGCTTTACATGCACAGAGTGTTGGCTTTCATATCCATGATTTGTCAGAAGGGTCAAATTCCACACTGGCCATTTCATCAGAAGGGTAAATACTGTGTGTTTAGATAGTTGCTGTCTTTAGAGTGAGAGAGTTTTCCAGTGAAAACTTCAGAGGTTTTTGGACAGAGGCTGGTGTCACGAGGGGCTTTAGGGCTCAAAGTCCAGCTCTGCCATTTTTACAGATAAGGGAGGCCTGGTTGGTGGACTCCGCATCCACGCAGCTAGTGAACGGCAGACCCAGGACTGCACCTCCTACCTGCTACTAATAGGTCAATTGCAACTGTGAAATGGTGCTTGCTCAGAACTCTTTGGGAATTTGTTTTGGCTTCATTGGCAAGCTTTGAGAATTGAAACTGGCTTCCTTTCCTCATTGGAGAGGGAAGAAGTCCGTATGATCAGGGCATTAACATCTGTACAGTCAAAATGAACTGAAGAATTGGTCAACTTCCTGGCCGATTTGATCAGCAAGGTAGTCAACAGGAAGTTATTTCCCTAAATATCCAGGTCCTATGTCTGAATTAACTACATTCTGTGTGTTAATTCTGTGTAACTCCATGTATTTCACTATGTTTCTATAGATAGAATCATATTGAAGTTTGTTTTTTTATCCTTTATCCTTTCCTAATAGGAAAATTGTCACGCCATTTAATAGCTCTTGTATACCAATTGCCTTTCACAAATCTTTGCACCCAAAACAAGTCTGTCACTTTAACATTAAATTTGTAGTATGGGGTTTCCATTTGGGATAATGAAAAAGTTATGGAACTGGATAATAGTGGTCATTGTGAAACATCATGAACGTGCTTAATGCCACTTTAAAGTAGTGGTAAATTATGTATATTTTTCCATAATAAAAAATAAACATATAAAGAAATCTAATTATTGGGAATAAGAAAAAAATTAGATCAGTTGAAAATTATGTATTAATATCTCATTGAGTTATCTAATAAATATATATGTAGTATTTGCTATGAGTCAAATACATATTTGAAGGATACTTGAAATTCCTTGCTAACTATAAGGTGTTATGAACATGTAAGATATGTATTTAACTGTGTCTGTGTTTGTGGAGTGAGTGCTTGATATTGTCCATTCACTCTTCACCCTTCTCCACCTTGCTTTGTGTGTTGGGAGGTTCTCCTGAAGGGACTGCAGCAATAGACTCCCTTACGGTTTGGCTTCCTATTAGGTTTGGCCGATGGGAGGTGCCAAGAGAAGAAGAGAGGGAGGGAGGAGTGTGAGGCTGGGACATTTATTCCCTCAACTCCCTTTCTGCTAGGTCTTGTAAGTTGGTTGCATCCCTCTACCAAAGGCCATTCAGGTAGAGCTTTAGAAACTATCCTTTCCCCTTTCCTCTTCTGGCCTAGGTTGGTAACAGCTCCCAGCAATTGCTAGACCCAGAATGCTGATGCAATCCTCACTGATTCCCTTCAGCCCTACCTACCCAGCTGTGAATGATCCTTTTATTCAACAATCCTCAGTTACCCTGGCTGAGTATACCAATTGGATGCCTTCAGGAACCCTGACCAATACAGGATGTGTACGCATATTTGTGTGTGTGTGTGTGTGTGTGTGTGTGTGTATGACGTGTAGCAAATGGTAGACATTTTCTCTGCCCTGACTCATGTTATCTAAAGCCATTGGAAGTGCATAAATTAAACTTTGCAGTGTCCGAGGAATTCAGAAGTATTCATAATCAAGAGAAAACTGGGACTTCCTAGGTGGCGCAGTGGTAAAGAATCTGCCTGCCAATGCAGGGGACACAGGTTCGAGCTCTGCCCTGGGAAGATTCCACATGCCACGGAGCAACTAAGCCTGAGCACCACAACTATTGAGGCTGTGCTCTAGAGCCCGTGAGCCACAACTACTGAGCCCATGTGCCACAACTATTGAAGCCCATGTGCCTAGAGCCCGTGCTCCAAAACAAGAGAAGCCACTACAATGAGGAGCCTGCGCACCACAATGAAGAGTAGCCCCTGCTCGCAGCAACTAGAGAAAGCCTGTGTGCAGCAACGAAGACCCAACGCAGCCAATAAAAAAAAAAGAGAGAGAAAACAAGTTTTTTTCCTTTAAATTTTTTTTCTCTACAAACAAGAGAAACTGAGTTTTAAAGATTCTTTCCACTTAAGATTGCTTTTAGTTTTATTTTCTAATCTTTTTTAGCATTATGTCCCATGATTTAAAAGGTGACCATTCTCCAAATGGGTTAACATTTTCTAAAAACTCCCATTATTTTAGGAAAAAACCAGACTTCCAATGAACAGAGTTTTGAAGGATGCAATCTCTTTTATTATAAAACAAGGAAGCAATTTCAACTTGGGGATACTGATTGCTTAAAACGACACTCTTTTGAATAAACCTATATTAGTTTAATGAAGTTTTCCTGTGATTAGTATAATTTACTGCAATTGTGTTCAAACCACAAATTATGGGTATTATACACATGAAATACAGCAGTGGTGTAAGGCAATTAGTTTAATCACTTTCCTGATGTGAATTGAAACAGGGACTCTATAGGGCAGGGCTGCCCATTAGCACATGATGTGAAGAGGCCAGCCCTCCTTATTGGTCCTTGCAGTGCAGATTCTTACTTTCTTATGACTGCCACCGCCCTTGCTTTGTATGTGTAAGATGCACATTGTATGTTACAAAGCAATGCTGCATGTAGTGGTGCTTATTGCTCTTAATCAATATCCTCAAGCTGTGTAATTCAGGATTTCCTCATCATTCACCTGGACAACTGCCAATATGCTTCCTCATATGATCATGCACTGGTTTCAGTGCACAAGGATGCCCAGGCTGAAGCAGGGCTTAAATCTAGTCTACACCCTGCTCACCAAGACTGTCCGGGCTGCTTCTATGAAGAAAAGTTGCCTTTTAAAAATTTACTCAAAAGTGGCAACAGCAGCGCTGATGCTAGTGTCTCCTGCCTGGGCTCTCTTCTGCTGGTCTTGCCTTCATTTTATTATCCTCATTCAAGAGTAAACTTCTAAAGTGCAGGTTTGAAAACATTGATGAAAGTAATTGAAGACACACATCAATGGAAAGATATTCTGCGTTTGTGAACTGGAAGAATTAATATTGTTAAACTGTCCATACTACCCAAAGTGATCTACAGATTCAATGCAATCCCTATCAAAACTCCAGTGGCATTTTTCACAGAAATAGAAAAAAAAATTCTAAAATTCACAGGGAATCACAAAAAACCCTGAATAGCTGAAACAATTTTGAGAAAGAAGAACAAAGCTGGAGGCATCACACTTCCTGATTTCAAACTATATTACAAACCTATAGTAATCAAACAGTATGGTTTTTGGCATAAAAACATATAGACCAATGGAACAGAAAAAGAGAACCCAGAAATAAAACCTCATATATATGGCCAGATGATCTTCAATGAGGGTGCCAAGAACACACACTGGGGAAAGGATGGTATATTCTGTAAATGGTCCTGGGAAAACTGGATATCACTATGTAGAAGAATGAAATTAGACCTTCATCTCACTCCATATACAAAAGTCAACTGAAGTGAATTAAAGACTTAAATATAAGACCTAAAGCTGTAAAAGTTCTAGAAGAAAACATAGGAGAAAATCTTCTTGACATTGGTCTGGGCAATGATTTTTTGCCAATCACCCCAAAAACATAGAAAACAGAAGAAAAAATAGACAAATGGGATTTCATCAATCAAAAAAATCTTCTGCTTAGCAAAGGAAACAATGAGTAGAGTGAAAAGACAATCTAGTGGAGTAGGAAAAATATTTGCCAACCATATATTTGATAAAAGGTTAATATCCAAAATATACAAGGAATTCAAATAACCAATAGCAAGAAAACACATAACCCAATTTAAAAAATGGGCAAAGGACTTGAAGAGACATTTCTCCAAAGAAGACATACCAATGGCCAACAGATACATGAAAAGATGCCCATCATCAATGAAATGCAAATTCAGACCACAATGAGATATCACCTCAGACCTGTTAGAATGGCTATAATCAAAAGACAAAAGATAAATGTTGGAAAGAATGTGGAGAAACAGAACACTTGTACAATGTTGGTGGGAATGTAAATTGGTTCAGCCATTATGGAAAGTAGTATGGAGGTTCCTCAAAAAATTAAAAATAGAACTATCACATGATCCAGCAATTCACTTCTGAATATAGTGTATCCAAAGGAAATAAAATTAGTATCTCAAGGAGGTATCTGCATTCCCATGTTCACAATAGTCAAGAATAGAAACAACCCAAGTGTCTCTCAATGAATGAATGGATAAAGAAAATGTGATATACATATATCACATATATATATATATATATATGTATAATATGATACATGATATGCTAGTCAGCCTTAAAAAAGAAGGAAATCCTGTCACTTGCCACAACATGGATGAGCCTGGAGGACATTATCCTATATGAAATAAGATAGGCACAGAAAGACAACTCTATCTCTGCTCAAAGAGGTAGAGAGTAGAATGGTGGTTGCTGGAGGAGTGGTGTGGGGCAGTGCAGGAAATGAGGAGATGGGGAGCTGGATAGAAAAATGAAGAAAAATAAAGGAAAAATGTGAGTTTGACCATGCTGTTTCTGCTTAAACCATTCAATAACTCCCCATTCTAGAGAGCAGTGTCTCAAACTTCTATTTACAACATGAATCACCAGGGGTAGGGTGAAGAAGAGGGGTGCATGTTGTTAAATGCAGATTATAATTCACTGGGTCTGGGGATCTGAGGGTCTGCATTTCTAACAAGCTCCCAGGTGAAGCCAATGCTTCTGATCTGCTGACCACTTTGAGTAGCTGGGTTCTAGAGCAGCACTGTCCAGTACAAATTCCTATGGTGATGGAAATATTCTCTGTCTGAACTGCCTAATATGGTAGCCACTAGCCTATGTGACTATTGGGACTGAATAATAAAATGTGACTATTGAAATGTGGCTTGTGTGACTGAGAAACTGATTTTTATATTTTATTTCATTTTTATTCACTTACATTTATTTCTTTATTTTTAATTTATTTTTTTATTATAGTTGATTTACAAAGTTGTGTTAGTTTCTGGTACACAGAAAAGTGATGCAGTTATACATATATATATATATTTTTTTTCATTATAGGTTATTATAGGATATTGAGTACAGTTCCCTGTGCTATACAGTAGGCCCTTGTTGGTTATCTATTTTATATGTAGTAGTTTGTATCTGCTAATCCCAAACTCCTAATTTATCCCTCCCTGCACTTCCCCCTTTGGTAACAATAAGTTTGTTTTCTATGTCTGTCATTAACTTACACTTACATAGCCACATGGGGCTAGCGGCTGCTGTATGGGACATCTCAGCTGTAGACGATACCACCCATGCTCCTCACTATGACACACAGAGCCCTCTGGTCATCCGTATTTTGCTCACTTCTTACTCCTCATTTCCTGCCCTTCCATGTTCCTTATTTTACGGTACAACATCACTAAACAACCATGATTTTCCAAACAGACCAAGTGGTTGTTATGCCTCCACTTTGCCCAGGCCGTTCCCTTTTCTTTGAAATGCCCTTCTCCATGTTTTATGCCCAATAATGTCACATCGTTTTCCTGGTCCAGTCCCAGCACCAGGTCCTCTGTGAATCCTTCCCTGACCTCATCCTGCTAACAATAGTCATTTACCATCTACAGGTATTGAAGTCCCTTCATACCCATTATTTCCTTCAACCTGTACATGAAGCCTGGTATAAGGAAACTGAAACTGAAAGTGGCTTGCCCAGGGTCACAGAGCTAGAAGGCAGAACATCATAAATTCAAACGTAGGTCTGCTTGATCCTGAAGCCCATTCTTTTCACCCCACACCATGGTGCCTTCTGCTGGTGCAGTGCAGTGATACGCTCAGCACTCATCACACAATGGTGAAATTATTTCTCTACAGTCTCTCTTCTCTGAGGGATCATAAGCTCCTAGAGGTCACAGACAAGGTATTATTTATTTCTGTATCCCTGGGGCCTGGCACATCATGAGTGTTCAATATCTCCTGTGGAATCCATGTGTATGTTTCAGCTCTCCAGCTCCATTGTAAAATCCCTGAGTCTGTGTTTATTTCACTGATGTGCTTGGCTCTTGACAGGCCCCAGTAAGTGTCTGAATACATGAATGAATAACAAGTGAGTCTGTTGACTAGGGGCAACATTGGCAAGGATTCTTTTAGAAACCCAAGGGGACAGATTCTTGCTAAGCAGCTTTTAGACTTCAAAATGAAACACTCATTTTCATTCTCTTCATAATTTACCAAATGCCATTTTCCCACACTATGTCACTTTCTATCTCTTGAGATAGTTTGGATCAAAACTATACATCTGAATTCAGTTAACTTACCTTTTTTAACAAATATTTAATACCGACAAAGCTCTGTGCTAGGCCCTAAGAGTATAGAAGAATATAAATTGAATCAGACATGTTCCTTACCTTCAAACCTAAGACAGTGCAAGAGAGCAATGGGTACCTAAATCGTACCAAGGAGAAAACAAGGAGACAGAACAGAGGGGTGTGAGAGGGCTGGGGATGGAAGGAAACTGGGATGATAAAGTTGAGATACATACTTCCCTTCAGATCTGCCTAATCAGTATCGCCAGTGTTCTCCTGCATTAACACCTTGTAAGGTACACTTTATTGAGAACGTGAGAAAATGGGAATGCTTTTATACTGCCAGGAGGACCCAGGAGTATAAATTGGCATGACCTTCGTGAAGGTAATTTGGAATCCTATTCAAATTCTTTAAAAATATGCATACCATTTGTTCCAGCAATTCTACTTGTAGGAATTTACCCTAAGATAATCATCATGGCTACGTACTGAGTTTTATTGGGACACTTCATTGTAACATTGTTTATAATGATTAAAAAATTTCTAAACCAGAGGGAATTAAATAAGTTACTCAAAATTCATCTGATTGAATACTATTAAATCATAAAAAGTCATGCAAATCTATATGAATGGATATGGAACAACATTGTTATATAGTTTTAAGTGAGGAAAAGCAGATAAGAACACAGAATATGCCCTGTGATTTCCTAATTTAGGGGGGGAAGTGTGAAGGTGCTTTTATATGCACAGATTCACAAAGACTTTAGGGAAAGACCCAGAGTCTCTGGGTGATGGGATTAGAGTATTTGTGTCTATGTTCTTCCTCTGTATGTGCTACTTTTGATGACAGAAAAAGACATCTATAAAAAACGAAGACACCAGTCTGTTCAGTGGTGTCATTTTAGCCTGGTATCTAATTACAAAATATCTTCTTAAAGGGATTTCCCTGGTGGCGCAGTGGTTAAGAATCCACCTGCCAATGAAGGGGACATGGGTTTGATCCCCGGTCTGGGAAGATCCCACATGCCACGGAGCAACTACGGAGCCTGTGCGAGCCACAACTACTGAAGCTTGCATGCTCTAGAGCCCATGCTCTGCAACAAGAGAAGCCACCACAATGAGAAGCCTGTGTACTGCAATGAAGGGTAGGCCCCCGCTCGCTGCAATTAGAGAAAGCCCACGTGCTGCAATTAGAGAAAGCCTGCTGGCAGCAATGAAGACCCAAAGCAGCCCCCCCAAAAAAATAAAATTAAAAAAAAAAGATCCAGGATACCTCACAGGAAATCCCTTGGAGGCCAACTGCTTAGTGATGTCTCAGGCTCAGAGAAGTCCCACTCTCTCCTGTCATCTTTCAGTGCCCTCATTCCTTGATTGCCAGTGACCACGATTTTCCTGTCTCTGCTTTCAAACTCAGCCTAGATTGAAGCCATATCATCCTTGTCCAGCCTTCACATGATCGCTGTCCCCCTGGGTGGGCCACCTATAGCAGAAGTAAGCCTTCTGATGCCCAAAGGCTAGTGGCCCAGACACATTTCTCACTGTCCAGTTTCCTTTGATGTACAACTTCCTTCACTGAGGTCTCTTGCTCTTAGTTTTGGGGCTGTTGTTGTCTTTCCTCTCCTGTGCTTTCTCTTCCTGAGCTTCCTAGATGGTGAGGAGTGGGGGTCATGCACTGGACCTTAATGAATTGTCCCAGGAGCCCATGAGTTGCAAAGGAAAAGCAAAGAAAGTAATTAGAGCCTATTCTAGTATCTAGACATTATTTGATCTGTGAAACAGTTATGTAAAAAGAGGGAAACAAGATAAATAGTAGCTCCCTGGTTTGTTCCAACAGCACAAGATAGGTTTAGAAGCATTACATTAGCTCCTTCAAGGAAATTCACGTTATCATCTTAAAGAGTTCTTCAGCTTTACATAAGGTAGGAGAGAGATTTTAAGAGCAAAATTAGAAAATGATTCAGACTCATTTTTTGCTGCTTAAGGAGTGTGGCTTAAGCCACCTGTACCTTTATAACAAAGTCTGGCTCCCTGATGTCACTCTGCATAGCAGATTATGTGACAAGGGGATTCAGCAGAGAACTAGGGCGTGAGGAGAGAGGTGTGTACGTAGGAAGTACCTACAAGACCGTGGGGGTGGGCTGGACCCTGGAAAGCCTCATCCATGAACCAGTCACAATAAACCAGCAACTAATGAGCAAGCTAGTAGGGGAAGCAAAGGCTGAGAGCAAGGAATGTACACCT
Source organism: Hippopotamus amphibius kiboko (assembly GCF_030028045.1). Lineage (NCBI taxonomy): Eukaryota > Metazoa > Chordata > Mammalia > Artiodactyla > Hippopotamidae > Hippopotamus > Hippopotamus amphibius. The sequence continues at coordinate 134,396,334 of NC_080190.1, read as the reverse complement.
GCTTGAAGGAGGGACCACCCCCAACCAGTGTGACAGGTGCACCCAGAGGTCACACCTCCTGCAGTGAGTGTGTGGTGCTTATACATTGGTCATCCAACAGTTACTGACTTCTGGTCTCTGCAGCCCCTTCTCTCTCCACATCTGTATTGTGTTCTACATGCCAGCCAGGTCCTCAAATACCCCATAATCCCTTCTGCCTCAGAGCCTTTGCATAGGCTGTTCACACTGCCAGGAATACTCCTTCCTCTTTACCTAGCTAACTCCTGCTCACCTGAGAGATCTCTCAGGAACCTCTCTGTCTCTAACATCTCCACCTTTATTTCTATCTCCATCTCCATCTAAGTCTCCATCTCCGTCTCCATCTCCATCTCCATCTCTGTCTCTATCTGCATCTCTATATCTAGATTAAGATGTAGATATAGACACACACACACACACACACACACACATCACTTAGTGTGTCCCAAGCACAGGCCTAAGAAGTTAAAATGGTTATTTCCTCAGGAAAGCCCTCCCTGATCACCCACCCAGGCAAAGTCAAATCCCCTGTTATGAGCCCCACGACACTGTATGTCTCCATCGTGTGCTTATCACGGTGCAATTAGAGACATAAGCCCCGCAAAGGTAGGGATTCACTGTTGTGTCCCCAGCATCTAGCACAGAGCTCGGCACCTCATAGATGTTTCATAATATTTATTTGTGTTTCTCTGATTCACCTCCATCTTCTAAGCTAGAAGGGCAGTTCCATAAGTACAGACATTGTGTTTCTGTTCACCATTTGTTCCCAGCGCCTGGGGCATAGGATGCAGTCAACAAATACTTGCCGAGTGAATGCGTGAACTGTATATCAAGTGCCAACACAGGGACTGCAGTGGGGAATAAGATCCAGTCCCTGGCCTCATGCAGTTTTCAGTTTAGTGGGGAGACAGACAAGCAGACTGTTGCTATTCAGCGTGAAAGTGCTGGGAAGAGTGTGAGCAGGGGTGGTGTGTTACCAGGTGGGTGGGTATGACCCAGGCTTAGAGGTGGGGAGGGGAGAAGATAGGTGAGGGTTGGGAGCGTGGTCACAGAAGGTTGTCTGGGCAGGTGGCAGAACAGGGAGGTATTAGGCAGGTGACGGCAAGAAGGAATCGGAGCACCGTCATTCCTGCCAAAGGGAACAGAGCTGAGATCCGAAAGGGAGTCAGGGACAGAACAGCAGAGACTCAAGGGGACAGGGACACACGGATGGGAAGGACAGGCTGCCAAGCTCAGCGTAGAGGCAGTGAGGTTTACCCTTGTCTAAATTTACCTCCTTTGAGGAGGGGTAGATACTGTACAAAAGCTCATTGCACAAGAGAGACATCATCTATGAAATTGTTTTATTGCTAAAAAAAAAAAGAAAAAAGAAAGAAAGAAAGAAAAGAAAAGAAAAAAAGAAAAGAAAAGCCTGCTTAGGAGGGTTCAGTTTGTAAGCAGGTGTAAGCGTGCATTTTGTGACTTCAGAAAGGCCCCTTGAAATGTCCCCAAGATCCTTGTTGATGCGGAACCCAGGCTTCTAATTAGATGGCGCTGGATTCTACTCGGGGCCCGCGTAGCTGGTCACTTTCTTGGTGAGCTGCACCTGCTGGTTAATGACCAGCAGTGAAGAGAATACTCTTTAACAGGACTTTTTCTCCTCCTGAAAGCTAGCTCTGTTCTTGAAAAGCCCCGGTCCTGTGCCTCCACAGCCGATTAGAGGGGAGGTGTTCTTTATTTTCCATCACCTCCCCCACACCTAAGCCTCCCAGTTACCGTGTACTATCCAGGAGTGGTTTGTGAGGTGCCCCCTCGAGCTCCCCACCTATTTGAGGGAAATCTACAGTATTTGCATTCCTGTTATTCCTAGAACTGCTTAGCTGTACTCTGAGGGGTACAGAGAAAGCAAAGACAGAGTTCTTAGCATCAAAGAGCTAACATTTAGTTGAGGATAAAAAATGTACCTAAAGCAATTAGGGTATAGTATTCATTCAAGTTCTTTTATTTACAGGCAACAGAAACCATCTCTTCCCTCTTAAGCAAAAGGGGAAAATTACAGGGTGGAGACAAGGTAATCACACAAAATTGAAGGAACGTTTGACAACCAGGATGCAGTGTGAACAGAATCCACGGCGGCCCGGGAATCTTAGTAGCAGGAATGCAGACCTTCTCTGTTGAGATTTGTCATATGGGGTGTGCACTGGGGTAAATGGGAGTGGGGACAGCTTCTTGCATCTGGAACACTGGAAAATATAAAGAAGAAAATGAAAACCACCCAGTATCTTACCTCCCAGAGACAGCCGCAGTTATGCTTCTAGTGTGTATTCTTCTGGTCTTATATTCTGTGAGTGGGTGGGTGAATATGTGTATTTCTCACAAAGTTGAGCTCCTCCTACACTTTGTACTGTTTTGCGTCTTGCTCTTTTCACTTAACATTGTACTGTAAACATTGAACTGTCTTTGAAAGTTTTTTGAAAATATGACTTTTAGTGGCTGAATAATTTTATCATGTAGCTGTCTTTAATTTATTTACCAGTCCCCTGGTGTTGGACATTTAAGCCATTTCCAATTTTCCATTGCTGTAAACTACACTGTAATAAACATCACGGTACATTGAATCATTGTCTGAATTTATGATTAAGAAAAGGGCTATGGCCAAAATAGATCCTCAGATGACTTCAAATGCTGGCATCACTGAAGGATTCTGCCCAACCAGAGCTCTGTTCCATTAACTTTGCCATTCTAGAGGGGGCATCTTCCTCTGTGTGCACAGGATGACATTCTGCAGATCACTGACTGCTTATTATTCTAAACAGATCAACAATCACTGGAAAGAAAGAGGGACTTCAAAGTCTAATCAATAACAGGCCAATTCCAAGAGGCATGTGAAAAGATGCTCAACATCACTAGAGAAATGCAAATCAAAACTATCACCTCACACTGGTTAGAATGGGCATCATCAGAAAATCTACAAACAGTAAATGTTGGAGAGGGTGTGGAGAAAAGGGAATGCTCTTGCACTGCTGGTGGGAATGTAAATTGATACAGCCACTATGGAGAACAGTATGGATGTTCCTTGCAAAACTAAAAATAGAACTACCATATGACCCAGCAATCGCACTGCTGGGCATATACCCAGAGAACACCATAATTTAAAAAGACACATGCACGCCAATGTTCATTGCAGCACTATTTACAATAGCCAGGACATGGAAGCAATCTAAATGTCCATCAACAGAAGAATGGATAAAGAAGATGTAGTACATATATACAATGGAATATTACTCAGCTGTAACAAGCAATGAAACTAGGACATTTGTAGAGACATGGATGGACCTAGAGACTGTCATACAGAGTGAAGTGAGTCAGAAAGAGAAAAACAAATATCGTATATTAACACATATATGCGGACTATAGAAAAATGGTACAAATCAACCGGTTTGCAAGGCAGAAATAGTGACACAGATGTAGAGAACAACATGTGGACACCAAGTGGGGAAAGTGGGGAGGGTTTGGGGGGAATGAATTGGGAGATTGGGATACCAAATTGTACACTCTCTATATATGCAATTTATTGTCTGTTAACTGTATCTCAATAAAAGTTCTTAAAAAAAATAACTGGCCAATTATCTGTTCTTGTCCTCCAGAGATGAATCTATGTTGTGGAAGTTAGGGAGAGTCAACTGATTGCCTTTTGTTTCAGTAGATTTTGCCACGGGTCAGGAGAGGAAAGAGGTAGATGTGTGTCTGGAAGGCGGATAAAATCTAGGAGGCCATCAGGGACCCCAGAAGCTTCTAGTTTGTAATTTTGTAACTTTTTATTTAACCAACACTTACTATGTGTCAGGCACTGTTATAAGGGGTTTACTCATATCCAGTGACTTAATCCTCCTGCCAACTCTATAAGGCAGGTGTTACTGTCAATGTCATTTTACGGATGAGGAGACTAAGTCACAGAGTCATAGTAAGGGCAGAGCTGGAATTTGAACACAACCACCTTGCTTCCACGAATATATTAAAGTTCAAATTCAGAAATTAGGATGTTTGAAAAATGCCCAAACATTATCATCAAAGAGCATCAAGCCAGTGTGCATTGTTTTATTTCACTGGATTTTAGTGTTTCTATGTAATCCTATGTAACTCAATCACCAGCAACCTGAGTGTCCTCCGGTTTTCTTGCTTTTACTTTAATATTGTAAAAACTGGCTCAAACCCTGTAGTGAACGTTGTGGTTGCCTCCCCAGCGTGCATGCACCACCCCTTCCGCCATGTGTAGAAGCCATTGATCTGAGTGGGGCTGACCCTGCCCCCCACCTCAGGGGTAGGCCTGTTGGTGTCAGCATAACCTTACCTCTCTGTCTCAAGGATGAGGAGTAACCAAGCTCTAAGCACATCAGTGCTTAGCATTCCATGGCTACAGGGATTGGGTCAGTCTTGCACAGTACCAGATTTTCTTTACTAATTGGCAAAGAAAAGAGCTCTCTTTTGCATCTCACTTTCTCCTCTCTACCTTGCATCTGTGAAGGTACCTAGTCCCTTTTTCTTTGACTTACCTTCCCAAAGAACCAGTAACGCAAGATAGAGCACGTAACAGATGGTTACTGGAAGTTAAGAATAATGGAGGTGGTTACAGGCCACATGAAACAACAAACAAAAGATATTGGCCCATTCTTCAAAGTCTCTGTGCTACCCTTCCAATCTGGCTCTCTTTTCCCTTCAAGCACCAGCATCTACCATCCTGTTCAACACCCCTCCCTCAGGTCCAGCTTCCTTGCATCTTCTTTATTCTCCCCATCTTCCTTGGTCCCTCATCCTCTCCCTCTGCGCCTCCTCTGAAAAACTAAAACATTCTCATTTCCTCTGCAAATTAGTTTGGCCTTCCTTTGCCCTAATTTCTTCATATCAAGGCCCATATTTATTCCCCTAACCCCCTAAAGAAGGACTCAGTGTTTTCTAAACAAAAGCTTCTTTGTTCCTTAAGAAGAATTCTAAGGTAACTTTCAGCTTTCAGAAGTCTTTTCTTTATGTTAAACAATTAAAGAAAATATTTTCTACTTATCACTCACACAGAGCTCTGCCCTGGCTTCACATCCCATCAACCATGACGTTGTTCTGTTGAGTCTGCATCTGGGAACACTCCCACACCAAGCCCCTCCACTCCCACATCACCTCACCCACGCCACCCTGCAGCTCTAGGTAAGGCCATCGCTGTCTCTCCCCTAGACTGGGGTTTCCAAATATCACCCCACAGACGCTGATGGAGTTTGCACCAACCTGTAGGGAAAAAAGAAGATTAAAGACAGTGCAGTGAGTTTCTCAATCTGTCTAAATGTATTTAAAATAAAATAATCAAAACTCGATATCCCCATGTGAAAAATTAAGTTGAACTCTCACCTTACAACATGTACCAAAATTCATTCTAAATGGATCAAGGCCTCAAATGTAAGAACTAAAATTAGAAAACTCTTTGAAGACAACATAGGGAAAATTTTCATGACATTAGATTTAGCAGCGATTTCTTGGATATGATGCTGAAAGCACAAGCAATAAGGGAAAAAAATCGATAAAAGCTGGACTTCATCAAAATGCAAAACCTTTTTACATCAAAAGACACTATCAACAGAGTGAAAGACCACCCATGGAATGGGAGAAAATATTCGCAAATCATCTATCTGATAAGAGATTAATATCCAGGATATATAAAGAAGTCCTGCAATCCAACAACAAAACAATTAAGTTAAAAAATGGGCAAAGGACTTGAACAGATATTTTTCCAAAGAAGGTATGCAAATGGCCAATAAACACATAAAAAGATTCTCAGTATCACTAAGCATCAGGGACATGTAAATTAAAACCACAATGAGATATCACTTCACATTCATTCAGATGGCAATTATACAAAACAAAACAAAACAAACAAACAAAACCCCAGAAAATATCAAGTGCTGATGAGGAGATGGGGAAAGTAGAACCTTGTGCATTGCTGATTGGAATGTGAAACTGTGCAGCCATTGTGGAGAACAGTACGATGGTTCCTCAGAAAATTAAACATAGACTTATCATATGATCCAGCACTTTCACTTCTAAATATATACCCCAAAGCACTGAAAGCAGGGATTCAAACAGATATTTGTATACCATGTTCATGGCAGCATTACTCACAATAGTCAAAAGGTGGGAAAAAACTGTCCATTGACAAATAAATGGATAAACAAAATGTGGAATATACACAAATGAATATTACCCAGCCTTAAAAAGGAGGAAATTCTGACATATGTTACAACATGGATGAACTTTAAAGGTATCGTGCTGAATGAAGTAAGCCAGTCTCTAAATGACAATTACATGATTCCATTTGCATGAGGTACTTAGAAGAGTCAAACTTACAGAGACAGAAAATAGAATGGTGGCCACCAGTAGCTGAAGGGATGGGAGAATGGGGAGTTAGTATTTAAGGAGTATACACTTTCAGTTGGGGAAGATGACAAAGTTCCAGAGATGGATGGTGGTGATGGTTACAGAACAATGTGAATGTACTTGATGCCACAGAATTGCAAACTTAAAAACAGTTAAGATGGTAAATTTTATGTTATGTATATTTTACCACAATTTTAAAAAATCTATTAAAAAAAAAGAATTTACCTCTAATCTGAGATTGTCCTTCACACTTTTTTGGCATGAAAGTGTGTCTCTAAAAATAAAACCTCAAATAATCTTTTTTCCCCTTAATTTGTACTTGGCAAAAACAAAAAAGCTGACAAATCGAAATAATAATAGTTGGTATTATTATTACTCTTACAGGTCCTTGAAATCCTAGAAGTTCAGGAAGTACTGTTCTAGCCTACCTGCTAACTTGCCTTCTTGTCTCCTCCACACCACTCCAGAGTCATGTTTCTGAGATCTCATTATGTTCCTGTTTCAAACCCTTCAGTAACTCATTATTCACACTGGTGAAACCAGGGGAGGTTGCAAGCATCCCAGGTGTAACAAGGTGATCCATGGGGTGCAAGAAGAAATCTAGACTTACTATTTCCATTAAATTTTCATTCCATTATTAATAAGTATTTATTAAGTATTTTTTCTGTGCCCAGAGCCATCTAGGTGCTGGGGATAGGTGGTGAATAAAAGAATAAATCCCCACCCTTAGGGAGCTTATACTCTAGCATACAATTTATAACCCACCTGTTATACTAGCACAGCATATCAATTATGGGTAAAGATATAGATATAGATATACTTGTATGTAATATATATTTGATTTATATAATAAATTATATATATTATAGATATGTTAATATATAATAAATATAAATTTATATATTATAAATTATTTAATCTATACATATAAATATATAAATATATTTTTATATATTTTGGTTTATATATTTAATTTACATATATTTGTATGCTTCAAAAATATTTTTATTGAATAAAACTACACCATCAAAATGTTGGAGATCCCTGTCTTATAGAATAAAATCTGAACGCCTTGGTATGGAACGTATGCTTTTCATCATTTTTCAACACTCTCTACCTTGTCATTTATGGTCTAACTTTTCCAAACTTCTGGCCATTCCCCAGCAGGCCCTTCTGATCCACAGACTGCACCTTTGCATATGCACTCCTTCTGCCTGAAATGCCCTCATTCATCTGGCAAACCAATACACTTTCAAGAATCAACTTGATGGCCTTTTGTTCATCCCCAAACACAGATTTAGGCAGATTTAGACACTTTTCTTCCATAACAGGAACTGGAGTTTCCAAATGTAATGCCACAGACACTGTGGACACCAGTATTGTATTATGTTGGCAGGTATTCTGGGTCAGATACTCAAAATCTCCTTTCCCCCTTGCCTATCTGTACAATAAAGGCTGAAAAGTTAATACACTCATCTTCCTAGACTCCCTTGCAGCTACATATAATCATGCAGAACAGTCTATTCAGTGAAATGCAAGTAAGGATCCCTGAGGAATCCCACAGGCATTTCCTCCAATAAACCTCTTGCACATCTAATCCCAGATGGCATCTGCTTCTAAGAAGATCTGAACTAACACATCAGAAAATTTGAGTAATTTGCCTGAGCTAATGGCATGGGTGAAATGTGAACATATGTCTTTTTCATTCCAAAGACCAAACCCAAGTTCTTTCCAACACACCACATTATAATTTTGTATTGAGTTAAATAGTACTCTCCATGCCCCACTCCCCAAAGATATGTCTTCATCCTAACTCCCAGAACCTGTGAATGTGATCTGATTTATAAAAAGAGCTTTGCAGATGTAATTTAGTACCTTGAGATGAGCTCATCCTGATTACCTGGATGGGGCCTAGATTCAAGGACAAGTGTCCTTATAGACAGAAGAGGAGAAGACAGAAACACAGGGAGAGGGCCATGTAAAGACTGAGACAGAGATTGGAGTGATACAGCCACACTCCATCACAGACCGGGGGAGGCAACGAGATGGTCCCCTAGAATCTTCACAGGGAGTGTGGCCCTGCCAACATCTTGATTTCAGCCTTCCAGCTTCCAGAACTGTGAGAGAATAAATTTCTGTTAAGTGACGGAGTTTGCAGTAATTTGTAGTGGCAGCCACAAGAAACTAATGCTAAATTTTTCTTATCCCCTATCTTGCTACTAGCACAAAACCTGACACATATGTTTTTAAAGAGTGAATTAGTTACTAGATTAATACATGAGGATGATGAAACAATTTTAAATTGTTACCAAGTAACTTTTGGACTGAACATTATGAAATTGTACTTGATGATAGATTTCCAGTTGGAGGTTTTCTAGGAAGAGAACTAATGTTTATTGAGTGCCTGCTGTGTACTAGACACCAAGATTAAGTTTCATACATTGTATTATAGTAGGACTACTATAAATTATAGTGGTAAAGGCAGGGTTTTGGAGTCAAATTTGAACTCTGATTCTTATTAGCTGAAAATTACTTAAACTCTCTTAGCCAAAATTTACTTACCTGAAAAGTGGGGAAATGAAGCCTATCTCCCCACCTTGTTTCAAGGATTAAAAACGATAATGTTTAAATAGCTGAGCACAGTGCCAGGCACACAGAAAATCCCAGAAAACATGAGGTATTATGAGTGTATCATGGTGATGGGTGCAGAGGGAGTGCTGGAATTGGGAACTAGGACCCTCACCTAAGAACAACAGGTGCTAAGTGCCCCATGTCCGTGCAGGCTTGCTGAGATGAGCCCTATGGGTCAATTGGACCCTGCAGAAGGTGGTGCAGTTTAAGCTGTGTTGCCAGTATTCTCCCCTTGGAAGGGCGCCTAGTTGGAGGAGGGGCCTCTCAGCAACAAGAAACTGTTGGGGTGGCGGTTACTTCCAGCAGAGGGCTGATTTGGGGAGGCAAACTGAAGCCTGATCTGGAGCACCAGAAGGAAGACCCTCACAGGGCCCTCCGGAGAACCAACAAAGGCACTTGACAGGAGAGCCCATATTTGGACATCAGCCATACCCTGGCAACAAATGGCCTGTTGGTGTCAAATGGAGGCGCTGTGGTGACTAATGGAGAGGGTTACTAGTTTACAACGGACAGTCCAGTAAAATGAGACTGGCCTCTCCTTTCTTCACCCCCAACACCACAGCAATGCATGCTGGGAAGCAGGAGGTGCAGGTAAAACCAGAGGAAGCCAGACCACCCTTCAAACTCTTGAGAGTAGTCTCAACCCTGACTGCACATTAGAATCGCTTGGGGAAATTTTATTTAAAATTCTTGATATGCCCAGATATTCAGATTTAACTGGTCTGGAATGGAACACAGGCATTGAAATTTTTAATGAACAGCCTGAGCTGGGAACCACTTCCCCATAGCCTGTGCCTGGGAGAAAGTGGACGGTTGCCAGGTGTAGCAACCAAAATGAGAGATAGTTAATATAAAAAAAATATTTATCTAAAACTCTAATCTCATTGGCATTCTGCATTTTCCTTGGAAATTTGAAGAGGGAAGGGAAAGTATTTGAAATGCATAGAAGATTGAAATTTTAAAATGAACAAGGCAGAATCTTAAGGGTGGAAAATAACCATTTAATAATAAAAAGTGACAAACTATGGAACAACTACTACGGAATTGGGCTGATCTGCTACCCAGTGAGAAATGGGGGGTTTAAGAGTTTGGGAGCAATTTCAGGGAAAGTAAACCTTTCATATTTATGCCCCCAGTGAACTGAGATTCCCAGTAAACCAGTGATATCACTCTGACCTTGCCCCAGAGGTGAGCAAACAGAAGCCTCGAGAATTTACGTGATTCATGCAAGTTCAACACAGCTGGCGGGTGACAGAGCCAGGATTTGAACCTAAGTTAATTTGACTTAAAAAAAAAAGGTGTGTGTGTGGGGGGGGGGGTTGTGGGGGAGTGAAAATTTCTTTCTACTGTGCCATAATGACTTTCGGGAGTGTTTGTTGGTATTATTAATATTAACAGATTGATTTCCTAAAGCCACAGTCAACCCATAAAGTAGCCCAGGGAAGCCCATCTTCATCTGAGGCAGGGGCTGGAGTTGTGCACTGCGGAGACTTGGGGGCCTGCTCCTGCCTTCCGGCCCCACCCTGGGCGAGCAGGGTGAGGGGCTGAGCCAGGACACGCCTGGCTCCTGTCCTCTCAGTTGCTGAGCAGCCAAATGGCAGTGGCTCCTTGGATGTTTACTTTGCGGCGATTTCTGCTGCTCTATCATGATGTCAACTGCTTATATTTCTGTATTTTAATTAAATGCCATCTCACTGTGCCTGTACTTGTTGTGCTTGAGTCCCGAGGCTGTTTTAGTAAAGTACAATTTTGTAAATGAAATGGAGAAAAATAAACAAAACCACCTGTTTTGCAAAACTGCGTTCTGCCCAGCAAAGCTTTCCCATCCATCCCTCCCTCCCTGACTACTTCCCACCAAAGAAGGGAGGTTCCCTATCCCCATCCAAAAGTAACCTGTAGATGTGGGCTCCCAGTCACAGGGCCTTGACTTTGGGGGTCTGAGAACAGCTGTCGTGACAGGTGGGGGTGGTGACTCAGGGTGTGCGGGAAGACAGGTTGTTGAGGGCAGCTGGTACCCAAATTACCTTGTGCTCGCATGTCTGAAAGAGGCAAAACTTACTAACGAATAATACCAGTTTTTGCCTTGCGCTTTCCCACCACCTGTTAAACGAAAATGTGTCTTTTCCTCCTCAGCTCCCCTCTTTCCTCACCCACGTGCAGAATTGCATGTTTGCCAGCCTGCCTCCTGGGATTCTGAGATATGGGATGGGTGCAAACAGGACTAGAAACAGGAGAGAAAAGAGAAGGAACTAAATTGGAGGGTTTTATGGACTGGGCTTTGAGGAACATTTTTGGCAGAGTTGAGAATAAGATACAAAAGCAGTTTTAGGCTAGGAGAGACAAGGTATTTTTTTTCTAAATAATTTATTGAGGTGAAATTCACATAACATAAAGTTAGCCTTTTAAAGTGAAAAATTCAGTGGCGTTGAGTTACATGTCGTGGAACCAGCACCTATCTATTTCTGAAACATTTTCATCACCTCAAAGTAAAACCCTGAGACGGTCGATATGAAATAGGAATCGAATCCCTTAATGTTCTTTAAGAGATGCAAGTGAAAATTGGGCTTTATTCTTATCAACTTGAGTTGCGGACTTTGGTAGGACTTTGACCTACCCAAATTGGGTCATAAGGTCCCTGGGGATTATTGGGTTCCGTACACAAATACAGTGATCCCACAGTTACCCTGCTGCCCCCGGCAGGAGACCTGCAGGAGCGCTTCACCCTGAGCACAGCATTAGGTCCTGCACATCCCAGGCTGTGGGTTCCGCACAGTGTCCTCGGGATTCACCATGGTGTGATTTCACTGGATCAGATGCTGGGAGGGACAGGTAGCATTCTCTGTGATATGTCCTGCACCCACATCTTCTAAGGAGAGTCTGGCCTTAGTGTCCCCCAAGAAAGGCCCCCACCAGCAGCCTTGGAGTTCGAACTTTGAGTATACCCAGAATCCTCCACATACCCTTCAGGTAAGTGGAACTATTCACTCTCACCCATACATTCCCTGAAACTTCTCACGTCTTAGTTGTCTCAAGGATCCACCCCATCAGCTCTCTCCCACAGTCCCCTACCCCCAGATGACCATGTGCTAATAGCCTTTTAACTTTCCCCATCTTCATATAATGATATAAGATTATAGATAAATGATATAGATGATAGATTAAATAGATAGATAGGTGATAGATAGATAGATAGATAGATAGATAGATAGATAGATAGATAGATAGAATCTCTCTATATGTAGGATTTTGAGGAGTTCATTGCTTTCTCTGGAAAAATTAGATCAAATGGATTTTGTATATATTATATTTCTCACTCAAAACTACCTTGTGGAAATCCCTCTGTCACCTGGTATGGTTCTAATTCATTTTTTGTGTTGGCTACATAATAATTCATGATGAGACTCTTTCATAATTTATCCATTATTTATTCATTATTTATCTTTCTCTTGATAGACATTTTTTTGGTTTTAAGTTTCTGTCCCAACAATGAAGCAATAAATATTCTTCTGCTTGCATCTTTATGTACTGATGCTTTTGCTTCTGCTGAATAGATTCCAAGGTTGAAGGGCATGTGTATTTTAAAATTTATTATGTATTTCCAGATTGCTTTCAAAAAGGCTCAAACAGCATGTTTTCAGGAGTAAAATATGGAGAATACTTTACCCACATCCCTACTAGCAACAGTCGCTATCACTCTTGTTTTAATATTTCCCATTCAGATTGTCATAAAGTGATATTTCATGGTAAACTTAATTTGCAGTTTGGGGACTACTGGTGAGCTTGAGCATCTTTTCAAGTTTGTTGAGAATTTGGATTTGCTTTTCTGTGAATTGTCTATTCACATTCTTTGCCCATTTTTTGATTGGGCAATTTGTAGGAGTTATTTTTATAATATTGTTATTTATCTTTTATCTGTCATCTGTAAAATTTTTCCCTCCAAATCTATCACCTATCTATTATCTTAGCAGCATTTTCTATTTAAATAAGTCAAATATGTCTTTCTTTCAGAGGTTCTAGATTGCCTGTCCTGATAAGAAGATTCCCCAACCCGTGTATTTACCTAGATTTTCTTCTAAGCTATTTATTGTTTTACTTTATAGAAATGTAACAAGTCCTATATATGTCTAAATTTTGTTTTTGTGTATGGCATAAGATGGGATTCAACTTGTTCTAGTAGGTTGAGCTAGAATCATTTATTAAATAGTCTATTCTTTCCCTGCTGACTTGAATTATCAGCTTTGTATTAAATGCTCACATGCACTGGTATTGATTTTTTCATCCCCTGTTCTGTACCTCTCACTGTTGGTCTCTTCCTGTACTAATACACAATGATTTGATTACAGTAGCTTTTTGGAATGCTCCCATATCTGATAAGATTAGGCATCTCTTATTGTTATTCTTTTTCTTATTTTTCTTATCTTCTGAACATTTATTGTCCGTGTAAATTCTAAGCACATTTTATCCAATTAAAAAACAAGGCCTGTTGGAGATGAAATAAGTCTATGGATTTAGAAGTCAGGATAGTAGGTGGTTTCCCCTTGGTGTTGGGGGAGACTGGGAGGGGACAGGATGGGGAACTTAAGGGGTGCTGGTTATGTTTATTTCTTTATGGGAATGTTTATTACATGGGCACATTTATGATTTGGCACTTTTCTGTATGTACACTGTACTTCAAAATCAGTTTACTTAAAATTAAAAAATCTACTGGGATTATAATTGGCATTGCATTACATTTATATTTTAGGGGAGGATGAAGTTGTTATGATATTAACTCCTCTGAACAAATTGTGTAGTGTTAAAATTTCTTCAGATTTTGTTTCGGCTTTTTTCATAAAGTTTTTTTCCACAGTCTTATGTTTCTTTTATATTTATCCCTCAATATTTTATAGATTTTGTCACTGAAATTAACTGAATATTCTTCTTATATCTATTTTTAGATGAACAGGCTATCATATAAAGAAGTGATTAATTTTTTATACATTTCTGTAAAGCTTGCCACTTTAGCAAATTCATTAATTTGAGTGTTTTTTTAAAACTAGAGTTTCCTGAGTTTTCTAGGAATGCGGTCATGTGGTCAATGGAAGAAAATATTATCAAATATTTACGTCAGTTACTTAATTTTATGTTCTTACTGTATTTTCCAAAAACCTCCAAGGCAATGTTAAACAGGAACATTGACAGCAGGCATACATCTGAAAAGAAGAGATAAAACCATGAGCAAAAAGAAATATTCCAATACTTTATTTTTCCTTCACATGCTTGTACTCATCACTTCATTTTCTTACCTTATTACATTTGCTTGAATCTCTGAATCACGAAGAAAATGTTGAGTTACAATGCCAATAGTGGCCATTTTTGTCTGGTTTTGATTTTAATTGAAATGCTTTTGGTGTTTGACCAAAGAGAATGATATTGGCTGCTGGTTTTTTTTTTTATTATTTTTTTTTTATTTTTTTTTTTTGGGCACACGAGCTTAGTTGCTCTGCAGCATGTGGGATCTTCCTGGAGCTGGGATCGAACCCCTGACCTCTGCATTGGCAGGTGGATTCTTAACCACTGCGCCACCTAGGAAGCCCTGGCTGCTGGTTTTTGATAGAGACTTTACCATACACAACAACCATCATTTCATTCTTATTTTCCTTAAAGCTTTAATAGGGATGGCTGCTGAATTTTATCAAATGCCTTTTCAGGAACTATTGCTAGGGTATGGTTTTTTGCTTTTAATTTATTGATGAAAATATTTATGCTGATAGATTTCTTGATGTTGTGCTTTGTAATCCTAGAATAAACTCTGCTTTGATATAGTGTATTATTTTTTTGCCACATTGCTAGATTCTATTTGTTAATATTTTATGTAGAAATAAGATGGGCCTATAGTTTCCTTTTTTGTACTATATCAGATTTTAGCATTAAAATCATGATGCTTCATAAAATAAATTGAGAAGCTTTCAATTTTTTCCATGGTCTAGAATAAATTAACACTGATATTATCTATTCTTTGAAGATTAGAAAACTGAGCTGTTAAACCGTCTGTCTTGATCCCCTTGTTAAAGGTTGATCTTTAACAACCTTTCTTTTCTCTCCCACTAAAAGTGTTATTCAGGTTTTCACTTCTTGGATTAATTTTAGTAATTTCCTCTAGATCTTCAGATTTATTGTCATAAAATTAGCATATAATCAATTCTTATTTTAATCTCTTCTGTATCTGTGATGATGGCTCTTTTTTCACTTCCAATTTTATCTATTTTTTTTTATTAAGGTATAATTGACACATAACATTATGTGAGTTTCAGTTGTTCTTGTTTATTTTTTGTTCTCTCTTTTCTTTAAACAGACTAGGGAAGGGTTTATCAGTTTCATTGAACTTTTTAAGAACAAGACTTTGGATTTGTTCAATAGTGTCTCATATGATTTTCGTTTCTACTTCGTTCACTCAGCTTTCATGTTCACTAATTCTCCTTTCGAAGAATTTATCTTCCTCCCCCCCCCCCCACCTTCCCTCTCTAGAGGAGATAAAATAAATGCTTTTGCTTTGCTGCTTCATCCCTCTCCCACCTCTAGGTTTTGCTGAGATACAGAGGAACCTTTCATTCTAGATTATTATTATTATTAGAATGTCCTTGGAACATTCCTTGCCTATTTCAAGAATCCTTATTTAGAATTTATATTACACATTCTCAGGCTGCCTACTGTTATGAATTTAGGTAGTACACATATTTATATGAATAGCAAGCATCACAGCTCACTACTCTTTCCATTTCCTTATTCTTCTTTCTTGATATTGAGTTCTCTGTTGTGATTCATTTGTTGTTTAATTAGAGCCCTTTGTTTAGTGTTTTCCCCAGATAGGGTATAGCAATAATTTATCCTCTGAATTCTTGCACACCCCATACATCTTTCTTTCTCGCTGACAGGTAAAGGCTAACTTGGCCAGCATAGGAATCCTAGGGTGCAGTCCTTTTTTCTCAAAAGGCCATAAATGTTACTCTCCTAGCTTTCAGTTCAGCAGAGCTGAGTGCCGATGTGATTCTCCTTTCTTGTTCCTTTCTGTCTGTGAACCTGAAAAATTTATTGCTTTACCTTTGGAATTTGGCAATTGACCAAATATATCAATTGACTAAATTGATATACTTGGGTGCAGAATTTGGTGAAAACTTGCAAGACAGGTACTGATCTTTCTTCATCTGTAGGAAATTTTCTTGCATCACTGTTTAATTGTTGCCTCTTCTCCAGCTGTCCTCCTTCTCCTTCTGGAATTGCTGTTTTCCCATCCGTTCTGTGGCTTGAATTGTTTCTTCCACTTGATCCTCTAGGCCCTGAATTGTGCCTCAACACGGACTATCCTACTCTTTACATAATTCAATTTGTTTTAATTTGAAAATCATATTTGTCTGTTTAAATTCTAGGCTGTCTTCTGAAGGTTTTTTAAAAATCTCCTCAGTTCCGCTTATTATTGTAAATGTTTTGTATAGTTTGTGGACTATCTCCTCCAGTAGCTCTAATATTTTACAAGTCTTTTGTGTGTGTGTGTTCTGATTGCTTTGTTTATTATTTCTCTCTCTGTAGCTGTTGTCCTTTCCTGAGGTATTATTTTTCTTTGTTTCATCCTTGGGGCTGCTAAGAGCCTTCTGTAGCATCACTTCCGAGAGCAGTGGAAGGCCCTGTGGTCTCTGTTGCAGGGGCTGGCAGTGGAGCAAATGGTAGGTTGTCAGATCCCTGTGAAGGCACCACAGGAAGGAAGACTGTAGGCTTCCCATCTTTTCATGAGACCCCAGCCTCAAGAATGAAATCACTCCAACCTCCCTTTTCAGCTCTTGAGTTGGAATAGACCAGTGGATACAGACATTTCCCAGGCAGGCAATCCCTCAGGCCAGCTCCCCCAGGATACTCAGTGTTCAGACCTTCACCTGAATCCCTCAGACACTAGTGGCCAGGCTCTTAGATGACCCAGAGGGGAAAAAGTCATTTAACTGCCCAAGGACCCCCTTACCAGTTACCAACATCCATCTGGATTAGGTAGGATAGATAGTCTGGTATTGCATTTGGGAGGGAAGGGAGGTCAGGACATCTTCCCCAGTTCCTGCTCATTTCTACAAGTCAAAACTCGATCCATCCTTAAAGGTTGTTTTCAAAAACCATTTCCTTTATGAATCCCTTTCTGATCCTCCTGTCCCAGTGGGTCTCAATTCTGGCTGAATGTTGGAACCCCCTGAGGAGCTTTAAAAAACACCCCTGCCTGGGTCCACCCGCAAAGACTCTGACTTAACTGGTTGGGCTCTGGAATTTGTAAAGCTCTCCTGGCAACTCTCAGATACAGCCAGATTGAGCATCACTGATCTCACCTGGTGTGATCATTCCTTCCCACCTCCTCAGAGCATTCAGTCTTTCCTATGTTGTACCTTTTATGAACAAATTTTATCCTCCTACCAGTAAGCTTCTTGAGCTCACTTTCATTTATTCACTCAGTAATTGTCATTCGTTTCCTTACTTAGTTTATTCACTCATTCATTTATTTATTCAACAAACATTTAGTATCTATCATACTCCAGGTGGCAGGTCCTAGAAGATTCAAAGATGAATAAACGTCTCTGAGAAAATATATATATAGACTTGTGTGAGTTTAGTTAGGGTTTTTCAAACGCAGAGGATCTTTTCTTTGTACTTTTCTCTTAAACAAACTGCGAGAAAACTGCTGTGGACTGCTTGCCCATCCTGCCCTGGCAAGTGCTTTTGTGAAAAAAGGTGTTATCACAAATTCAATTTTTAAAAATCAAGATGAATAAAGACTGCAGTGTTGATTGTGGACAGAGACAAATGGAAGAGCCAGAGAGCGCTGTGAGAAGGCAAACCTCAGAAGCTACACAGTACACAGGCTTGTGTCACTAGCAGTTGCTGCTTCCTAACCCAGAATCTAAACTCTAGGAAGAAATGATGGCAAAGTTCCCTTTTCTTACCACGAATTTCTCTTTTTTTCCAGCAGTGGGTGTATTCAGAGGCATTATATGAATAATGTTTGCTCTTAGTCATGGAAATGGAAAAACATTTCTAACAAAGTTTTGAGTGCAGTGTAATGTTTGCAGGTCCCATGTACATACTGGTGCGGAGGCAGTGCTTTGGGGGTAGGACCACCTGCCTGAGACCTGGGTGAGGATGCAGTTCTGGCCCCTCTGTGACATTTTCCTCCATGTGTCATGAGCACCCCTCCCACGTGACTGGATGCCCAGGGGGTCTCTTTCCATTCTGAGTGAACATTTGTGTGGACCAGCTTCCACAAATAGGCAGATGGAATGCCAGAGGAAGACAGGCTGTTTTAGGCTAAATTCTATAAGCCCCAGACAGAGCAAGGCAAATTGGCTTCTGAGTTAGAACAAAAGATGCCACAAAGTTAGAGTAATTTTTTTTTCCTGTCTTATTTATTGCATTTAGAGTCCCACCTCACCTATCTGCAGCCTAGCCAAGAACCAAGAAAGAAACAAAACAAACAACAAAATGACAACAACAGCAACAAAAACAAAAAACCAAAACAAACAAAGTCTCTAATAAGCATAGCTGGAGATGATGGACGTCCTACCGTGTGGGTGTTCAGGTGCTTTCTACCTAGGAAGACCCAGCTCTCACCCAACAGCCATTTTCTTTTCTTTACACAGTTTTAACAAGTTTGAGATCTGGTTATCCAAACCTAGATGGATGGTTACACTTTGGAAGGGGTGTAGAGGATGCTGTAGACATGCGCACTGACAGCCATGAGCAGCCAGCAGGAAACAGAAAAAAGGAGATGTGCATACAACGACACGTCTCCATCTTTTCAGCCCATTCTTCATTCAATAAATGTGAAGGTTTCGCCTCCTTGCGGAGTTTCTGACACCTCAGGTCAATACACCCTCCCTCCTTGCCACATTGGCTTTCCTGGGAAATGTACTCTGAGATGGAGCTTGGCACACAGAATGTTTATTAAAGAGTGAACATGGCATCCATGCTGTGGAAGGGAGGGCAAGAAAGTAGAAGTTACTTCTGGAAAAATAAAAGAGAGAAATTTGTGGCAAGAAAAGGGAACGTTGTCGTTTCTTTGTGGCATTTAGATTCTAGCTTGAAAATTCAAACTGCAATGTAACACAACAATCTTTCCTTGGCCAACTCCAAAGAAAGATCTGGAGCTAACATAATCCTTCTGAGTTGTCCTCAGTTGGCTGAAGATTGATATGCCTTTATATTCCTATATCGATGGTCATTGAATGTCAGCTGTCTAGGCTCCTTGGGTGCAGAGGTTCTCAGAAGGAGCTGGCAGATGAAAGCTTTCTGCTGACAATGCTCTCTGCAGCTGAGGCAAAAGTCCTTCATGGGAGGAGACCTGGGTAGCACATGACAGCGTCCACCAAACTCCATGGCTCATCCCCTGGAGGACTAGGATATTCTCACCTTCTCTGTGTCTCACTTGATTGATGGCTGTGACAGAGACTGCAAAGTATCCATCAAATATCCATTCCAGGTATTCTGGTAATGATAGCAGGGCTTCCCTATCATCCTCATTAGTAGGTATAGCCATTGGTTTTGGCTAATGAGATATAAACATCGATGTGTGTGGAAATCCCAAGGAGGCAGAAGTTGCAGAAGTTGCTGGCTCAGCTTTCTCCTTCCACCTTTCGGCTCCCAGTGATGTGGACCAGTTAGATGGGCTCTGGCAGCCATCTTGGACCAAAAGGTAATTTTAAAGCCAGGAGCTACGAAAAAAAAAAAAAAAAAAAAAAAAGCCAGGAGCTACGTACTTGCAAGGTAGACCAGAAGAACAGGAGGGACCTGACTCCTCGATGACTCTGGAGCTGCCAGACCACAACTGAACTGATATCTCTGGACTTCTTTTTATAAGAGAAATAAGCATATATCCTGTTTAAACCACTGTTATTTTGAATTTTCTGTTTTACAGTCAAATTTGACCCCAGCAGATTCAAGGACCAAGCTCTACCGGGGATTTCTTGTGGTTAATATAGTGATTTTTGCTTCCTTAATAATTGTGGAATCTATCTCCTCTCTATTACCACTGCTCCTTTAGTGGAAGTCCTTACTGTTTCTCCCTTGAATCTTCATCCCCTCCACTAAATTGTCTGCACTGCTGCCAGAGGGATCTTCTAAAGGACAAATTTGATTATATCACTCCCATTGTTAAAAACCTTTCAAGAGGCTGGTAAGCTCTAACTTGTTTGTGATAGGATGTTTTGTCTTATGAGTTGAATATTAGGACCTGAGCACGCCCTACTCCATATCTGTGTTTATTTCATTATATGGTTTATATCATGTGTTCATTAGTATCCAAGGACCGTTGCTAGAAACATCACTGGAATTTCCTGCAGGTGAAGAAGCCACTGGTGAGCACTGTATCCTACAATAGCCAATGAAAGAACATACATTTAGCTGGTAAGCTGGCCGTTGGGCACATCTAAACCCACTTATGAATCATAGTCCAGCAGCCACCTCGTTCCCTAATCACACAATCTTCCTCTTCTTAGTAGAATTTCATTGCCATCTGAGGCATTCCATTTTTCCTTCCTGTATCACTGCTCTGAGCATTCCCAGGGTTTGTTTTCTTTTTCTTTCTTTTTCTTTCTTTTTTTTTTTTTTTTGCAATGAAATGCAGATTACAGACCCACAGCTGAACCTTTAGTCACATCCAAAGCTCCACAGGATGAGTTGCTTTCACTAGTTTTCAGAAGGGTTCCATTGTGTTATTTCACTATATCAATATTTTCCTTCCTGTGAAGATCTCTTTGACTTTTTTTGTGTGTGTGCGTACATTTAAAAAAAGTTTGTTCTGAGATCTTTGTAGATTCACACACTGTTGCGAGAAATAATAATAGTAATAATAATACCCTTCACTTAATTTCTTCCAATGGTAATATCTTAGGTAATTTTTGTACAGTATCACAATCAAGAGATTGACATTGATATAATCTGCATCAGTTTTTAAAAAGCTTTATTGTTTTCCTTCTTTTTGGATACATTATATACTTAAAAGGCACTAACTCTTATACCTTGTGCACTTGTAGTAGATCTATAATGTACTCTTTTTACTTCTGTTGGTGTGTATTTTACAGAGGCTATGTGCTTCTTGTAATGAAAATAAACTTTTTCATTATTAAAAAAATAAACTATTTTCAAGAGCTCCTTTTGCCCCTTGGGATAAAGTGTGGAAATCTTTACATAGCCTTCAAACCCCTCCAAGTTCTGGCCCTAACTGCTCACCCTTACCCATTGGCACTCTTTCCTTGGCCCCTGCACACCCAGCCTTACAGATCTACTCTCCTGCCTGGAAAACCCTCTTCTAACTGGATGTAGATAATTCCTACCCGTCTTTCAGCTTAAGCGAAGTCTGTAATTCCTCCTGGAAGCATTAGCTACCCTCTCTCTCAGGCTGGGTTAGATACATTTTTTACGTTTTACTTCCTTCATGCCTGGCACAAAGAAGATGCCCAATAAATATTTGTTGAATGAATAAATACATGAGTGAGTAACTCCAACCAGTTTAAGAGTGTTGGAATAAACTGACCACTTTTTTTTCTTCATTACCTTACTGTAGATTCCACTGTTGGGAGGACTCCCGTTTAATTGCCTTTGTATGGGCAGCACCTTGCCCAATGCCCTACCTGTACTAGGTGCTCAGTATGCGACGACGGATGACCAGAAAGGAGGCGGGAATTGAGACAAGAAGAGCAGTGTGAGCACAGGCTAGGAGAGAGTGTGTTCCAGGACAGTGAGGCAACTATTTGGTTCAGAAAAAAAATCATTTGTAGGTCATTTAACCCATTGACCAGCAAGTCTGGCTTAGATCACTGGTTCTCTTAATAAGAGATATTTTCCTGTCCCTCCTGCTCCTGTGCCACAAGAATAAAATATAAAAGAATCCACAGCTTCCGCAACCCTCTGTTCTGTGAACATCACTAACCCCCACGGGCTCACTTAGCACCTGTGCTCATCGACAGCTATTCGCAGGATCCTAGGACCCAAAATCAAAGGGAGTGAGTGTGTTACATATGCTACACTCAACTTCAGAAAGGTAAGATTTGCCAAAATGCTCATGTAAACTTAAAATGATCTCTGAATAGCTATGCTATCATTACAACTTGCAGTGTTATACTTTAGGGTAACGTGGAGCTCATGGAGCCGGAGTCCACAAGTTTTGCAGCTGGTGGTTTCTCTGAGTACCTGCAGCAACCGTGCATGCTCCTGTGCATAAGACATTCCTTTCCAGGGAGTCAGATGCACTCCCAGGGAACCAGAGACAGGGTCATGGGAAGTGGACACCGCCAGTTTTAAACCCTGGTTCTGCCTCTCTCTTAACGTGGATTTAGCCTCCTCCATTTCCACATCTGTAAAATGTGGAAATACAATGGTCCTACTTCATAGGGTAGTTGTGAGGATGCTGTGGGGGCAGTGCTTGGGAACTTACAACAGGAGCAGGCACGTGGCAGATGCTTGATAAATGTCATCATAATCACTATTATAAAAGAATCATAACTGACCACGGAGCAAGGGGGGGCTCAGGGACAGAGGTGGTGTTCTCTGAGGTTTTCATTATGTTAGGTCACTGGCGCATAGATATAATTAATATTAGGCTTACCATTTGTGGCAAGCTAAATAATGCCCCATCCCCAAAGATATCTATGTCCTAATTCCTGGAACCTGTGAATGTCACCTTAAATGGCAAAAAGAAAAAAAAAAAGAAAAAAAGACTTTGCAGATGTGATTAAGTTGAGGAATTTGAGATGGTGAGATATTCCTGGATTATCCAGATGGACCATAAATACAAGCACATGTACCCTGATAGGAAGGAGGTAGAAGGAGATCTGACACACACAGAAGAGGAGAAAGCAATGTGACCACAAAGTAACGAAGTCACAAGCCAAGGCATGCCATCAGCCACCAGAAGCTGCAAAAGACAAAGAGTAGCTTCTTCTCTAGAGGGAGTGTGACCCTGCTGACATCTTGATTTCAGCCCAGTGAGACTGGTTTTGGATTTCTGGCCTCTGGAACTGGGAGAGAATAACTTTCTCTCTACCAAGTTGTTTTAAGCCACCAAGTTGTGTTTACAGCAGCCACTGGAAACTAATACACAACTTAACTATTTGGTTGAATTATTGCAGTGGCTGTGTTTATAGTTTTTATTTTTCCTGTTTGTTTTAAAGTTATTGCCCCATTCATTAGGTCCTTTTAGGGAAAAAAAAAAGCATTCAAAATTAATGGACCCAAGATTCAAGTTATAAGTGGCAAATTTTGATGCCTCTTTATTTGCATTTACTGAGCGGTAAAGAGTTGTTTCGATCAATATTAATCCTCTAATGAGTTCTACAGAGCCTCAGTACAATTTACATTTTAAAACTTGATTTGTTTTTTAATCTTTAATAAAGAATCTGAAGTTAGCGTTTTGCAGATCTGAGGTTTAGGTAAAAAGTTACTTTGTTTTTCTCATAGTTGTTTAAAAAATCAATTACTTATTAATGATATTTCTAATAGAGTTAAGTGTTGAAAACAGTTGGCTTTTACTTTACTATGAAGTTTAGATTTCCCACAGTAAAGTCATGTTCTGGAAAGCAGTAAGACACTTGGTTGCTCCTTTTCCTTTTCTGGAAAATGATCCAGGGACGACTGGGCAGAGTGTTGTAAAGTGTGTGCACTCAGGGCAGGGCCATGAGTTCCAGGGACCTGGGGACTGGTCACTCCGTCCACCTTGTTTGTCGACCAGATAAACTCACTTGTCTGTGATGGTTGGAGAATTCCTGTAAAGAGGGTCAATCCGTTTCTCCTTGTAAAAAGGCAAATACAGTTGATTGTCATTATTTGTAGTAGTTACATTCTGTAAAGTCACCACAAACACTGCCTTAGCAAGCACTGGACCAGGGCTCCTATGGCAAAGGCAGGGTTAGTTTCCCGCAGGCCCCTGACCACATTTTCATCAACTGACCGATACATAACCTTATAGATACACATGGTCGACACCTTAATGAGTACATACTGTTGATTCATTGACATTGAACTCACAGCCAACAGGACTAAAACTCACGCCTGAGTGAAGCTCATCTATCACAGATGCATGTCAGGGATTTAACTTTTTTTTTCCCAAGTTTTTTTTTTTTTTTTAAATTTATTTATTTATTTTTTTAATTTTTTGGGGGTACACCAGGTTCAATCATCTGTTTTTTTTTTATTTTTTATTTTTTGGGGGGTACACCAGGTTCAATCATCTGTTTTTATACACATATCCCCGTATTCCCTCCCTTCCTTGACTCCCCCCTCTCAAGTCCCCCCCACCCTCCCCGCCCCAGTCCTCTAAGGCATCGTCCATCCTCAAGTTGGACTCCCTTTGTTATACAACAACTTCCCACTGACTATGTTACAGTTGGTAGTATATATATGTCTGTGCTACTCTCTCGCTTCGTCTCAGCTTCCCCTTCACCCCCCGCCCCCTCCCATACCTCGAGTTCTCCAGTCCATTCTCTGTATCTGCATCCTTATTCTTGTCACTGAGTTCATCAGTACCATTTTTAGATTCCGTATATGTGAGTTAGCATACAATATTTGTCCTTCTCTTTCTGACTTACTTCACTATGTATGACAGATTGTAGTTCTATCCACCTCATGACATATAGCTCCATCTCATCCCTTTTTATAGCTGAGTAATATTCCATTGTATATATATGCCACATCTTCTGTATCCATTCATTTGTTGATGGGCATTTAGGTTGCTTCCATGTCCTGGCTATTGTAAATAGTGCTGCAATAAACATTATGGTACATGTTTCTTTTGGGATGATGGTTTTCTTTGGGTATATGCCCAGGAGTGGGATTACTGGATCATATGGTAGTTCTATTTGTAGTTTTTTAAGGAACCTCCAAATTGTTTTCCATAGTGGCTGTACCAACTTACATTCCCACCAACAGTGCAGGAGAGTTCCCTTAGTTTTTTTTTTTTTTTTTAAGCTCTTTATTGGAATATAATTGCTTTATACTGTTGTGCCAGTTTTTGAGATACACCAAAGCAAATCAGCTGTATCTATACATATATCCTCATATCCCCTCCCTCCCATCTAAGGCATCACCCATCATCGAGTTGATCTCTTTATGTTATGCAGCAGCTTCCCACCAGCTATTTATTTTACATTTGGTAGTGTATCTATGTCAATGATACTCTCTCACTTCATCCCAGCTTCCCCTTTGCCCCGCCCCACTCCGTGCCCTCAAGTCTGCTCTCTGCATCTGCATCTTTATTCTTGCTCTGTCACTGGGTTCATCAGTACCATTTTTTTAGATTCCATATATGTGAGTTAGCATACAGTATTTGTTTTTCTCTTTCTGGCTTACTTCACTCTATATGACAGACTCTAGGTCTATCCACCTCATTACAAATAACTCAATTTCATTCTTTTTTATGGCTGAGTAATATTCTATTGTATATACGTGGCACATCTTCTTTTCTTTGCTCTGCACATGGCTGTGAATGGCTGCAAAAGCATTGGTGAGGTTACAGATAAATTACAGTGAGTAGGAAAATTTGAAAATACAGGATCCGTGAATAATGAGGAACAAATGTATTCCACAGTAAGCTAATAAAGCAGGTCTTACTGGCAATGTGAAGTTTGATGTGAAGGGACTTTATTCACAAGTGTAAAGTGAGCCTGTGCTCAGAGGAAGATGTGGTTCTTGTTGTCAAGGAGCTTAGAGTCCTGTTAGGGAGCTGGGCATGGAAACAAATGCCTGCACTTCTGATTCCACCACAGAGCTGGGTCTGACACCTCAGGGCACACCTGAAGGAGCCATGTCTATGCCTCGAGGACTGGGAGAAGCAAGCGTGTTGGGGAGAGCTACAGAGACCCCTTCCTGACAGCAGGTCTCTATAAAGGAGGGTAGAGTCCAAGTGTCCTAGGCTCTGGGGAGATGGAAGTGGTTATAAGGGAAGAGAGGGAAAGGGGAGGCTGAGGCGTGACAACGGGAGGTTGCTTCTTTCACAGTTCTGTTTGGAGCCTGTGCTCTGTGTGCTACTAACAAGTGCAGAAAGATTTTAAATATGATTATAATCTGATTAATTGTTCTTGATAGAATCACAGGAGAAAATTAAATATAAAGAGAGAGGTCAATTCAGGCAAAACCAAAATGCTTTGCGGAATGATTTACGTTCCTGAATGTGATTTTTATGACACAGGACCTAGAACTACAAGGGACATTGATCTTATCAAGTCTTATTTCTTCATTTTCCAGAAAGGATTGAGTAGTTTGTCCCAGGTCTTAGAGTGACAGGGCTAAAATTAGGGTCTCCTCATTACGGTTTCCACCCTGCATCATTTTAAAAAATGAACTTTATTTTGTAGGGCAGTTTCAGCTCCACAGCAAAGCTGAGCAGAGAGTACAGAGAGTTCCATGTACCTCTTGCCCCATCCTCCCTCATTATCAACATCCAGCACCGGAGGGGTACGTTTGTTACAATCAGTGAACCTATACTGACACATCACTAGCAACCAAAGTCCATGGTTATATTCAAGTTCAGTCTTGGTGATGTATATTCTGTGGGTTTTGACACATATATTGTAATATGCATCCTCTGTTATAGCATCATACAGAGTAACTTCACTGCCTTAACGCCCTCTGTGTTGCACCTGTTTGTCCACCTCCCCCCAACCCCTGACAACCGCTAATGTTTTACTGTCTCCATAGCTTTGCCTTCTTTCAGAATGTCACGTAATTGGAATTATACAGTATGTAGCCGTGTCGGATGGGCTTCTTTCACTTCGTAATAAGCATTTAAGGCCCTTCCATGTCTGTTCATGGCTTTTTGGCTCATTTCTTTTTAGCACTGAATTGTCTGGAGGTACCATGGTCTATCCACTCACCTACTGAAGGACACCTTGGTTGCTTCCAAGGTTTGAAAATGATGGCTAAAGCTCTGTTAACATCTGTGTGCAGGTTTTCGTGTGGCCCTAAGTTTTCAACTCTTTTGTGTAAATACCTAGGAATGTGATGCTGGATTGTATGGTAAGAGCATATGCTTAGTTTTGTAAGAAACTACCAAACTGTCTTCCACAGAGACTGTACCTTTTTGCATTTCCACCAGCAGTGCGTGAGAATTCCTGTTGCTCTACGTCCTCACCAGCATTTGGTGTTGCCAGAGTTCTGGATTTTCACTATTCTAATAGGTGTGCAGTGGTGTCTCATTGCTTTAATCTGCATTTCCCTGATGACATAGATGTGGAGCATCTTTTCACGTGCTCATCTGCCATCCATGTATATTCTTTGGTGAGGTATCTGCAAAAGCCTTTGGCCCAACTTTTAGTCGAGTCATTTGTTTTCTTATCATTGAGTTTTAAGTGTGCGTTGTATATTCTGGATACCAGTCCTTTATCAAATGTGTTTTTTGCAAATCTTTTCTCCCAGTCTGTGGCATGCCTTCTCATTCTCTTGACCCTGCATCATCTTTTTAGCACAGTGTAGATGCTCAATAAATATTAGTTACATGAATAAATTAATAACACCAGATCTCTGGAATGAAAACAGAAGCCTATGATTCTTTTCTAGGTGCTGATTTCATGTGGGTGTTCATTCTGTTCATTCCTCAAGATGTATGCATTTTTCTCTAGGTAGGTTATAAACTGCAAAAGAAGTTAGAAAAAAAAAGAAGTTAGAAAAATAGAGTACATAGGAAAGTACAATTTGAAAGAAAAATGTCCAGATTATATGAAATGTCTACCTTTCTGATAGGAAACTATCAATAGAATTTGGAAGTGATCTTAGAAATAATCTAGTCCAATTTTACAGATGACAAAACTTAATTGTAAAGGGACAGTCTGACCTGTCACTTCAACTTGGGCCTTTCAATCGGAGCAGAGTCCCAACAACAAGCCAACAGACACAGGATCTGATAGACCTGCCCTTTGCGGCTCCACTTCCTCTTCTGAAAAACAGCGATGGTAATGACACTCTGCCCTCGTAGGGTGCTCATGAGGATTAAATAAAAATGCGTGGGAAGTGCTAAGCCTGCGCCTGTGCTGAGTATGTGCTCAGTAAATGCCATTGTTAATGTCACTGCTGTTGTTACAGCCCCAAGCACAGGACTTTGCAAATAGCATTTGTCTGATAAATACTGAGTTCTATCCTATACCTTCATTTGGAAAGAAGGAGGCGGGTGGTGGTAGTGGTTTTAAAATTGGTACCTAAGAACAGATAGGATGGCAACTGTTCAAAAAATTTAGACAACCTGCTTTGAATCGAAAATAACTGTCAGCCACAAGAGTGTGTATTTGTAAATAAATGGATGGCATTATTTCCAGGATCTTAAAATGTTAATGTTTACACAGTGAATGTTCAGCATTTATGTTGCAGGCCAAGTCCCTGCCAGTCACTTTCACGTTCATTCCCACCCCCCAAACCAGCCTTGTAGAAGACTGTCCAGTGGGACATGGGGGGATCTCATCTCCCATAGCTCTAAGGTAAGTATCACATCTCTCCTCCCAGCCCCTGAGCCCAAGGCTGCTTCTCTGGTTGAGATCCTGGGGTGGGTGTCTGAGAGGCAGAAGCTTCAGAGCAGCCTCGGAGGGAAATTCAGCCCTGGGCTTATCGCTCGTGTCTATTGTTCCTGAAGGCATTGCATTTTTATATTCTTTAATAAACGTTTACTAGTTTGAATTTGTTAAACATAAACATTTAGAATATACCACATTAAAGAAAAAACTGTTTTGGCATTTTCTCATTTCTACCAGGAGCTTAAAAATCTGCAAGTGGCTTAAAGCCTCCCTCAGCCTCCCCAGAACCCTGTCACAATGCCAACAGCAGCGTGATAATAATAAAGGCAGTACCAACCAGCACTGACTGAGCAGGGGAGCAGAGACGTGGTGATGAATGTGGGCTCTGGCACGTGACTACCCACGTCCAATACCATCCTGCTTCTGACTCGTGACCTCGGACCAGTTCCCGCAGTTTTCACTTACATCGAACATGAGGATATTAGCAACAATATCTTATTAATAAGGCATATGATCTTCACAACTGCCTTATTAAGAACAGAGCTGGGCACCTAATAATCACATGATAAACAGTCAAATACATAGAGATAATTGTTTTTTAACTTAAATGTGGTTTCCCTGGACTCATAACAACTCAGTGAGTTAGGTAGCATTATCATTCTAATTTAATAGATAGTGACACTGAGGCTTAGAGACATTAGGTAACTTGCCTGTGGTCACGTCACTAGTGAGTGGCAGAGACAAATCAAACACAGGCCTCTTTGATGGTCAAGTCTGTGTCTATTACCATCCTGCCTTGCTGCATTATTTATAATAGTGGAAAATTGAAAAACAACCTAAAAGCCCCCCAAAACTGCATAGTTAAATAACTATGGTACTTGTGCATGATGAAATGTAGCCAATAAGCACCACCGGGTGCTTGTAAACTGCGCAGGCAGACTCCAGCCCTGCACCTGGCACAGCAACACGCTGTGTCCTGGCTTCGCCAGGCCTGGGCGCCCAGTGACTCTGATCACAGAGGTGAGTTCTAGCCTGTGAGACCCTCCCCGCTCTGACGCTCGTCTTGCTGAGGTTCTGAGAATAAAGCCCCTGGGGCCTGCTTCTCTCCATGCTGCTGTAGACAACCTCTGTTCTTTCTGAAATCTCCTCCATCCTTCCTCCTCCTCCAGGACGTCTCCCGAATGAACGACCTGTGTGTGTGTGTGTGTGTGTGTGTGTGTAACAGAGAGAGAGAGAGGGAGAGGGAGAGGAGAGGCAGGTTGTGAGCCTCACAGGAGTGGCTCGCACGGTGAGTGGCTGGGCAGGGTGGCTTTCCAGCACTGTGCCCTGCCACTCTGTCCCACAGCCCCCGGCTCCTGAGGCAGAACAGGGCTCCCTCCCTGCTCCCCTACAACCTCCAACCCTTTTTCTTTTCCTTTGCCAGTCACACTCCTTCCTACCTCGCTGTTGATAAGGCTGCCCTGAGACAGAAAGCTGGCGTTAACACAAACTTTCAGCGATTTTCCCCATGAAACTCTATTCTTCACAGGCCACAATAACCTCAGGGCAGAAGGCAGGCCTGTGCAATGGGTCCCACAACCACAAGGTGCATCTAAGGCAAGGTGGCCTCCCCAAGAAAGGGCTCCTGCAGTCTTAGCCCTGAGGATAATCCAGCCACGCTAAGCGCATCTTTTCCAAGCCTTGGGCTTCCGTTAACTATGAAGTATTTTGCCAAAAGGTAGTGGATTTGACCTGTCTTAGATGTTGAATCAGGATGGTAAGGAAACCAGAGAGCTGTGTCTGAGGTTTATTTGTAAGAAATATTGGTTCGGTCTGAAGTTCAAGCTAACAGAGCTCAACAAATTTCCTGCTCGCAGCACCCTTCCAGGCCTGTTTCACAGCTCAGGGTCCTCTGCTCTCATCACTGGCCCCGGCTGATTTTCTCTGGTGACTTGGTAATCTCCCTAC
Organism: Hippopotamus amphibius kiboko; assembly: GCF_030028045.1. Taxonomy (NCBI): domain Eukaryota; kingdom Metazoa; phylum Chordata; class Mammalia; order Artiodactyla; family Hippopotamidae; genus Hippopotamus; species Hippopotamus amphibius. Next base: position 134,365,846 of record NC_080190.1, on the reverse strand, counting down.
GCTCTTCCTTAGAAGGAACAGGGGGCTGATGGGATAGTAGATTTCAGGAGCAGACCTTGTATTGACATCTTTTTACACAGTTTGTCAGCAGGAGACAAAGTGCCCGCTGATTTAGGATGACATGCCCTCCCCTCTGCTCCCTCTGCCCCTGGAAGCTGCTGAAAGACAGGTGTGTGGTACGTGGTGTGGAAGGAAATAGGAGGCTGTGCAGCTTTTGCCCATGGGCTTTCTTGGTTGGAGTAAATTGGTTTTATCTGTACCCCTCATGTAAAGACCAAAATCTTTGGCCAAACTTCTGGCCAGAATAATAAGAGTTCATCTATAATAATATCTACCTTGGAGCTAAATTCTGATCTATTTGCCCCATTCTTTCCTATCAGCCCTTTCTCCTCCTACGTCCCTACCAGAGCATAAAGGATCTTGTATCTGGTCCGCAGGCTAAAGGCAAACATCTTTTTTCAAACTTTTTGGCCTGAGTACTCACTAGGGTCTGCTGAGAATATGCCCAGGGAGAGGGGGTAGCGGGGGACACAGCAAGGATGCTTGGAATTCACCTGACACCTCTCATCTCAGAAAGGGGAGAGGAAACCCAGTTTACCGTGAGCCAGAAAGCCCAGTGTGGCCACTCTTGTTTTAAGTTGAATCAGCCGCTCCAAATATATTTAAAGTGTTTTTTAAATTATAAAATAGTTCAGATATACAAAAAGGTGGAGCTATTATGATAATGACAAGTGGTTTACCAACTACGCATCTTAAGAAGTAAGATGCTACCAGGATGGGTGGAGCCCCTGGGTAGCCCATGTTCAGATCACATTCAACGCTCCCCACTCTGGAGGCAGCCCCTGAACTGGCTTTGCTGTTTACCATCCCATCTGATGTCCTTATACTTTTATTACATCGTTAAGAATCCCTACATAACACATTTTGTGGTTTCACTTATTTAAAAATTTCTTTAATGGGGTTTTTTGGTGTATATCCTCTGAGATCCGCTTTTACCATTAAACATTTTTAGAAAGATGTCATGCTAATACACGAAGTTCTGGTTTACTTATTTATTTTCTTGGTCTAGTGTATTCCATTGTATGACTATGCTACAATTTATTTGTTCATGTTTCTGTTGATGGACAATTAGGTGATTATGTTTTTGTTTGTTTGCCATGCCAGCCTTTGCTTTGTGCTGGACAGAGGTGCAAGAGTTTCTCGGATGTCTGCCAAAGAATAGAATCTCTGAGTCATAGAGTTTGACCATCTTGAATTTTGCAAGATACTGCCAGAGGGGCTGCAAAAGTGATTGCTACCAACGGGCTCTCCCACCAACAATGACGAGAGTTGGCATTTTTCACATTCTGTGGGGGAGTAAAAATAATGTCAAGATGAGAATTTGCACAGAATTCAGTTCAAGGTTTGTTTTCTACTTTCTGAGTCATTTGTTTGTAAAGTTTGCAAGGATGTATTGAAAGACTCATCTAAAGGCTACAGTTTCTAGAGAGGGGAGGGTGAGAGGATGTACAAGGATGCATGGAATCATCTAATCTCAGAGAAGGAAGGGAGTAAATCTAGTCCTACCTTCCAGCATAAGCCTCACAGAAATCTACATGGAAGAGTCCCTGACAAAGCCTTTATTCATTCAGTGCATGTTCTTTGAGCTCCTACTAAACAACAGGCCCTGTGCTCAAGACACTTAAAGTTTAAGGGAAAGACTGTGGTGAAATACTCACAACCATATAGCTGTGATGGTCATAGGGCCACCCAGGGATGGAAAAGGGGCTCTGAGTGTAAGTAAGATGGGGTGCGGCTACCTGGCTTCCTGAAGGTGTGGAAGAATATTCTAGGCCCTGAGGTGAGAAACAGCCTAGATGGTGTGAGAAGGAGCCCAGTGTGATCGGTGCCGAATGAGAGGAGGTTTCCACGAGCTGAGGCTGGTGATGCGTACAGAGGCCGGACCACCTCAGGGTTGTGGGCCTTGTGAAAGGTCTTGGCCTTTATCCAGAAATCAGTGGATGCCACCACAGGTTTTAAGCCAGGGAGTGACATGATCAGATTTGCATTTTAGGAAGGTCGCTCATCTACAATATGGAGAATCAACTGGACAGGGCATGAATGGATGGAGGAAGACTAGAGAGGTTATTATAAATGGTTCCCAGAGGCCTGGACAAGGTGGTAGCAGAGGTAAAATAAAGCTAAAACCCCACAGGATGTTAATTCTGTGTCCAGAGATGTACATGCATCGTCTCACTTAATTCACAGCGTGAGACCTATGAGATGAGTCCTACTGTCATGCCCAGGAAATGATGAAACTGAGGCTTGGAGAGGTCAAGAAACTCAAGTTTAAGCAGCTTGTTAAGCTGTGGTTGAGGGTGGGAAAAAGAGGGGTGAAGGATGACCCAGCAAGCCCCCCAGACAGAATATGAAAACGCCCAGAAAAAAAAAAAAAAAAAAACAGGCTGAAAGGAAATAGGATGTAATCTATGAACCTGAAACAGGAGGCTGGGAGATCTGATTTGAATCTCACACCCATCACTTACCTTCTTTGTCTGGTTGGTGTTCTTTGTCTCCTCTAACTCTAAGGCTCTAGGATGATGCTATGACTTTGGAAAAGTCATTTGATCTCTCAGCATCTCTGTTTTCTCCTCAGTAAAACAAGGATAACACCTCTCAGATGAGTTGATACATATGAGAGTGTGTTGTAGAATTTAGAGAGATTTGCAGATGTCAGTCATCACTAAAATGACCTCCAGATCCTCAGATGAGGGCAGTCCACTCATTTAGGGGCAGTTCTCCATGTCACAATGGGTTTCTTTATTTTGATGCGTGTTGGTTCATAAACTGGCCCCTGTGCATTTACAGTAAGGAGAGAGGAAAGACAGACCAGACCGCTTCAGATTGCTAGGCAGCAGGTTTAATAAACAAGGCAACATATGTAGAAGTCTTGTCTCGGGCCACTGCCAGATGAATAGGTCTCTGCACCTGCCCACCAGAATCTTAAAGTTTATATAGGGCTTACTGGGCTCAGTCACATATCCTGTTCAAGTGGTCTCAGCAACACTTTACTCTTTCAAGGCCATGTCCTTGGAACAGCTCCCATTGTGGAAATGGTGGACAGGACATACATTCAAGGACAGGGGAGGGGGTGAGGGGCCTCTAATTACCTGGGTGCAGCTTGTGGATCAACCAGTGGTCACATCTTCCCCATGACCTCCTCCAACAATCTGAGATCAACTTCCCGTATCTTCCTTCCACTCTGATTGAGCTGCTGGATATGAAAGCTGACCACGCTGTCCCTCGCTCATGACAGAGCTTCAAGCACTGGGGCAGCCACTCTGTTCCCATCAGGGCATCTCTTCACACTGGACATCAGCCGCTCCTTTAAGCGCACCTCAGCTGGATTCTGCCTTTCAGCCTCTCTGGAGGGTCTCTGGTTTTGAAGTGCCAGGGTAAAATTGTGGCCCTCAGAGACAAACGCAAGACCCTGGGTGCTGTCTGACAAGACCTACGTATGGTGGAGCCACCTCCTCCTTAGTCCCCACTCACCACTGCTTCCCTTGCAGCGTGCAGCAGTTCAGGTCACTCACTACTGGGCTGGCAGAGGGCTCCGCTGTGCATCTGAGGAACAAATTCATTTTCACATGACCTCCTCCTGCCTTCCCCAAAGGATGCATGCTACCCATTTTTACATGATTTAAAGAAAATAAAATGTGTAAAATACAGGGCTTTTTAAGTCCAGGACCAGATGGCTTCACGGGAGAATTATACCAAACATTTCGAGAATAGTTAACATCTATCTTTCTGAAACTATTCCAAAAATTGCAGGGGAATGAATGCTTCTGAACTCATCCTATGAGGCCACCATCACCCTGATACCAAAACCAGACAAAGATATCACGAAAAAAGATGATTAATATCACTGATGAACAACGATGCAAAAATCCTCAACAAAATACTAGCAAACCAACAATACATTAAACAATCTATTAAATCCAACAATACATTAAAAGGATCATATACCATGAGCAAATGAGATTTACTCCAGGGAAGCAAGATTTTTTCAATATCTGCAAATCAATTACTGTGATACACCACATTAACAAACTGATCATCTCAATAGATGCAGAAAAAACTTTTGATAAAATTCAACATCCATTTATGATAACAACTCTCCAGAAAGCAAGCATAGAGGGAACATACCTCAATGTAATAAAGGCCATATATGACAAACCCACAGCTAACATCATACTCAATGGTGAAAAGCTGAAAGCATTTTCTCTAAGATCAGGAGCAACACAAGGATGTCCACTCTTACCACCTTTATGCAACATAGTTTTGTAAATCCTAGCCACAGCAATCAGACAAGAAAAAGAAATAAAAGGAATCCAAATCGGAAAAGAAGAAACAAAACTGTCACTATATGCAGATAATATGATACTATACATAGAAAATCCTAACGATGTCACCAAAAAACTACTAGAGCTCATCAATGAATTTGGTAAAGTTTCATGATACAAAATTCATATACAGAAGTCTGTTGCCTTCCTATACACTAACAATAAAATATCAGAAAGAGAAATTACATCACATCAAAAAGAAAGAAGGGGGGGGTTGGGGTGGGATGAACTGGGAGATTGGGATTGCCATATATACATTACTAATAAGAAAAAAATATCAAATTGTATACTTTAAATATATGCAGTTTGTTGTATGTCAATTACATCTCAGTAAAAGTTCTTTAAAAAAAGGATGAAATACCTAGGTATAAACCTACCGAAGGAGGCAAAAGACTGATACTCTGAAAACTGTAAGACACTGATGAAAGAAATTGAAGATGACACAATCAGATGGAAAGATATGCCATGTTCTTGGATTGGAAGAATCAATATTGTTAAAATGACCATACTACCCAAGGCAATCTACAGATTCAATGCAATCCCTACCAAAATAACCAATGGCATTTTTCACAGAACTAGAACAAATAATTTTAAAGTTTGTGGAAACACAAAAGACCACCAATAGCCAAAAAGAAAAAACAGAAAGAAGAACAGAGCTGAAGGAATCATGCCCCCTGACTTCAGACTATAATAAAATGATAGAGTAATCAAACGAGTATGGTACTGACACAAAAACAGACACATAGATCAATGGACAGGATAGAGAGCACAGAAATAAACCCATGAAATTATGGTCAATTAATCTACAACAAAGAAGGCAAGAGTACACAATGGAGAAAAGACAGACTCTTCAATAGGTGGTGCTGGGGAAACTGGACAGTGCATGGAAAAGAATGAAATTAGAACATTCTTTAACACCATATACAAAAATAAAGTCAAAATGGATTAAAGACCTAAATGGAAGACTGGCTACTCTTAAAACTTCTACAGGACACCATAGGCAGAACATTCTTTGACATAAATCACTGACATAAATCATAGCAATATTTTTTTGGATCTCTCTCCTAAGGAAAAGGAAATAAAAGCAAAAATAAATAAGTAGGACCTAATTAAGCTTAAAAGCTTTTACACAGCAAAGCAAACCATTGACAAAATGAAAAGCCAACCTACTGAATGGGAGAAAATATTTGCAAATGATTTTACTGATAAGGGATTAATATCCAACATATATAAACAGCTCATACAAGTTAACATCAGAAAAACAAAACAAAACAAAACAAAAACAAAAAACAATGAAAAATTGGGCAGAAGAACTGAACAGACATTTTTCCAAAGAGGAAATGCAGACGGCCAACAGGTACATAAAAAGATGTTCCATATTACTAATCATCAGGGAAATGCAAATGGAAACCACAATGAGATATCACCTCACACCTGTCAGAATGGCTACCATGAAAAGGAACACAGATAACAAGTGTTGGCAAGGATGTGGAGAAAAGGGAACCCTTACACACTGTTGGTGAGAATGTAAATTGGTGCAGACATTGTGGAGAACAGTATGGAGGTTTCGCAAAAAACTAAAAATAGAACTACCAGTTTTCTAGTCATAGACCCAGCAATTCCACTCTTGGGTATATACCTGAAAAAAATAAAAACAGTAATTCAAAAAAATGCATGCACCCCAATGTTCACAGCAGCATTATTTACAATTGCCAAGGTATGGAAGCAACCTAAGTGTCCATTGATAGATGAATGGATAAAGAAGATGTGATACACACACACACACACACACACACAATGGAATACTACTCAGCTATTAAAAAATGAAATTTTGATATTTGCAGCAACATGGATGGGCTTGGAGGGTATTATGCTAAGTGAAATAAGTCAGAGAAAGACAAATACTGTATGAGATCACTTATATGTGGAATCTAAAAAATACAACAAACTAGTGAATAAAACAAAAAAGAAGCAGACTCACAGATGCAGAGAACAAACTAGTTGTTACTAGCGGTAGCGAGGGAATATGGGTTGGGGGAGTGGAAGGTACAAACTATTGAGTGTAATATAGGCTACAAGGATGTACTGTACAACATGGGGAAGATAGCCAATATTTTGTAATAACTATAAATGGAGGGTAACCTTTTAAAATTATATAAATTTTTTTCATTAAAATTTTAAAAAAAATTTTTTTGAAAAGAGAAAAAAATGCAGGGCTTTTTAGATGATTCAAAATACATCATAATGAAAACATACAGGTGAACCTCATCCTTTCCCTCATTGCCAAAGTCATGTGGCTTAATTTCATTTTTCAAAATTTCTCATAATTTGTGAAAGGATTTTACTTGAAATTTGAGAGGTTTGAATAGAAAGGTAAATGTGGGGCAGGGGGTAGGAATGAAGAATGATGGGAAAAGTTTCAGCTGGCTTTTGTGGATAATGGAAAAAGTTCATTAAAAAAAATGTGATGCTATTTTCCAATATCACCTCAAAAAGTGAATTCCAATTCTTTGGAACTTCAAACTTAATGTTGAGTCCTCAATAAAAAGAATGTGTTTTCTAAGTCAAAAAATAAAAAGTGAGAGAACTCATTCCCTTGTTTCCATCAAAGAGTTCCTTCTTTTCAACCTGAATTTGAGAAGGGAACATTTATTGCGTCCAAGTAGGTGGAAATACTTCAGATTTTTTTTTTTTTTTGTCACTGATGCTTGCCACAAATCCACTAACTAGAAACCAAGATATTTGATTAAATTTTTGCCCAGTGGGGTGCTTAGACAGTTATAGAGGAGGTGTGCATAAAGCCAGCTATAGTAGCCAGTACTTTTCACTATAACATAAAACCCAGACACAAGTAATGAAAAATTCCCTTTTGCTTCATTTCCCAGCATGCTGCCTTCACATTAGGAGGTTTTGTGTGTGCTTCCTCCTCTCCGCTAGTAGAGTTATGACATTTTCCTCTTCTGTGCATTCAAGATGTAATAACTTTAAGTACAGTCAATATGCAATTTCTGAGAGCAAAGGCTCCATTTCATATGCTTCTGGCCTACTGAATAGACTTCTTGGAGGAGATGCCAAAAATGTGTGATGCTAAGTCAGTTGAAATAAAACAACTGGCTCAGAAAAGTGATTTTTGCATAAACGTGTCCTTCTGGCCTTTGCAATTTCAGTCGTATAGCCCCTGCCTTTGAAATTGGGCTGGTGAAGGCTGTGGGCCTTGCCCCTTCACGGTGGTTTTCCCTGGACAATTCCAGAAAGGGGCTCATCAGGGAGGGGCTGGATTTCAGATGACCCCAAAGCCAGATGACCCCCCCATTTCACAAAATGGCATATTCTCACCAATAAGTTGAGTATTGGGACCCAAGCTGCATTTACCTATAGAAACATCAGGGCTAAATACCTAACTCTTTAATTAATTAATCAATTCACTAAGCACTTGCTGAGAATCTATCATGGTCATCCTTTCAAAGCCCGTGATCCACAATGCATGTCACCTAAAACTCCAAGGGTTTTCAGAAGCTGTTGTTTCCGAGTCTACACAGCTAATACTTGGCCAGGTTTCTCCAAGGGCCTAAGTGATGTTTGAAGAAAGCTGCCATGTTTCCCTTGTACCTTTGCTTTTTTAAGCTTAACACATAAATGTAGCCAACAGAACAGTGGTTTCAGGCCCTTTTCTCAGTAGAGACGTCAGTCCTGAAATATGGGGGTTGGACTTTATCATAAATGCCCTGTACTAGTGCAGAGAACACCTGACCACTAGCACCCCTTCTCCTGGGACTCTGCTCTAGGAAGGCAGCCTAGGAATGCCTGTGCTTTGGGAAGTGACATCAGACTGTGGGATCATGTCCAGTTGGGCAACTCACACTTTGGGACACACTAAGAGCAAAACAACTGAGATGGCCCCCCAATAGCTCTGATAATTACCCAAAATGTGATGATGGGAAAGGGAGGAAGGGAATGAACAGTTATTGGAAGTCTGCCACGGGCCAGGAATTGTGTTAACACTGTATGTATCTAACCTATTTCACCCTCACAGGCATCCTGGAAAGCAAGTATCATTTTAGTTCTTGTTGGGTACCTGTTTTGAGAAGAGTCTGACTGTAGATAACAGACAAACTGCCCAACATGACTTAAAAGATAGGGATCGGGGCTTCCTAGGTGGCACAGTGGTTGAGAATCTGCCTGCCAATGCAGGGGACATGGGTTCGATCCCTGCTCCGGGAAGATCCCACATGCCGCGGAGCGACTAAGCCCGTGCGCCACAACTACTGAGCCTGCGCTTTAGAGCCCGTGAGCCACAACTATTGAGCCCATGTGCTGCAACTACTGAAGCTCACGCACCTAGAGCCCGTGCTCCACAACAAGAGAAGCCATGGCAATGAGGAGCCCACGCACCACAACAAAGAGTAGCCCCCGCTCTCTGCAACTAGAGAAAGCCCACGCACAGCAAAAAGACCCAACATAGCCAATAAAATGAATTAAAAAAAAAAAAAAGATAGCGATCTATTTGAATTGCAACTTATTTTGCAAGCTTGGAGGTGGGCAGCCCAGCGCTTGCTGGGAACCCTGTGAGGCCACCGGAGAAGGGTTTTCCCTCTCTCTTTTCAGCCATCCTTAGCATAAAGGTTCACCCTCATGTTCCTCACCTCACGGTCATGGGGTGGCTTGCTGTCCCTCCAGGCATTGTGACCAGGTTCTAGGGCAAAGGGGATCAAAGGGAAAGGGAGCAGTTCATGGCGGCCCAGGCCGTCCTTTAGAAAGAAACTTCTATCAGCTGTACTCAGTGGTTTCTACTTACAGCTCATGGCCGGTATCAGATAGGAGAGTGGAAATGAAACATTTATCTGGGCACTTTTCAACGCCAAACAAAATCACGGTTTTATTGGTTAAAAAAAAGGGGGGGAAATGGATATGGGGTAAGCAACAAGCATCTGCTGCTCTGTGTTACAAACGAGAAATCAGGCCAAGAGACATGAAGGAACTGTTCACGTCCACACAGCTGGAAAGTGGTTGAGCTGAAATTTGAAGGCAGGCGCCTCCAGGTCTAAAGCTCTTGCTCTTTCCCTTGTGCCGCGTGGCCTTCCAACACAGCACAAATGGGTGTCCCTTCCTCACACTGTCCGTAAACAGGACTTTTCTTGCCCCGAGTCATTTTACAGAGAGGGAAATGGAGGCACAGAGAGGTTAGAAGATTTATGTAACAGAGGATTTGAACCCAAGCAGTCACTATAAAGAGGAAATACAGTAGTAGCAGCATTAGTCTGAAAACTCAATGTCTCGAAGTACCAAAAGGGGGGGAGGGGGGAGGAGGGAGAGAAACAGAAAACAGGAGAAAAGGAAAGAAATGTGAATTGACATATTAACATGAGCAGAAATGAGAAAACAGACATGAAGAGGATTGATGGCAACTCTACCTGGTCCATGAGCTGCTTCTAGCCACCTGCCTGCCAAGGGGATGGAAGGGAGGGGAGCAGTGATCTTGACACTCAACCTGGGACTTACAAGAAAGATGAATACAAGGATATCGACTGATGTATTAAAAATATATGTAGTCAGTTACTGAAACCCTGTGAATGGTTTCAGAGTTCTTCAGATTGTGTGTATTAAGTTATTCCAAAGAGAGTCATTTTTGGCTTTAACATTTTCAGTGTATTGACCCTTACAGATTTGGTTTATAGCAGAAATACCAAAAGCTGAGTCGAGCCCACTGGTCAATTTGACCTCCAAAGTGGTGCCCATGCAGAGACAGACAATCTAACAACAACAGGCGTTTATTTAGTGAGAACTTAGTGATCAATGCTTCACATTTGTCATCTATTTAATCTTTACCAATCTCTGGGGAAAGATTTCTTATTTTTCTCACTTTTCAGATGAGAACTCTGAGGTTCACTGAAGTGACCTGCCCCAAACATACGTGTATGCAAGGGGCAGGGCTGGGGCTGCGATGTAACCCTCCCTGAACCCACCCTCGATGGTCCTGTTTGTGGGGAAATTGAACCAGGACCAGCAGATTTACAAGTAGATAACTCCCTAAATGCACTCGTGCAGTTGAATTTTTGAAGCTAAGCGAGGTGTATTACATTCATCTCCCCTCATTTATATTTTGTTACTTCAGCCCAACATTTTAGCGGGTCGAGATATTTTTAGACTAGCAAACCAGTGCAATTCTGAGGATAAAGCTACTTTAATTCCATCGTGCTTTCCTACATCTGGCAGACGGGGCATACCTTTATGTAAAATTAAAAGCCAATGAAAGTTTTAAAAAATCTTTAAAAAAAAAATTCTGGCAGGAAAGTTGCTTTCTTCCAGTTGTTCACAAATGAAAGACGCTGTGCTGATTTCTGAAAACCAAGACGCCTGGAGAGAAATTTATGACTTCAAAACAAAATTTAAAAGTTGAGGGATTTAGCAGTTTGCAAGGAACACAGAGCTAAGCCTGTGAGAAAGGCTGTTCAAAATGTCCTGGACTGAAGGGCCAAGGTCTTTTTCAAACGTCCCTGAAGAAGCTCTGAAAGGGTGCAAATGGGGAGAGAGCATTTTGAAGACATCTTTCCACTGGGAGCTGGCGCTGGCCAGACTGTGTGTTTTCCCACACAAACACGCTCGCCCTTCTGTGAGCCAGGCATTTCCTGTGCACTGCGGGTTTTGTTATCCTTCCTTCTTTTTTTTTTTTCCTTCTCAGGGAATTATCCCATATTTGTAGCCAGCGGTCTCTGCCATGTTTTCTCCCAGAGCTTAGTCATACTCCCATATACGGGAATCCTTATCACATAGCTCACTCCCCGGCTAGGACATTTTATAGGAAGTGTTTAGTGCATTGCAGGCTTGCTAAACTAAGTAATCCTCAGGATGGAATGGCAGCAACAGCAGCAAGCGTGTGTGTGTGTGTGTGTGTGTGTGTGTGTGCGTGTGTGTGTGTGTGTGTGTGTGTGTGTCTGTCTGTGTTTCAATAGACTTTTTTGCTGCTGTAACATATTTGACAAATTTAAACTCAAAGTTTCATCCCCTTCAGTAGCTTTTGAATTGCAAAGTGAATTTTTAACTATTTAGAAACGAGTCCCCACTTATTGCCTAGAGGTAAATTTGCAAGGCACGATGGGAGATTTTTTTTTTTTCCCTGTAATAAAGGATTTCAAATCCCCTCCACATTGGGATGCTTTCTTTGCGTAGGCAGCAACAGCATAGGGTTAGAAAGAATTACTCAGTCACAAGGGTAGTCCAGCTTAAATAAACAGAAATAAAATGATCTTCACAGAACGGTCTTTGAGCAGATTTTCTTGGCTTGTGAGGAGTGCAGAAAGGCAAATGTGAAATGCTATGGCTCTCATACAGTTATGCAATGAATTATGCTGTTCAGAGGATTTGCACATCTTTTTTCCTTTGGGCAACCTAATTCCCCTTACCAGAAACCTGAGGTTCCAAAAGACAAGTCATTTGCTTGAGAATACACAGCTAACAACACTCCCCATTCAAAAACTCTCATTGTTTTTGTTGTTCAAGTCCAAACTCATTAGCACAGAATTTAAGGTTTAACAAACATTTAATCAGTATCTCTGCAGTCAGGTACCTGTGGTTGGGCACCAGGAGGGGCAAAGGTGAATAAGACTAGCTCTCGAAGAGCTGTAATATAAGGGAAGGAATCTGTCATCAAAGAAGTAATTAATTGCAGCAATATATGAGTCTTAGCCAGCTCGGGTTATTATAACAAAGTACCATGGACTGGGTGGCTCTATTTCTCACAGTTCTGGTGGCAGGGAAGTCTAAGATCAAGGTGCTGGCAGATTCAGGTCCTGGAGACAGTCTGCTTGTTGGCTTGTAAGACAGAGAGACAGACCCACCTTCTAGCTGTGTGCTCACAAGGCCTATCCCCTGTGTATGCATGTGAAGAGAGATCGAGATCTCTCTCTCCTCTTAGCAGGACACTGATCCCATTTCGAGGGTCCTGCTCACATAACCATCACCTCTTGTAGGCCCTACCTGCAAATGCATTGGTGGTTGAGGCTTCATCAAGTGAATTTTGCAGGCCGCAAACATCCAGCCAATCACAATAAGCAAGTGATGAGAAAGGATGATCCGGGATACAGATGAAAACACATACTTCCCATTGGTCTCTCTCCCACTCACTCGTTCCAGGGTCTATGAATAGCTTCCTTCCTATTAATGCATCAGAGAGACAAAAGGTAGAACATTTTACATCACTTAGATAGGAGGACATGTTTGTGTTTGTCTGTGACTTTCAGCCACAAATTTAAAAGAGGGGCCGAGCTGTGGGTGAGGCTGGGGAGGAGGGGGTGAGGAGGGGCTGGCAGGGAAGACCAACGCAAGGTCATTGACGATAGCCGTGGAAGGTATTTCCCAAATTTCCTTCAGCAAAGATGGTCTGTTTGTACATTTTGATCAACATTTTGCACACAGAATACACACTTTTTTCTCAGATGTCCGAAATCTTGAGACCCTCTCCAAAGCCAGATCCCCAGGGCCAGAGAAATAGTTAATGTGTAAGTGAGATTGACCTCCCAGAGGGGTAAGAAATCTTTTCTTTAATCAGGGCCAGGTTCCGTGCGTCAGGGTTGCCTTCCTACCTGTGTGCTGTTGGCCTGGGGAGGAGAGTATTTGCTTTGCTCCAGGAGTAACTGACTCCAGGCCCCTCCACATGTGTAGAGTCCTGAAGTGGGCAAGTGTCTGTACTCGGGGTAAAGCAACCTGACCGAACAGCTTGGCGGCCAGTCCCTTGGCCTGGAGCCCGGCCCCACAAATGCCCTCCAGGTGTACCGACGCCAACTTTTGGTGTGGGGACCCTTTGCCTGTTGTGCCCCGTAGGCTTGGAGAGATTCAAAAACATTTTGAAATAATTGAATCACCATATACAATTTTTCTTGGAAGTACAATGCTAAGAAATTGTATAGTTTGATCAAGTCAGAGGGACACAAGTGAGTTGTTTTCTTTGAAAGGCCCAGTGCTGTGTCCTCCTTTCCTCCCCTCTTCCCTTCTTCTCTCACTTCCTTCCACTTTGATGAAACACCTGCCATGTGCTGGCACTGCCAGGAGCACAGAAGTACACACTGAGGCATGGCATGGCACCTGTCCTCTTTGTTCTAGAAATATTTATTGTATGAGCCAGGCACTGTGCTATGTGATGCATTAAACAGGAAATGCAGATTCTGCATCATCAATGTACAGTCCAGTAGCACTGGTGTTGAGTAAGCACTGAGGAGCAACTCACGTGAAAACACAGGGCTCCATGAAGGTGTATAACAGGGGGACCAAATTGGGTTTAGGGGATCAAACAGTTCATGCGCCAGGGCAGGAGGCTGCAGAAAGTGTTTAAAACGTGCTTTTAACTAAGTAAGCTCTGTTTTTAGTTTACACGCCATCTTCCTAAAATTGACAATCAGATTAATAATATTTAATCAAATTATTTTGATTACATGAGTCAAGCAACAAGTCTGATAAATGAATTAGTTGCCCAAGAGTTCAGTAGGGTTTGGAATGATTGGCCTTTTGAAATAGGTCTGCTCGAGACTGATTTAAACTTCCTAAGCTCACGTAGCTGTGATAGTTGGCAGAATTCTAAGGTGGTCCCCAGTCCCCACCCTCCTCTCCCCCAGTATCTACCTTCTCCTAGTTATTCAATCAAACACTAAGCTAGGTACTCTTGCAAAGGGATTTTGCAGATGTAATTAAGGTGTCAAATCAGCTGACTTTAAGATAGGGAGATTATCCTGGGGCCAGGGCAGATCTAATCAGATGAACTCTTAAAAGGAACTGGGCTCTTCCTGGTGGAAAAGATTCGAAGAGTGAGACAGATTCTACACTGGCTGGCTTTGAAGATGGAGGGAGCCATGTGGAAGGTATGTGAGGGGCTTTTAGGAGCTGAGAGCAGCCACCAAGGAAACAGGGACCCCAGTTCTACAACCGATGAATATGGCTACAACCACATGACTTTGAAAGATGACCTTGAGCTACCAAGGGGAACAAAACCTCGTGGACATGTTTTAGCCTTGTGAAATCCTGAGCAGAGAACCCAGCCATGCCGAGCACAGCCTTCTGACTTAACAGCACTGTGAACTCACAGATGAGGGCTGTTTTAACCAATCAAGTCTGTGATAACTTGCTACATGGCAAGAAATAGAAAACGAGTGCAGTAACTGTGTTTCCCTGTTCAGCAGCTTTTCCTTCAACTCCTAATAACAGGCTCAAATCTTCTTGACAACAAAGATTGGGCAAATGACATGAGGCAGCCCATCACATTTCCTGCCTCTGGGCACGGTGACTGACTCAGGTGTCGGGCAGTGGCCCAAGCGGTGCTATCCGTGTCTTTACCTGATTTACTTGAAGAAGAGAGCTAATTTTCCTTTCTGGTCTTAAGCTGTAGAAATGTGTGCCCGGAGCTGTCCACAACCATGTGCCTCATGATATGGTGAAACTGGTCTAGCCCTTGACACCCAGAGGGCATGGAGAGTCCTGACAGAGTTTGAGTCCCTGAATCCATTGTCCTTTGTCACCTGACTCACGTTCTTTCAGCAACTTGGTTAAGTGAGCCAAGGCTCCCACTTTCCAGTTAAGCTGAATCATGTTCAGCTTTTGTCATTGGTGACCAGAGTCCTGAACAATACAGCTAGGAGTCAAGAACTATTAACTGGAAGATACCAGTTCTGCTTATTAGACAATGTCAAAGCATGGAAGTACCTCTTTGCACATAACCTTGGTTTTGTTTCTTTTCATCAGTGCTGAAGGTCATCACATGATAGCAAAAATACTAAATGCAATTGTCATATTATTACCTACCTCAGATGTCATCTGGTTAAGGTCCCTCATTTTCTACATGTAGAAGCTCAGGCCCAGAGAGGAGCAGCTAATTAGGAAGTGAGGGGGTCATTCCAGAATCATTGGATATAAATGACCAGGTTGAATGAAAAATGATGCTGCTCGCATCTAATTTTTTCTTCTGCTTTCCATGGTTACTTGGCTAGTTCTGCCACCATTCCACAGTGTTTTTCTCAAATTAAAAAAAAAAATGTGTCTATTGAATGCTGTGATTCTCCAGATCCCTGTGATTTACTTACAAATGAAAACTTCCAGTCTCTGAAGTCTGATGGTATCTGAGTAGATCGGGGTGATTTTTACTTGATTCTACCAGAAAGGGTGTAAAACTGTATCTTCCAGAACAGACTGTCAGAAGCTTAGCTCAAGCATAGCTTATCTTCATGAAGACTGTATGGAGATAAATTCATAAATGATTATCTCCCTTGAGTACAAATATAAGTTGTTTCCATAGATACCCATTCACAAAATTAATGAGACAGGTTTTTTCCAAAGCCTGCTTGAATGACATCTCTGACATATGAAATTATTAACTTCTTAAGAATCACAGACTGCTAGAGCTGGCAGGAGGCTAAGAGAGCATTAGACCCAGCCTTTTATTGTTCAGACAAAGACAATGGGTTCCAGAGAGAAGGAGGGTCTTGCTCAAGATCAGATTCTGTTTTAAAAACATCAATAAGCAGTCTGCAATGCCTTTAAAAGAGATGAATGGAGAGAAATTTTTTCTTTAAAACTTGCAATTTCTGCATACACACACACACACACACACACAAAGTAGCAAAAAATATAAAGATGATTCACCTTTGGGACTTTAAAACAACTTGGGAAAGATTTGTTTTTAAAATTAAGAAAAATCTTACCAATAAGATATCATAAAATGGCCTGTTAGTTACAAACCTAAACATTGGGAGAGAAGGATTGCTTTTCATTATGAAAATTGATACCAATTTATGTTTAAATATTTAGAAAATTTTACACTGTAGAAAGAAATAAGCAGGAAAAATGATCTTAATTTTCATGACTCAACAAAGCCACACTTCAACATTTTCAGTGTTTTTTCTTTGTCTTTTTTTAACACATATAAGAAATGCAGGGGGTTGGCAGTCACAAGGATTTTCCCATGTTATTACATCTTCTTTATGAATATCTACTAAGTGCATGTGATATATTTTTCTTTTGCAACTTACTGTTCTATTATGGGAATGCTGGTTTTAAAATAACCTTACAATGAGCATCTTCATGTATAAATATCTTTTTCCATATTTAGGATGATTTTCTTATTCCTCATAAATGGAATTTCTGGGTCTGTCTTATAGTAGGTACTTAGGTCAATAGATATTCATGAACAGAATGAAATAAGTATATTAATCAAAATAGGCAAGGTGTGCCATGGTAAGAGCAGCTCTAGTATCTCAATGACCTAACAAAATAAGAACTTACTTCCTAGTCTCACAAAATTATCTCTGGGTTCATGTTTTCCTCTGAAGCTGCTGTCTTCCTTCTGTGGATTCAGCAATCCAGGCCGTTCAATCTTTTGGCTCCAACTGCCCAGCGGGGGCCTCTTCTGTGACCACATCTTCAGAGGAAGGTCCTTAAATGCTTCAGTCCAGAAGTGACACACATCACCTCTGCCCATAACCCAACAGGCAGAACTAGTTACACAGCTAGTTCTGACTCCAAGGAGGTGAGCAGGGTGAGGAGATGTGATCTTCCCACACATAAGAAGGAGGTGAGCACTGAAAGGCTCTGACACACCAAGGTTAGTGTTATTGACAAATTGCTTTCCTATAGAGTCACCATCGAGTCCCACGAGAAAGTCCTTTCACTATACTTAATTACTATACTCATTGGATATTACTCCATTTAAAAAATATTTGCTCTAGTGATGCACAAAAAAAGTTTAATTTTCATTCCTTTGATTACCTCAAGATTGACTTTTGCGTGTATTAATTCGTGCATTCATTAAATCAATCATTCAATAAATACTTCCTTAATAGGTGACTTGGCACTGACCCAGGCACTGGGGCTGCGATGGTGAACATGCAGACAGTCTCTTTCTCATAGACCTTGTAATCATTGACTAGTGAGAGTTCCTCTTTTATGAACTGTCTGTATATACCCTTGCCTGTTTATATCAAGTTCTTTGTATTTTTCTTATTGAGTTGCTTGAGTTTTTTTATACAGCAAAGAGAGCAACTCTTTGTTGTATTTACTGCAAATATTTTCTTCAGTTTGCCTTTTAATCTTAATTTTGGTGGTGCTTTCCCTTTTTTTTTACAGAATTTTGAAAGTATTCAAGTCTATTGGATCTTTTCCCTCATGATTTCTTCTCTTGCTTTTAGGCTTAGAAAATAAATGGTTAAAACCAACTTATAACCATAAAAGTGGTTATTTCTGAGTGTTCTTATAATTTTTCTCTTGCTAGAAACCACCTTGTGAGAAAACACACACGTATGACACATATAACTATATTTATAATTGTTATTCTTTTTATTATTTCAAGTGAAGATAATTATATACAATAATTATATTATATATCAAATGTATGTATTGTGTTTTCTCACAAGAGAAAAATTGTAAAATTCAGAAATATGTATTCTACATATACTTAGAAAGACAGTGCATATAATATACTTATACATTTAATGTGTATGTGTGTTTTCTCGTAAGATGGTTAATGTATATAATTGTATATATTATTTATATGCCATGTAATTTATAAATATATACATATAAAATTCACTGCACAACCCAAGACTCAATATGCAGGTTATGAACATAAAATTCCCTTCAGCAGGTCCCATGCCCTCTCACCTCTCCTGTTAGTACAACCTTTTCTCCTTTTGGGGTCCCTGCTCTCTCTCACCTCCAGCTTCCCCACTACATTTCTATACTGCTTTCCTCTCAGCAATCTGTCCCCTTAGAAGTATTAACTCACAGGAAATAAAGAAAGAGCTTACCTCTGTTGGGGGGAGTGGCGGGGTGTATTCTAATTGGGGCCTCCTGTCCTTTGACTAACAAAGATTAATTTTCAAAAGAGAAATTTCAGGCACTGTGACAGTCAGTAGGGAGCAGATTTTGAGCCAGGAACTCCTGGCTTGTCTCTTCAGACCGCACCACACCTGGCTTACAAGATCTGCCTTAAGTGGCACCTACCCAGATCTCATGTTCTTCTCCCATGCTGACTTGAAATCCAGAGCCAGCTATCATTTTCTCACCCTGTACAAGTTTAGCTCCCCCTCAAAACGGCCTCTTTTCACATTATTTATCTTTCCCCCAAAGACTAGCTTCCTCTCCTGGCTACTGTACTTCTGTCATTAGCTCTAACACCGAGGCCCAGAATCTCAGTCACTCCCAGCCCCATGGTTCATTCACCATCCCCCAACACCATTCAGACATCCCTGTCTGTTTCCATACTCTGGAAACATGTTTCCTCTGGATGCTGGTCCACTTATCCAGAGCCTCACACACATGGCCAGTAGTAACCCTCGCTCTTCTGAACCCACAGAGGACCTGCGTCTGTGCCAGTGGCCTCCAAAGTGGGGTGTCTGTGGCGATCCGTTGGGGGTGCAAGAAAGTAGTGGAACTTTTGCTTATAAAATGTCAACCTTTTAAAACACCCATTTTTCGTGTGTTTTTAAATGGACGTAGTATGTTCATTTAGAAGTATATGACCAATTTTCATCAATTCTAAGACACACATTGTTTCCATTTTAACATTTCTCAAAGTAGGACATATTTTACAACTGATGCCTAAAGAAAGCCTTATGTCCCAATTTAATTTGCCACAATATTTTTCTTTCTTCATGGGTTGTATAATAGTGATGTAATATACAACTGATAGTGTCTTGAATTCTATGAAATATATATATATATACACACACACACACACATATAGTATGTATAGGGTGTGTTTGCTCAAAAGATTTTTAACTAATGAGGTTGTAAAATGAAAAAAGTTTGGAGGTTACCCAATCTGTACAACTCAGTTGTTTCTTGTTACACACTGCCTCAAATTAGTGATTAACTTTGCACATGTGTGTCTTTGCAGGCGTGCACACCCTATGGTGAACTTGATGAAGTACAGACCACATGTTCTTCTTCTTTATAGTTCTTAAAAAACTTCCACAGTCTAAGCCAGTAGCTCTCAACCTTACCAGGCTTAAGGCCCCTTTTATATCTAATATTTTATAATGTCCTCTTTACTATTTTAAAATGAAATTCACATGTGTTAAAATAAACATCGTATCAGTTAAAGTACACTAATTGCTAAAACAAATAGATCCTATACTGAATGGCTTACATACAATAGAAATGTATTTCTAGCTCCTGTCATCAGACTGGGCAGGTAGATAATTGGTGGGGAGGAGAAGCAGGCCTGGTGAAGTGTCTTGCATCACTTCTCAGGTGCCACTGGCTAGAAATCAGTCACGTGACCACAACTAACTGCAAGGGTGGCTGGGGAATCGAGTCTAGTTGGGGGCCCAGGAGAGAGAGGACAATATGGCTTGTGGTGAGCATCTAGCAGTTTCTGCTGCAAATACAATACCCTGTTATTAAAAAGAAATAAAAGAAAAATAATTTATAAGAAAAAAATGTGATTTTCATTATGTAAACCCTTAGGCCTGGCCGTGTTTGCTGACATGAGAGTCAGATGCTTATTCCTCTATGGGGAATCCAGGGAATGCAGCTGAAGACAGCTGTGTTGTATCAGCGACTGACATATCCTTCCCTGCTTTACCATTACCATCCACCAGTGGTGTTGCTACTAGTAACCAGGGTTCTTGAAATGGTGAGTAACTCTTGGTAAAATTCTGAACAAAGTATAGTCTTCCCTTAACCTATATAGCTGATACGTGCCTGGAAAATCCAGTGCGGATGAGAACTCTGCAACAAATGCTGTATTTATGGGTTTCTGTGTAAAATTAAATTGGTCTCTAGGCTCAGATTTATGAAGAGATTTTTTTTTTTTTACGAAAGTGACTGTCCAGTGGGACACTAGGAGGTCATGAGGGTTGAAGGACAAGCCTTCATTGTCCAGGGCTCTTCGGAACTTTGCAGCACGTCTAGCATTATTGACACCCCCTGCTCAATGCCAATAGTGCCCCTGCAAGTCATAGTGACAACCAAATACACCTCCACAATTTTCCATAGCATCCCCTGTGGAGAAGTGCTGCTTCCACTGAGAATGCCTTCCACTCAATACACGCTTGTCCAATTCACTCAGGAGTGCATGACTAAATGAGTAAAGGAATGAACTCACTAACCCTGGAATACTGCTAGGAAGCAAAGCATATGGCTATATTTGGGATGCCGGCCCTGTGCCATGCTAGGTGACTTCACATATGCTATCTCATTTAACTCTCAGGACACTCTTCCAGGGTAAGTATTAGTATCAAATGAACAAAGTGGGGCTTTGGAGGTGAAGTAGCTTGTCTGCACTCACATAGTGGGTAATATGTAGGGACCTGGGATTGAAATCTGGGTCGAACTCTGGAATCCGTGCTATGTCTGTTCTTAGGGTGACCATGTGTCTCCGTTAAGCCTATTGTCCTGGGTTCATGATGATTAGCACTCCTTTTTGCTCTCCAAGAGTCCCAGTTTGGATAATAAATTACATGATTACTGTAAATATTATATGCTGCTATTATCATCATGGTTTATTAAATGGGAAGGTCAAGAGAAAGAGTGAGAAACAACCTTCTGTGTCAGACACTAGGGGGAAATGACTGGGGAGGCAGAGCGGGTTTTCTCCTCTCCATTCATTACCAGTGCACTTTAAATTCATCCATGGAGATTTGTGTCTGTTAACCTCCTTCTGTTTTCTTTTCATTATTATTAGTTTTTATTTTTTGGCTGCACTGGGTCTTTGTTGCTGTGGGCGGGCTTTCTCTAGTTGGGCTCAGCAGGGGCTACTCTTCAATGCGGTGCACAGGCTTCCCAGTGCAGTGGCTTCTTTTGTTGCAGAGCATGGGCTCTAGGTGCAAGGGCTTCAGTAGCTGTGGTGAGTGCACTCAGCAGTTGTGGCTTGTGGGCTCTAGAGTGCAGGCTCAGTAGTTGTGGCGCACGGGTTTAGTTGCTCCGCAGCATGTGGGATCTTCCCGGCCCAGGGCTCGAAGCCGTGTCCCCTGCATTGGCAGGCGGATTCTTAACCACTGCACCACCAGGGACGTCCCTGTTAACGTTTTTAGTAAAACACTGTTTTAAACAGTAGGAAAATAAACACTTCTAGATATTCAGTCTTTGCCCATTATACAGATGCTCTTCTTTACCTTCAAGTCAGATATGCTGCCCATTGAGAAAAGGAAAGATTAAACATTCCTAAGCAACAAGGGACTGTCCAGTACAGGGAAATCTACTCAATACTCTGTAATAACCTATATGGGAAAAGAATCTGAGAAAGAATGAAGATATAAAAGAATGGAGATATATATAGATATATATATATAACTAAATCACTTTGCTGTACACCTGAAACTAACACAACATTGTAAATCAATTATACTTCAATATAAAAATTAAATTAAAAAATAAACAGTCCTGGGGACTTCGTAGGTGGCGCAGTGGTTAAGAATCCACCTGCCAATGCAGGGGGACACGGGTTTGATCCCTGGTCTGAGAAGATCCCACATGCCATGGAGCAGCTAAGCCCCTGTGCCAAAACTACTGAGCCTGCACTCTAGAGCCCATGAGCCACAAATACTGAACCCGTGTGCAGCAACTACCGAAGCCCACGTGCCTAGAGGCCTTGCTCCCCAACAAGAGAAGCCACCACAATGAGGAGCCCATGCATCACAATGAAGAGTAGACTCCGTTTGCCACAACTAGAGAAAGCCATGTGCAGCAACAAGGACCCAACGCAGCCAATAAATAAGTAAGTAAGTAAATAAATAAATAAATAAAGTAAACAGTCCTTAGTCTGAGAAACAGCTGGGGACAATATAGGAAGTTAAGCTGAGACATTCTGAGCAAGGGGATGCATTGACACTTGCTTTGTTTCAATGAACTGGTCACATGATAGAATCAGAGAGAAACGCTCCCTTCCCATGTTTAAAAGTTGGAAGCTTTATCTGCTTCTCCAAAAACTACTT
This sequence comes from Hippopotamus amphibius kiboko, assembly GCF_030028045.1. Classification (NCBI taxonomy): domain Eukaryota; kingdom Metazoa; phylum Chordata; class Mammalia; order Artiodactyla; family Hippopotamidae; genus Hippopotamus; species Hippopotamus amphibius. The sequence goes on along the minus strand of NC_080190.1, from coordinate 134,343,552 downwards.
TAAACACATCAGTTTTAGACATGTTGTGTGCATGTTTGGTCCCAGAGATATGGAAAAGTACTAGAAAAAAATTCACAGGGTAATTTGAACCTCCAAAGAAAGTATTCAACTTCACTGGGCACATATACTCAGTCTCTGCCTCCTCTCCCATATCTTTCCTGTTGGTGACTCCTTTCTTCATCTGTATTGCTGTCTGTCTCCCCACCTTTGCTTTCTGCCCTCCACGGGATTTTGTTGTTTTTGCTCTGGATTTGTAGCTCACTGCCAGGGGCTGGTGAACAAAGACTGTCCTCCACCTCCTCTGCTCAATGTGTTTGTGTTGCTTCAATCCTAGAACCCACCTAAATGCACTCAGGCTCTTCCTCAGCTGCCATCAGCCATGGCCCGAGAGGGTGAGTGCTCTGAAAATATTTCTTAAAAAGAAAGGAGCCCAGCAGTTGCCCTTGCTTCTTGGTTTCCCAACAAGAGCTCCAATATCAAGAGTCCTGGTGTAGATGCTGAGCTAAACTTCCTTTGGGGCCCATTGGAAGATGTGTTTCGGACCCATGGAGAACAAGAGGCAGGTTGGATACACTGTCCCTGGTTTATCCATCACCATTGCCAGAGCTCAGGAACAATGCTTGCCATAGGGCGCAGCATCCCATTAAAGGCTCATAATACAATTCTAAAGTTTACAAAAATAATAATGACTGAACTGGGTTTAAGAAACACTATCCTGTTGCTTCCTTCATCTTCTGCTACATCTCAGAAGAAGAAAAAAAATCACATCAGAAAAGAGCACATGAAATGTCCCTCCCCAAGTCTCTAGAGTGAAATAGTACATGTGAAGGCTGCCAAGGGAAACCGTAACTCCTTAAAGGATAAGTGTGAAATAATCCCCCGAAGTGTGGATCTTAGATTTTTTTTGTTGTATAAAGACAGGTTGTCCTGCTGAGCCGTAGGCAAATATGCACCATAGAAACTATCTTTCCTCCCACCACACCCATGGCAGACTCTGTTAATGGATCACCTACTCTTTCTTGCTAATTCTCAATAGAGTACTTTAGGAGAAACTGATGAACGTTGCCAAGGGAGGTGAAAGCTCTTTTCCATTCTGACCTAGAGGAAGCACACACCCCTGAAAGAGTGGATGTATTAATCAGAGAAGATGTAGCCCTTCATATAGGAATCCAGAAACTTAGAGGGTGTGATTCAGACCACCATGGGAGGGATCTCCTGTCTCTCTCTCCCTGTGGGTCTTGAGAAGTCTAGGTGTGCTGGAATGCACCCGGTGGGAAGTGAAAGATGTGGGGATATGCCAGAAGCTAGGTGGGGAGACCCTGGAGAGGAACACAAGCTGGAGATGAATAAGTTATGCTTTGTTACAACTAGCTTTCTGGATCTGTTTTCTCTTTCGCTATCCTTGAGCCATAAGAAAAATTCTTTCATTCATTCAGCCTTTCATTCATTCATTTAACATTTATTGAGCATCAGTCTTGTGGCGGTCACTGAGCTATGATCTAGAATGTAGGGATGAGTGACATAGAGACAGTCCAGGGAAGGCAGACCACAACAGCCATTTATGTTCATTTATGCTCAAATGGCCTTTTACATCATTTAAGCAGGGGAAATGCTGATATTATGGGATCACACAGCAGGGGAGCCCAGGTTGTCTGAAGTCTAAGTGCTCTGGTTAAGGGGTGTCTATTCTCCAACATGGTCTCATTGGATGGACTGGATACAGAGTGGCATTATGGGCAGGGCTTGGGCAGGAAATTAAAGAGGCAGCTGTTCCCTGGGAGTTGCAGCCATGAGATCCAGGCACCTTATCCACATAAAGGCTCTTTTTCCACCACCAGTCTTGGAAGTGTGATATTAATAGACATTTGATTTTTACAGGGTGTCATGGGAGGTAAATCTGTGATCTGCCACTGTGTCTTTTTATTCTCTCCAAAAGGTGATTCTTAGAAACCTCCACTCTGAAGGCCTCTTGTCCATCAATCAAGCATCCAGCACATCCTCACAACTCTCTCAGACCACCCTGAGGCCACTCCTCTCAAAGTGGACACCACCACTGTTGTTCTAAGACCAGAAGGTCATCATGGTCAAGAGGTGAGTGGATAGTACTCAAAGGCAGAGAGGGCTGGGATAGGAGAGAGGAATTCCCTCACAGCTATTATAAATGGAGATATGACAAGTTTGAACAAATGACCTGGGACAGGAAGAGGGGAAGAGGGAGGAGGGAGGCAGAGATAATGCCGAGAGTGGATGCCTGGGCTGTGTAGGGCCATAAAAGGGGCTCAGAGAGGGCTTAGGGAGCAGATCAGAAAGGTAGATAATGAAGAAAGGTAAAGAATTCAGTCTTTGGCATTCAGGTGTGTGGTGGGGGCTGGGGATGGTGAGAGACTGGATCAGGGAACTTGAAGGCTGGGATTTCCGTTTGTGTTCTTGGAATCACTTCCCGAGGGCTTTGCAGGTAACCAAATATTAGCACTCATTTATTAAATAAAAACTCTTCTGTCCCTGGACTTGCATGAACTGGAGTGTCATGTCCCCCCACCCTCATCACAAAGACAGCTCAATCCCTGTCCCTAAGACTGTCACGATCTAGACCAAAAAGTGCCCCGAGAGGCTGGCAGGATCATCCTGGTGCACAGACTCAGTGTCCAGTGGTCCTGTGTGGCTATAGGACAGCCGGGGCTCCTGCCTCCCTTAAATCCAAGCCAAGAACAGCAAAGCACAGAGAAGGGAGGTAAATAGGAGCAGGAAGAAGAAAAGTCCCAGAAATGCAGATTAGATTGCAAATAATAATAAAGCAATAACCTGGGTGAACTATGTTCAATTCAGTTCAATTCACCAAGTACATACTGAGTGCTCCTGTGTGCCTGTTCTGAACTAGTCTGCTTGAGAGAAGGGCCACGAGAGAAAATGAGCAGTTTGGTGGAGGTCAGTCATGTTAAAGAGAAAGTATCTTTTCAGTCACCAAAGTTCTGCCCTGCAGATAGCTGCCTTTGCATTGGAGGTCCCCTGACAATTCACAGAAGATTTCTCTCAAACACCTTCCAAAGCAGTTCCTCTAAGACCCCAGTCCATGCCCCCAGGCAGCCAAGATTCTGTTCCATTTGAACCAGACCAAGCAGACCCTTTCTGAAGTTTTTGTAGAGAAATGGAGGTAATCTGATTAGAGCAGGGAATTTTAAAGCTGAAAGCAGGGGCAAGAATGGAGAATGGATTGGAGGTGGAGAAAACGAAGAAGTAGGGGGCTGGTGAGGAAAATATGAGTACTCCAGTTTCACTGAATTGGTGGCAGTGGGTAGAGCAAAGGGACAGAAGAGGATGAGGACATAAAGGCTCTGCCAACTGATTGGTTGCAGAGGACAAAAGAAAGAAGAGTTTGAGATGACCTTGGGCAAGTGGATAACAGAGTCAGGGGTCTCTGAGGAGAAGCGTTTGAAGAAGGAAGGTAATGAGTTTGGTGTCAGTGCTCATGCAGGGCTCCATCCTTCCTATCCTGGATTCTTCCTATTTGTTCCCCTTCTCTAGGCACAGTCCTCGCTTCCTTTTTCATGGGGTTTCTAAAAGGCAAACTTTACTGGATCATTCCCTACATCCAGCCTCACAGTGGTTTCCATCACCTTCAGTGAAAGGCCACCTTCAGTGAAAGGCTGTTCTGAGCACAGCATACGAAGCCTTGGCGCTCTGCCTTGCCTACATCTTAGCCTCATCTCCTGCCACTCTCCCTCTGGGACTCAACACTCCAGACATCCTGAAATATTTGCATTTTTTCAAAGAAGCCAGTTTCATGCCTCAGTGCCTTTGCAACTATAATGCCTCACCCTGGAAGTTCTTTCCCTCTTTAACTGCCTGGTGAACTCCTCATCATGTATTTCTCAGGTGTCTTAAAACTCAACAAAGCATTCCCCAGTGATCCTCCTCACCCATCAAAGGAGGTTTATTCAAAGAATGCAAGGCTGTTCAATGCTTGAACATCAATCAATGTAATCCATCATATTAATAGCTAAAGGAGAAAAATCACATGGTCTTATCAACTGAGGCAAAAAAAGATTTTTAACAAAATTCAACATGTATTCATGATAAAACTCTTAGAAGAAAATAGGAATAGAGGGGAACTTTCTCAATTTGTTGAAAAGCATCTACCAAAAGCCTACAGCTAATATCACGCTTAATGGTGAAAGATGGTATGCTTTCCACCCAAGATCAAGAACAAGGTACAGGATGTTCGTTCTCACCCCTCTTATTCAATATATTATTGGAAGCTCTGACCAAATAAATAAGACACAAAAAGGAAATAAAATGCATACAGATCAGAAAGGAAGCTATAAAACTGTCCCTATTTACAAATGACATAGTTGTCTATGTAATAAATCCCATGGAATCTATAAACAAACAAAAACAACCCAACTCCTAGAACAAATAAGTGAGTTCAGCAAAGTTGCAAGATATAAAACAAACATACAAAAATTGTACACATTTGTATTTCTACATATACAATTGTATATAATAGTGCAATTGTATTTCTATATATCAGTGACTAGGTGGACATCAAAACTCAAAATACAATGCTATTTTCAATTACTCAAAAAAAAAAAAAAAGAAACACTCAAGTTAAATCTAACAAAACATCCACAAACTTCTGTGCTGAAAAGGATGTTGAAAGAAACCAAAGATCTAAGTGGAAACATAGTGTGTTCACAGATTGGAAAGTTCAACATAATTAAGAGGTCAATTCTCCCAAATGCAGGTTTAATGCAATTCTTATCAAAATCTCAGCAAGATTTTTTTTATAGATATGGACAAAATTATTCTGAAATTTATATGGAAATGCAAATGAACCAGAATAACATTGTTTTGTAAAAGAAATATATGATGCAAGGAATCAGCCTACCTGATTTCAAGGCAGAGCTGTGATGTTTACAGAGTGATAGACATATAAAACAACAGAATAGAATAGAGAATCGAGAAATACATTCACACAAATATGCCCAACTGATTTTTTACAAAAGCACAAAAGCAGTTCAATGGAGGAAGGCTAGCTTCTTCAATGAACCTTAACTTAAATCTCACATCTTATTAAAAAGTTAACTTAAAAGGATCATGGTCTTAAATGTAAAAGGTAAAACTTGAAACTTTCAGAAAAGAAAATATCAGAAAAAAAATCTTTGGGATCCAAGGCTAAGCTAAGAGTTCTTAGATTTGCCACCAAAAGCATGATCTATAAAAGAAAAAAAGTTGTTTCATCAAAAGTTAAAAATTTATTTCACAAGTATTCCATTTTGAGAATGAAAAGACAACCTCAGTGAAAAAATATTTGCAAATCATATTTCTAGCAAAGGACTAGTATCTAGAATACATAAAGAGCTCTCAAAATCCAACAGTAAAAAATAAAAGAAAAATAATCCAATTAGATTTGGGGGAAAAGGCATGAAGGAACATTTTATTTAAGAGGATAGAGAGATGGTAAATAAGGATGTGAAAAGATACTCAATATCACTAGCCATTAGGGAAATGTAAATTGAAACCACGAGTTATCACTATACATCTATCAGAAAATCTAAAATAAGAAATAGTGATGGCATTAAACCTGATCACTTATACATTGCTGGTGGGGAGGTAAAATGGTATAGCCACTTTGGAAAGTTTGGCAGTTTCTTAAATAACTAAAAATGCAACTACCAAAAGACCCAGAGTTTTAATCCTAGAGAAATTTTTTCAGAGAAATGGAAACATGTTCAAACAAAAAGCTGTACATGAATGTTCAAAGCAGCTTTTCTGGTAGCAACCCCAAACGGAGATGTCTTAAAGCAGGTGAATGGCTAAACACACTGTGCTACATTCGTATCATGGAATACTTCTCAGCGGTAAAAAGGAATGAGCTATTTATACACACAACAACTTGGATGAATCTTCAAGGAATTATGCTGTGTGAAAAAAGCCAATTCCAAAATGTTACATGTGGTATTACTACATTTAAATAACATTCCTGAAATGACAAAATTACAGAAATGCAGGATGGATTAGTGATTGCCTAGAGCTGAAGACAAATGGGGGGAGGGGATGCAGAAGGCAAGGGGGCCTGCCTATAGAAGGACTACAGGAGCCACCTTTGCAGTGATGATATTGCTGTCTTGACTGTCTCAATGTCAATATTCTGCTTGTGATCTTGTACGACGGTTTCGAAAGATGTTACCCTTGGGAGAAACTGGGTAAAAGATACACAGGATCTCTCTGTACTGTTTCTTACAACTGCACATGAATTTACAATTATCTCAAAATAAAAAATTTAATTAAAAAAAAAAAGCAAAACCCACATCCCTTTATCATCTCACAGGTCAGACGTCCAAGCATAGCACAACTGGATCTTCTGCTCAGGTCTCACCAGGCTGAAGCCAAGGTGCCAGCCAGGGCTGTGGTCTCATCTGAGGCATGGGGTCTTCTTCCAATTTCAATCAGAAATTGGCAGAACTTGGTTCCTTATGACTCTAGGACTGCTCTCCGATTTCCTGGCTGACCATTGCCCAGGGACCATTCTCAGGTTCCTAGGGCCTTCCTGCTACTTCCTGCTATGTGGCCCTTCCCACACTCCCTCCCATGCTTGGAAGAGTTCAGAGCCACCTGTGGCCTCACCTGATTTGGTCAGGCCCACCCAGATAATCTCCCTTTTTATTAACTCCAAGTCAATTGATTAGTAGCCTAACCATGGGCGCGATAGTCCATTATATTCACAGCATCTGTCTGCCCTCAAGGTAAAGGAATTGCACAAGGCATGTACATCAGAGGGCAGGAATCTTGGGACTCTCTTAGATTTCTGCCCACTGCAGACAATCTTGGCCCCAGCCCTCCAGGTGGGATATACTGAGGTCTTTGTTGGGACTGCATTGCAGTGCAGTTCTTCTCTCTGCTCAATCCTTCAGCCTTCATTCCCCAAGGTCATTGATCCCTAGAGCACTTGTCAATCAATCTTCTGCCTGTGAGTCTGTTTCCCAAGGAGCCTGACTTAAGACAGTAGTCCTATATCACTGAACTAGAGGGCATGGAAGACAGATTGCTAACATTTAACAAATCCCCGAGCCAGTTATATGTGAGACTCTACTTAAAAAGGATGTTGACAGAGCCGGGGGGCAGGGTGGGGGTGGGGGGGGTTATCCCTAGACTGTCAAGTCAGGAGCACCACATGGGTAATTGCTGACAATGACAGCCAAGTCACTCAATGGTCTGCCTCCAGATTCAGCCTAAACTCAGTTCTCCTTTTACATCATCACCCTCACTATGATATCATAATTATCACCCATTGAGAGTTCACTCAGTTTCAGAAACCATGCAAAACAGTTCCCAGACCATCGACTGGGCCGTTATAGAGAATGGTGAGAGTCCCAGGGGTTAGAAGACTCAGCATTTAATTTCAGCTTCTCCACTTGATAGCAATATGACTCCAGCCAGCCAAGCTTTCCAAGGCTCAGTTTCCTCATCTATAAAATAAGAATGGTATCTGTTTTACAGAATAACCCTTCATGTAGAACTCTTAACATGTGCTTGGTACAGAACAAGCATTTCATAAATGTCAGCAGTTTTATAGCCTCATTTAATTCTTATGACATCCCTGCAAGAGGGTTTATAGTTGAATAAGCTAGGATCAGAGAGGTCACACAGCCTCCTGGTACCCAACAAACAGCTAAAGGGTTTAAACCCAGAGATAGGATTTAAACCGAGCTCCTTCTGACTATGAGGTCTTAGCCCTTAACCATTATCCTGGCTTCCCTCACTTTGTGGGTATTCACGGGAGCGATGAAGCCAACACTGCCTTAAGCACAATGCAGAAAGAAAGAAAAAAATGAAAAGACACATGCAGAGTCTTAAAATCTCTGGGAAGGAAATGCAGGGGGGAGGGGTCGCTACTGGTTCACCTGAAGGATGTCAGGCTTCTGAGCCCGAAGCTGTGTGCTGCTCTGTGGCTCCCTAAATGGGGTAGTGGAAATCAGAGTCTCTCTTCTCAAGACAGCTAAGCCCCGCAGGAAAATGTTATTACAGGTCCGTGATCTCTTATGCAAACATTTTGATTCAGACAGCTCTGAACACCAAAAGTTTTTCATAATTCTGACTTGACCCAAATTGACCTGAGCTCTTTGTCATCTTTGTGGCCTCACTAAGGAATGAATAATCATACATTTGCTGCAGAAATGTTCTTGTGATCATTTCCTGAGGTGGCAGCTACTAAGCTACCTTTCTAAAAATCTGAGAAATCCTGAATTTCAGATGAGGGCTTGGGGGCCTTTAATTATTATCTCTGACCATTTTTGCTACTTACCAGAGCAGAGAAAACAGACACACCAGATTTCATGCACGGAATGACCTTCATGTAAAGAGCTTTTATCCAAGAGCTCTTCAGAGGATCCCTTGTTCCCCACAAGGAAGAATAACCAGCCCCAGGCCACACATACCTGTCCAGCTTTACCTGAAAGCAGGCCTGGTATTGTCAGTGGCTGCGGCCCAGTCTGTTTCCCAGAACCATGGTTTTCCGCTCTGTGTTATGGAATTGTCCTGCATCATTTTCCCAACCAGAATGCTGATTCTGGTGTGACTTCGTATTGTTTGGGGCTAAGGGGGTTGAGGTGGGGAGAATGTCGGGGCTGTGGGTGCAAAAGAGAGACAGGAATCGTGCCCCTCCCCAGACTCCAGTTCCTTTCCTGGAGCCTCTGGGGACAGCAATCGTTTGCTCACAGTATTTTCCATATAATCCCAAAGCATAGAGTTTACATATTTTGAATGCGTAAATTCCACACCATCCTTTCTCCTTCTTCACTATTTATTTAAATGAGACAAAATGTCCAATGAGATACAGGCTTGGACATTTAAAATTTAAATCACAGGTCTACAGCTGCAAAGGAAAAGAGTCCCTTGGAATAAACAGGCTGTATCTCAATATTTCTGCTGAGTCTATTTTCTACCATTGAAAACCCCATTTAGCCACTTTGATGTGGGCTGAATAGGTGGGTCATCATTTTAACCACCATTTGTTTAGCTGCACTTTGGCAAATGTCAAGTCTAAGTCTGTGTATTTGGACAAAATGAGGTCAGCAGCCTCCTGATGGGCTTTCTGTCTGGCAGACAGCACCTCACGGACCTCCTCTCCGCTAGGAACTGTAGGTACTCCTAGGGAAGCATCAAGTGAATAAGGCTTCTGGCTGCTTTCTTCTCTTCAGGATAAATATTGGAGATCAGCCAGCACAGAAGATACTTGCCACTATTCCAGCTCCAGAGCCCACCCTGAGTGCAAACTCAGTGAAGACTTGGAGCATTTAAAGTAAAAAACAAACCAAAAATGGTTCTACGTTTGGTCACTTCCAAATTATTCTCATACTTATGGTCTATCCAGGGCTGTGTCTCTTTCATTTCCTTCTCATCAGTTATCTATCTTTGGCCAACAAATCATCGCTGGTGACTCCTTTTCCAATACAAAGATGGGAAGCAATGAGACAGAAAAACAAAATTGGTTTCGTGTTTGAGTTAAATTCAGTTTTACAAACAAACTGAGTTTGTGCTAATGGCCAGCTTTTCTGCTTGGTACTAGGGTTAAAAGGACTGAGGATTACAGTAAAGTATGGGGAAAAGACCAGTTGATTCTCAATGATGAAAAGTTAGCACAGATGCTACAGGAGACTTGAGAGTCACTTAACTCTGCCTTGGTGGGGATGGGGGAGGATCAGGGAAGGCTTCCTGGAGGAGGTGGTGGCTATTATAAATCTTGAAGATTGAATAAGCGTTACCCAGGCAAATGAGCGAGAAGGGGGTGAAGACACTGTATGCAGAGAATACTCCTACAAAGGTTCAGAGATGAGTACATGGCATGAATTATATTGCATACAACTTAGTTTCAAATACTTCAGCCCAGACAGAGAGATGCATGTATTTCTTTTAATCTACATCCTAGGAGCAATTTGTTAACATCTGAAGTGCCCTGCTCAGGAATACACATTCCAAAGTGTTTGTAGGCTTTGCTAGATGCTAATTGGATATCACACTCCAGAGGTACTTTCTACAAGAGCTTCAACCATCTTTTTTTCCTTTCTAGCTTTATTGAGATATTACTGACTTATAATACATGTAAGATTAAGGTGTACAATGTGATGATTTGGTACATGTATATATTACAAAATTATTACTACAATAAAGTTAGTTAACACCTTAATCCCCTCCCATAATTACCATTTTTTTGTGGTGATAAAAATTTAAATCTACTATATTAACAACTTTCGAATAGATAATACAGTATGGTTAATTTTAGTCTCCTTGCTATACATTGGATCCCAAGGATTTATTCATCTTATTGCTGGGAATTTGTACCTTTGACCAACATCTCCTACCTCCCAAACCCCCAGCCCCTGGCAACCACCATTCTATTCTCTATTTTTATGAGTTTGGCTTTTTTAGATTCCTCATATAAGTGAGAACATAAAATACGTCTTTGTGTATCTGACTTATTTCGCTTAGCATAATGTCCTCAAAGTCCACCCATGTTGTTGCGAAGGCAGGATTTCCTTCTTTTTTATGGGTGAATCATGTTTGTACATATATGATATATATATACACACACACATATATATACACACATATATATACATACATATATATATAACGTTTTCCACATATAGTCACTTTATATGGACACAGGTTGCTTCCACATCTTGGCTATTGTGAATGATGTTGTAATGAACGTGGGGGCACAAATATCTCTTTGAGATGGTGTTTTCATTTTCTTTGGTTATATACTCAGAAGGGAGATTGCTGGATCACATGGTAGTTCTATTTTTAATTTTTTGAGGAGTCTCTATACTGTTTTCTATAGTGGCTGTACAGATTTGCATTCCCACCAACAGTCCATAAGGGCTCCCTTTTCTCCACACCCTTGCCAACAGTTATCTGTTGTCTTTTAACGATGGCCATTCTAACATTTGTGGGGTGGTATCTGGTGGTTTGATTTCCATGTCTCTGATGATTAGCGATGTTGAGCATTTTTTCAAGTACTTGTTGACCATTTGTGTATTTTCTCTGGAAAAATGTCTATTCAATTTCTTTGCCCATTTTTAAATTGAATTGTTTGTTTTTTTGCTACTGAGTTGTATGAGTTCCTTCTATATTTTGTTTATTAACACCTCAGATAGACGTTTTGCAAATTTTTCTCCTGTTCTTTTTATTTTGATGATTTTCCCCTTTTTTTGTGCAAAAAAATTTTAGCGTGGTATAGCCTCATTTGGTTGTTTTTGCTTTTGTTGCTTGTGCTTTTAGTGTCACATCCAAAAAAATCTTGGCCAAAACCAGTGTCAGAGCGGCTTTCTCTCTCTGTTTTCCTCTAGCAGTTTCATAGTTTCGGGTCTTGCATGTAAGTCTTCAAGCCACTTTGAGTTAATTTTTGTGAGTGGTGTAAGATAGGGATCCAATTTCATCCTTCTGCATGTGCTGATCCACTTTTCCCATCACCATTTATTGGTGAGACTATCCTTTCCCCACTGAGTCTTCTTAGCCTCCTTGTCAAATACTAGTTGGCCATACACACGTGGGTTTATTTCTGGGCAGAGTTTTAGCGATCTTTGTCTTCCATCCTCACTGGACAGTTCGTTCATTTGTATAATGGGTTAAGAAATAATTTTCATTGGTTAAATGAATGGTGAAAAAGATATGGTGGGTAGCTAGAAATACAATATGGCTCTCCATGCTTACATGAACAGAGTGTAAGAATTTTGCAAGCTCAAGGACTTTCACTCTTCATAATGGCTCGCCAAGCCCAAGATTGCACTAATCTGTGTGCCACACTTAACAGATGAGGCTGTTGCCTGATTCTAACTAGCAACCCAGATGAATTCTGCCACTAGATTATTGTCTCATTATACAAGGTGTGTGTCAGAGAGCAAAGATTTCATCAAACTTAGGGGAAAAAGATTGTGCATGTTTGTGGTGCCTGCTTATTAACACGTTTGTATGTATAGCAGAGTTCGGTCTGGGTCTTGCTTTCAGTGCACCCTACCCAGTGCAACCAACCCCTTATCTGGGCAGTCATGGTAGAGGAGATCTATAATCCTCAGCTCTCTTTAACTATGGTAGGCTCTAGATACCCTGCACAAAAAACCTAATAATTATAAGAAGCCAAATTGGCTGGAGTCAGTTTCCTGCAGCATGATTCCTTTGTTTGTTTTTAACAGTGCTAGCCATCCTTCCCCACCACTCCAGGGAGGGAGTTATTCAAAGTGGTTCAATTCAACTGAGCAGCAGGAAGGACAGAATTCCATGGAAAGGAGCCAAGTTCTATCGGGAAGACAATACCAGTTCTGACAAATCTGGACGGTGATGCAAGGACAGAAAAAAGGCTACTTGGTGACTGGGAGCTGAGAGCAGGATGGAAAGGCTGTGAGGCACAGGTTAGGCTGAGCAAGTCAGGACTGAGGCTGTGTCCAGCAGGTGATTGCCAGAGCACATCTTTTTCATGGTGCCAGAACATATCGTGCAGCTTAAAGGAGCCACATGCAGCTGGACACCAGTCAACTCTCCACAGCCAAGCTTATTACCTATTACTTCACCACTTACCTCCCCTGAGTGTGCTCTGGCTTCTGTGTTTCCCATCAAACTAATGGCATCACCATCCACTTAAGAATCATCTTGGGCCTCTCCAATATCATCGTCCCAATTTTAATCAATCATCAAATCTAAAAACTTCTATCAACTAAGAATCTCTGACCCCATCCCCAGTTGCCTTGGTTCTGGCTCTCATCATCTCTCCATGGGACCATTGCTGCCTGCACTGCAAGAGGTTCCTCACAGTCTTCCTGCTGACAGCCTCCCCTCCCCACACCTGCCTCTCTACCATGGTACAGCTGCCTCTCGCCCTACACATTAAAACCCTCAGGAGGGTTCCCATTGTCCTTAGTAGACCAAATTCCAGAGCATGGCATATGAGAAAAGTCTTATTACAAGCAACAGACTTGTAATAGGACTATTTGTGATGAAAGGGGGAAATTTATTGATTTACATAGCTGAATTGTAAGAAATACACCAGTTGTGTCCCAAGAATTTGAATCAGGGCTGTGGATACTGTTGGAATTTTTTCTCTTTCTCTATGTATTGTCAACGTTGTCTTTGCCTTTTGCCACAAGCCTGGACCATGACCCCTGGCCACTTGGAGCTCATATCTACCTAGTTGCCAGTACCACTTCTCTTCAATTCCGATTTGAAAATTTGCAGGGAAGACCTCCTACTGGCCAGGATGACGGGCTCATCTCTGGTCTAATGAATACTGCTGGGATGGGGAAGGGAAACCATGATTAATGTACGTGTCCCTGGTTAGGGACCAAGAGCATGATGTACCATCAGTATGGATGAAAATGGGTGTCCTTAGATAATACCAAAGTTCTGGCCAAGAAAACACGGTCCCAATAATTTTCTCCTTGGCCAGCTAACCCCTAGCAGTATGGTACAGGAGTCACGCTCCTTATGCTCTGGAGTCGTATAGATGTAGGTTCAAATCCCAGCTCTCTCAGTTCCATTAGTTGTATGGCCTGGAGCAGTGTGCATAACCCCAGTGGGCCTCACTTTCCTGATCTATAAAATGGGGAGAGAAAATTCATCGGTATCATGAGGTCCATGTGAACCTTTAAGGAGACAGGCATCGAGAGCCCTTAGAATGGAGCCTGGCTCACGGTGCCAGCTCAGGGAGCTCTTCCTGCTCCCAGTGGCTCTGGCATGAGCGGGCAGCCTTCGGAAGGCAGCAGGGCCTCAGGCTACTGCCTGCTGCCAACAGAATGAGATCAGGGTTACTCAGAGGAACAGACTGACCTGATTCACAGCACTCCAGCGAAGGGACCCATCTGACACCCCAGAGAAGACAGTGCCAGGAAGAGGAGTTGCCTGGCATACGATATTCTCAAAAGCAGGGATGAGGGGGTCCTTTCAAAGCACCCTGTCTCCCTGCCAGAGGAGGACAATGTGTGAGGGGAGGCACTTCTCCAGCGAGATGGTTATAATGCGGCAGCCTCACGGGTCACAGCCTGGGATCATCTCTTTATTAAATAATAATTAAGAGGCCCCTGTAAAGGGAATCTGGGTATAATTACCTGACTTATTAAGCTGCTCAGTTGAAACTGGGAGGCCGTTTTACTCCAGTGGCTGCACTCTTAGGCAATTTTCCTGTTTCTGGAAGCTGCAAGTGGAGTCGCACTTTTGTGAGGGGTTCAGGCTCAAGGTCGTGTGTTTAAGGGTCCTCATCCCTCAAGAAGGCGCCAGCCAAGCCTCCGATTCAAAGGGCAAGTCCTCCCCTTTCCTGTTCCGCCAGATCTAAATCCGTCTTGGAACAGAGAACACAAGGAAGGGTGGAGGGACCAGCTGGGCAAGGAGTCAGCTCATTAGTAGCCTCTATGGAGGTGTTGAAATGAAGCAAGTTAAAAGCATATTAGTTTAAATGAGACTTTTCATCAATGAGGGGAGGTGTTTATGTATGAAGCAAATGTAATCATTTTGTGACGGGGCATAATTTGATAATTAATGGGGAAGTTGTCAGTATAATCTTGAGGGAGTCCCAGGAAATGAAGAAATCTGTCTTTATTAAGGGAAACCCAGGAGAAAAAGTTATTGGAATGCAGATAATTCACCAGCAAGGTCCTGCTAGCAAGTGTTTATTAGATGCATGGGTTGGGACAGCCTTCCTGCCCCCTCTGTGTTTTGTCTTGATTTGCCTAGACCCACTTCTTTTTTTTTTTATTGAGGTATAGTTGATTTACAATGTTGTGTTAGTTTCTGGGGTACAGCAAAGTGATTTAGTTTCATATATATATTCTTTTTCATATTCTTTTCTGTTATAATTTATTACAAGATACTGAATATAGTTCCCTGTGCTATACAGTAGGACCTTATTGTTTATCTATTTTTTTTCCTATTTTATATATAGTAGTGTGTGTCTGTTAATCCCAAACTCCTAATTTATCCCTACCCTCCTTTCCCCTTTGGTAACCATAAGTTTGTTCTTTATGTCTTTGAGTCTGTTTCTCTTTTGTAAATAAGTTCATTTGTATCATCTTTTAGATTCCACATATAAGTGATATCATATGATATTTGTCTTTCTCTGCCAGACACACCACTTCTCCTAATGGAAATACAGAGAAAATAAAGAAGGCTGCAGGGTCGTGAAGCACGTACAGGTTTCTTTCTGCTTCTCGGAAGGGCTGGCCAGCACCTCGGCCATGCTTCTCAGGAATGGCCAGGAAGACTAGCCTGCCTGGTGGGCCAGCCAGCTTCCTGCTGCCCCAAGGCTTGCCAGGGCTGTGCAGACTCCCTGTGGCTGGAAAAGGAGTCTGCGGGAAAAGTTCCACAAATGCGCCCACAGTACAGTGGTTAAGACAGGGCTCCGGAGCCGGAATGCCTGTGTTCAGCTTCTCACTTGGGGTCACGGTGGTGTGTGACCTCGGGCCGGTGATTCAAGCTTTCTGAGCTCCAGCTTCCTCACATGTAACGGGGACAGTAACTGCGGCTGTCTCGTAGGGCCGTTACGATGATGAAGTGAGTCATTCCGTGGCGGTACTTAGCGCTCAAAGCCTGCTTAACAAGCGTGAGCTCTTTTCTAGGACTTCTCCGTCTAATACAGTAACCACTAACCACACGTGACTATTGAGTGCTAGAAATGTGGCCAGTCTGGCTTGATAGGTGCTGTAGGTATAAAGTATACACAGATTTCAAAGACTTTGTAGGAGAAAAAGAATGTAAACTATCTCGTTGATAGCTCGTCTATTGATTAATTGAAGTTGATATTTCAATTATATGCTGAGAGGATAGCATTTTGGAATATACTGGGTTAAATAAATACATAATATAAGAATTAATTGCACTTTTTCTTTTTGGCTGTGTTGTGTCTTTGTTGCTGTGCGTGGGCTTTCTCTAGTTGTAGGGAGCGGGGGCTACTCTGTTGTGGTGCACGGGCTTCTCATTGTGGTGGCTTCTCTTGTTGTGGAGCACGGGTTTTAGGTGTGTGGGTTCAGTAGTTGTGGCATGCAGGTTCAGGAGTTGTGGCTCTCGGGCTCTAGAGCATAGGCTCAGTAGTTGTGGCACATGGACTTGGTTGCTCTGCGACATGTGGGGTCTTCCCAGACCAGGGATCGAAACTGTGTCCCCTGTGTTGGCAGGTGAATTCTTTTTTTTTTTTTTAAAGCTCTTTATTGGAATATAATTGCTTTACACTGCTATGCCAGTTTTTGCTGTACAACAAAGTGAATCAGCTGTATTTATAGATATATCCCCATATCCCCTCCATCCCGCAACTCCCTCCCACCCTAACTATCCCAGCCCTCTAAGTCATCACCCATCATCGAGTTGATCTCCCTGTGCTATGCAGCAGCTTCCCACTTGCTATCTATTTTACCATGGGAAGTGGATATATGTCAATGCTAGTCTCTCACTTCGTCCCAGCTTCCCCTTCGCCCCCTACCCTATGTCCTCAAGTCCGTCCTCTACATCTGGCAGATGAATTCTTAACCACTGTGCCACCAGGAAAGTCCTCACTTTCTCCTTTTATTTTTTAAGTTTTGGTAAAAAAAAAAAAAACACATAACACATGACATTTATCATCTTAACTGTTTTTCATTGTACAGTTCCATGTATTAATTATATTCACATTGTCTGATACAGCTCTCCAGAACTTTTTCATTTTGCAAATCTGTAACTCCATAGCCACTGGATAACTCCCCTTTTCCTCCTCCCCCACCAATCCGTGACAACCACCATTCTACTTTCTGTTTCTAACAATTTGACTTTAGATAGCTCATATAAGTGGAATTGTATAGTATTTGTCTTTTTGTGACTGGCTTATTTCACTTAGCATAATGTCTTTAAGGTTCACCCATGTTGTAGGATGGACGTGGTTTCTTTCCTTTTTAAGGCTGCATAATATTGCATCCTTTTAATGTTTTTAAGATAGCTGCTAGAAAACGTAGAATTTAATTTGTGGCTTGTGTTATATTTCTATAGGATAGTGCTAGTTTAGAACCAGTATTTCTCAACTCCATTAGTTCCAACCCTTTCTTAAAACAAGTAATTTGTAACACCTCCTTCACTCTTCTGAAATGAAAGTTACAGATAATATAACTCACTTATATGCATAATTTAAAAAAAAATCAATATAATGGTCTAACTATATTGTGAAAGATAAAAGAAAAGACTCTATAGGAAAAAAATGTATTTCAACTTATGGCTAGACATGAGGACTTGAAGACAAAATAATTGGATGCTTGAATACATATACAGAATTGCCTTTAAAGGGATCACTATTAATGCAGAGAACTAACTCAAAGTCTAGCAACCACACAACCATCAGAGATGTGATTTTTCTGAAACAGAACAGCTCAGTCAAGTTCCAGCAAGACAAAGTACAATTTTTTATTTTCATTCATGTGAAACTGAGTGTAAATTTAAATGGAGCAAAAGGTATATGTATATATGGAAACCATAGTTAGATTCTAAGCTCAGAGACCAAAAAGTACTCTGGATTCCTCTAGATTTCTAAATATTGCATTGGGCATTCATTTAGGTGAAAAATCTATTTATGAGTCCATATACGTTGTGCAGAACTGTCTTGTGCATGGTAGGACATCTTGTATCCCTGTGTACCCTGTATGCCTATTGAAGACAGGTGGCCTCCTCCAATCACTGGGACAACCAAAATCACCCCCTCTGTTTTCCCACGCTCTGCCTCAGAGGCAGCAGAGCGCCCCCTGAGAAGCAGTGGTCCTGTACTGTGAGAAACACAGGATGGTGGTCCCAAAGGTCCAGTGTTCTGTGCGCTGCTCTGCTTCCTTGCCTGCAGGTCCCCATCCATGGCTTTCAGTACCTCAACAGGAGGCTAGTCCTCTGATACAACACCGACCACTCTCCAGCGAGGACCAGGAGCATAAACGCAGCAGACTCAGCATCTTTCCTTTCCAACATTTTGCCCTCCCTTGACATCCAGATTTCAGTGTTACCAATGCTTTCTCGGGACCAGGAACTTCTTTTCCTCTCCCTCCAACATTACGCCTGACCCTTGCAGGTGGCAGAGTCACGAAAGCCTGTTCTTTCTTTGCCTGTGGTCCTCTCTCTTGTGCCCTGTTTGCAGCTCCCTGCCCCTGCCTCATAGCCAGCTTTCTCATGGCTCCTCATGGCTCTCCCTGACTCCAAGCTTCACTCCCCCACAGTCCATCCTAATCCTGTATTGTGTTTCTATCCAGTCTCCACTCCTTATTAGCTGCCTGTGGAGAAGTAGGTTAGCCTCTATGTATCTCCTTCATCTGGTAAAGGGGATCACAACACCTGCCTTGCAGTGCTGTTATAGAGACTATCTGAGGGTGTGCCTGTAAGACACCAAGCATTGGCCTGGAACATAGAGGGAAATAAACAAATGTGAGCTCCCTAGACCCCATTTTCTCTTCTTCAGCCTGTTCCTTTTCTCTGTGCACTGAGCCAAATATTTGCCTATTTCTCACATCATCCCAGCCAGGCAGTTGTTCCAGAAAAGACCATAGGGGAACTAAAACCTCATTAGAAATGGAATGAGATGAAGAAATTTATATTTACAAGAACACAGAAAGAGCACTTTGGATGGGTGGTAAGATTCCCAAGGGATATGAGAAGTTACAACCAAAGGTCACTGAGCAGGCCAAGTAACTGACTGCATGGCTTTGGGCTTGCTGGGTGGGGTGGGCAAATTTGGGTGGCGTGGAATTGCAGACGCAATAAAGGCCGTGAGCCCTGCCCCTCTTGGTCCTGGACACTCTCTGCACTGAGTTTCTCTTCCAGATAAACATCAAGCAAATATTTTTAGCACATCAATTTGAAATTCCTTCAAACTGTCCAACTGACACCAGCCCAGGGGGTCTTGTTTCTTCATCTGGGTATGGCCACGTCCATACTCAGGCTGTTGTTCCCAGACCCCAGGTCCCACCTGCTCTAGGACGCTTTTCCTGCTCAGTCCATCCTTGACCATCCTTCCTTTCTTGGAATATCCACCAAGCACACTCCTGATAAACTTCTTACTTATGTTGCTTTGTCTCCCAGTGAAATGATGACCGTGTCAAGAGCAGGAGCAGCATCTTCTGCTTCCTCCCATCCCTCACAGTCCCAGGACACAACTATGCTAAGAGATGCATGATAAATGTGATATGGACAAAGGATAAAGATAAATCTTCACAAATTAAGGAAGAAATTTCAGCTTGCAAGGCATGAGAGAGGTTATCGGGCAGTCCTGATTCATGGCTCAGGTGGTAGTCCAGCCGTGTGGTTCCACGGCACCTCTTTCATCAAGAGCTTTGTTCTTTCTAACACACATGTATCCTCAGAAGGATACGTCTTCCTCTGGGCAGATTTTGCCACAAATTATGAGGTAGTCTCTTCTAACAAAAAGTCGAAGACGGCCTTAGAATGCCTTAAGAAGATGGACTTCATCTGTCTAGTGGCACCTATCAACAGCTGATAAGGAAATTGTTTTGGCATGAAAATCCAAGCATCCACTTGGAGGCCCCCCTCTAAAGAATTTAAAAGAGAAAGAGCTCCTTCCTAAAGTCGTCTCTTTCGGATATAGAACCTGCTTGAAACAAAGTTTAACCTTTTTGGAGTTCAAGTTCACTTATTCTTTGCATATACAAATGCAGAAACTTCTCTATTTAAGAACAAAGGCTTGTTGGAAAGAAAAAAGTCTCTAAAGTCTCCTTGGACATCAAATAATTCTTCAGAGGAAATGCTTTGATGGGTTAGGTGTAAATGAGTAAGAAACATATGGATTAGATTTCTCATATAATACACATGGATTTAAGAATTAAGAGGAAAAATCTTTTTGGAAAATATGGTTTGGATTTGGAGTCTGTCTACTCCACAAACACTGATGAAGTTAAAGAATATGGATTTTCCCTGTGTCTTGCTCCCCACCTTCAGCCTCAGGCATTAGCAATCATTCCTTCTAAAGGGTAACAATGGATTGAATAAAAGCCAGGAAGGATTTTTAAACAGGCAATTCACAGATTACTATTTAAGAACCAGAGAGTTTTTGTAACAGAATCTCTTCCCGTCAGGTGAGTTCTAAAGCGTTTTTCAGAAATACCTCTCTGTTGGCCAGTGCAGCTCACTATCCCAGCTCCGCGTTTTGGTGACCTGAAGACACTGCCCTCTGGACACCAGGCTCTGTGGCTGGCAACCCCATTTCAAGGATGCCTCTTCCTACCCTCGCTGATTTCACCCGTGGTGGCCTTGATGCGACCTTGTGCATACATCACAAGTTGAGCCCAATGGAAAATGCTTTCTTTTAGTCAGCACAAACTTTCACACAGTATAGCGAAGAGATTAAGTGGCATTAGGGATGTGAAAGCAGTTGACACTGGATGCGGCACATGGAAGGTGTGCATTGTGTGCTGCTTCTATCTGAAAAAACTGAAAATATTCTCCTGTGGCCTCTGAGGCTGGGAACTGCTCGTCCCGCACACCCCCGCTAAGGGGTGGGCCTGGCTGTATGGTCTGGGCTGCCCTGCTTCCCTGCAGTGACCCACGCTGGACAAATGAGTCTCCATCCAGGGCATCTGAAATGGGGGTTACAGAGATGTCTATTGTCTGGGAGCTGGGCTGGATGGAACGTAGTGTAAGCCCTAGGATAGCCCTTTTTCCCCTTGTACACAGAGAGAAAGGGAGGTGGAGCAAAGGCACAGAGCAAATAGAGATGAGAGGCTGCTCCTCCCTTTCCAAAACAGTTTCAGGTCCTGTCGGCTTGCCTCCCAAGTATGGGTCTTTTTTTTCAAACAGCTTTATTGAGATATAATTCACATACCATATAATCCACGCATTTAAAGTGTACAATCCAGTGGCTTTTAGTATATTCCCAGATCTGTCAACCATAATCACAGTCAATTTTAGACTATTTTCATCATCTCAAAAAGAACCCCTGCAATTGTCTCCTCTCTTCCCATCAGTCCTTTCCCCTGGCCCTAGGCAACCACTGATCTACTTTCTGTCTCTATAAATTTTCCTATTTAGGACTTTCAAAGGAATGGAATCATATAATGTGTGACTTTTTGTTACTGGCTTCTTACATTCAGCATAACGTTTTTAAGGTTTATCCACACTGTATAAGGACTTCAATCCTTTTTACGGCTGACTAATAGTCTACCATATGGATATACTGTATTTGTTTATCCATCCATCAGTGGACAGGCATTTGGGCCATTTCCACCTTTTGGCTATCACGAAGGATGTTGCTATGAACATTCATGTGCCCCAAGTCTGTCTGGACCCTGCCTTCTCTCCACCTCTCCCCGCTCCACCTTGATCTAAACCATTGTCTGCAGGAATCCCACCAGGCTCACCCACCCCCACCCTTCTCCCTCTCCAACCCACTCTCCACCGGACCTCCAGAAGGATCTTCTAGAAATACCAAGCAGCGGATGTCACTTCCTCGCTTAAAACGCCTCAGTGGATTCCCGCTGTGTTAGAGAAGAAACCCCAGCTCCACTCCGTGGTCAGCAAGGTTCCATGTGGTCACGCCCACCATCGTGTGCCTTTCCTTTCCAGCTATTTCCCCCTCGCTCACCCCCCTCCAGGCTCCTGGGCGTCTCTTACCTCCTCAACATGCCCTTCCCTCTGCCTGGAATTTCACGTGGCTGGTACTGCCTTATCCTTCAAGTCGTGGCTTCAATGTCACCTCCTCAGAGACGTGATCAGTGATCAACTGGGGCGAAGCTGGGCCCCCTCACGGCCCCTCCATTATATTCTTTCTTGCGGCATTTGCTTTTTCTTTCATACAATTTATAAAATTTGGAATTTCGTGTTTATTTAATTATTACTCATCATCCTCAGTGAAAAGCCTATTTTATTTACAGTTGTATCCTTAAGGCCTAGCACAGTGATGCCTGCTGCTGACAGAATAAATGTGGGTTCTGTGGAGAGAAAGAGAGGAACTTTGATGAACTCCAGTTTCTCCATCCAGTATTTCCTGAGGCCCCATCTCGGGTACTATGAGACACCCCTGTGTTCTCATAGGAAGTTCCTCTTTTTTTGAGCTAGTTTGAGTGCCTTCTGTTCCTAACACCTCAACAATCCAGAATGAATGACTTTTTTTTCTGTCATTGTTAGGCATGATTTGCTTCTTTGTTCCATACATTTATTTCCCCAAATCTTCCCAACAAACTTTTCCAAACTCTTAACTTCTGTATCTCTTTAAAAGCATTTATGTGTTTGTATATCCATGTTCATAGTGGCAGTATTCAAGGTAGCCGAGGGACGCAAGCAACCCAAGTGTCCACAGATGGGTAAATAGGTTAATGTGTCTGTTACACACACACACACACACGTGTGCAATATTATTCATCCTTAAAAAGGAAGGAAATCCTGGGAATTCTCTGGTTGTCCAGTAGTTAGGACTCTGTGCTTTCACTGCCGAGGGTGAAGGTTCAATCCTTGGTCAGGGAACAAAGAATGAAGATCCTGCACACCGTGTGACAGGGCCAAAAAAAAAAAGAAGGAAATCCTGTCCCGTGCTGCAACATGGATGAATCCTGAGCACATTATGCTCGTTGAATTAAGACAGTCACATATGATTCCATTTATATGAGGCATCTAAACTAGCAAAATTCATAGAAACAGAAAGAACGGTGGTTGTCAGAAGCTGGAGGGAGGGGGAAAGGGGACTTGTTCAATGAGAGTTTTAGTTTCGCGGAATCAAAAATATCTGTTGCACAAAATTGTGAATATACTTAACGTTACAAAACTGTACACAAAAATAGTTATGACGGTAAATTTTATGTTAGTTTTTTTAATGACAATTTAAAAAAATTTACAAAGCATCTTTACTTCATTGCCCTTCCCTTCCTTCCTTCTTTCTCTCCCTCCCTTTGTGGTCGAGTATCTCCGAGTCTAGGCCAGTACCATGCTGGGAGAGGCACTAACCAAGATGCAGGCCCTGTTGGGGATGCTCACGGGGCCCAGAGCGTGCCTGATGGACACTTCCTGTTTGCAGAGCACAACAAGAGGCAGGGCCATCTCCCAAGTGGCCACGGCTGGAGGCTCTCTGGGTCTCCAGTGTGGGCTGACTGCACGCCAGGGGTTCCCCATGAGGCTGTCTCAGACCTGCTCTGACTTTGTCATAGATTTGTTTGGCCAAGGCTAAATTGCCTCCACTTCAGTGTCTTCATTTTGCTTATTTCCAATTGATTCCTCTTTTTCCCCATCATGAATATTGCAAAAACTAGGGTAATAGACTTAAGTAGGCTTTGGAGCATGAAAACCAAGAATGCTGTTTTGGAGAAAATATTTTTAAGTAAGTGTATACAGGAAGAACCAATTCATCGCTAAGCCTCTTACTGTGTAGTCAGAAAACTCCTATTTAAGTATTAAGTAGGTTTAAGTTCACTCTGACAGCAACTACAAAAATAATATCTATTTATTATACACTTACTGTCTTTCTAAGGAATTAGAATATCCTATTCATTTGCTCTCATACAGCTATTATCACTATCTCCATTGTACAGAGGGTAACTTGCCCAAAGTCACATGACCAAGAAGTAGAGCCAATATATGAACACATGCCTGTGTGAGTCCAAAGTGTGAGTGGTCATCAGACCATCATAGATCTCTCGTACTAGTCCATCAACATTTATTAAGTTCCCAATAAGGAGAGATCCCTGAACTAGGATGTAATGAGGTCCTAAAATAAGAAAGAAAGAACCCATACATAGGGAATCGTCAAAGAATAATTTTAAATAAGCACACATAGGATCTATTCAATATATATGAATGGGAGTTGAATACATATGAGTTGACTACATACGAAAGAGAACAATAAACAGACTGGCTGAGAATTTGAATCATGGGATCTCAGAGCTGGAAGGCATCTGGGAGTCATCTAATCTTATTCTCACCCAAAGCCGAGATCTCTGCTATAGAATCTGTGGTAGTTCCACGGCCGATCTGAAGGTAGCCAAGCCAATATCTTTGTTTTCTAGCTTTTGATTATTATGAAGTTCCTACTTTTCATCAGCCAAATCCGTCTTCCGTTGGGGAATTCTCCCATTGGTTCAGTTTTTCCTCTGGATCTATATCAAATGTCACCTTTCTAATTGCATGATTGCCCTCCTTCACATGGAGAAAGAGAAGAGTAGCATGTGTTGACCACGTACTCTGCTCCAGGACCATCATGATAAGCCCACTAAATGGAGAAGATGATTTCTTATCTAAGGGCTCTGAAGCTAAGAGGTGTTGAGAAACTTGTCCAAGGTGACATAACGCAGCAGTACTAGAGCAGAGATTTGAGCAGAAACTCAGCTCTTTGGTACCATACTACAATGTCTCCCAACATCAGTAATCAACATGCTCCTTCTCTTCTCTTCTACAGACCATCTAAACAGCCCTGATCTCTGCACACTCTTCTCCTTGGGGCGCACGTTCTCCAGAACTCTTCCGATGCTCGTCATTCCTTGAACATTCTCCAATCTGTCAACGTCCCCCTCAAAATGGAACGTAAGACCAGAATACCATTTCCAGTGTGGCCAAACCACCTTGGCTGTCTTTCAGGCCGTCGTACATGCCCAGGGTGGTTCATTGACTTTGGAAGCCCAGTAGCCCTATCCCACATTTGGCCTGGGCTGGTCTTAGTATAGCTGCAACCCCAGGTCTTTTTCATATAAGCCAGTTTCAAGTCACAGTTCATCTATCCTTTATTTATACTATTGATTCTAACAAGTCTCACTGACATTCTGTTGGATTTCTTTCTTGATTTTAAGACAACATTTCAATGTGTTATATAGCATATTAGCTGCCTCTCTCCCTGTAGGTTATCTGAAAAATTTAAAAGTAGGTCTTCTGTGTTGTGATAAAATGTTGAACATTCCAGGAGACGGGACAGGGCCTTGAGACATTCCATTAGAGACCTCCTACCCCCAACAGGTGACTATTAATCAGTTAATTAATGCTCTTTAGGTACAGTTATCTACCTAGCTCTGATTGCAATAAGCTATTTTTAAACCCACATTTGTCCACCTCCTTCACAGTTGATATAATAAAACGCTTAGCAAATTACCTTGCTGAAATTTGTCCAAAAACTCTTTTTCCAAGTATGTTTTGTAGATCACTTGCTCAACTGGATAATGTTAAATAGGTTCTTCAGTGCAGGACTTCTCAGAGCCTCTAATGAGTTAACTTGCACAGTGACTCTCAAAAAGGAACTCTCAAATAGAATACTGGGTTTCTCAAAGCTGGGGGGTATTTTAAAAATTTTTAATTCCTTTTTAAGTTAGATGGGGTTTATGCTCTGAGATTTGCACATGTGTAATATTCCCTTGATCTCCCAATCTGGTAATCCTGTGAAAAAAAGGACACATTAGCCTTGCATGGCTTGTTTAGAGAACCTCTGCTAATAGCCAGTGATTAATGCTTTCTTCTATAAGTATGGACACAGACTACCTTTAATAACCTGTTCTAGAACTTTATGGTGCATTAATACCAAACTTGTTGATCTGCAGTTTTCAAAAATCTGCCTTTCTCCTCCTCTCTCTTAATGACACTTTCTTGTTTCTCCACAACTCTGAAATTCAGCACCATGATATTTACATGACATTTACCTAGAGATGACATTTTTAACACAGTTAGGTGCCATCTTGGGCTTCAATTCCCTCCTACTAATGCATATTCTGTCTTCTCCTAGTTGAATATCATTCTGTTGATGGAGACTATATAAATGAAATATAAATCACTCAGCCTTATGGTTAAGGCAGATTCCTAACTGACTCTACCTGAGACCTTCCTGCTTCCCATTGACTTCCTGGATCTCTGCTAATTCATATCATTTCCTTCTAAACCTAGCTGGATCATCTCTCACTTCAAGTCTTTCCTGATTAACTACCCCTCTCTCTCTCCTTTTATTTCTTTGTCATGCATGTATTGACTTGTCCTGCTTTCTCTATCATTTGTTCATTAAAGAATTTATTCATCCAGGGACTTCCTTGCTGGTCCAGTGGTTAAGACTTCACCTTCCAACGCAGGGGGTGAGGGTTCGGTCCCTGGTTGGGGAGCTAAGATCCCACATGTCTCCAGGTCAAAAAACCAAAACATATAACAGAAGCAATATTGTAACAAATTCGATAAATTCTTTAAAAAATGGTCCACAACAGGCTTCCTAGGTGGTGCAGTGGTTGACAATCTGCCTGCCAATGCAGGGGACATGTGTTCGATCCCTGCTCCAGGAAGATCCCACATGCTGCGGAGCAACTAAGCCTGTGCACCACAACTGTTGAGCCTGCGCTTTAGAGCCCGTGAGCCACAACTATTGAGCCCACGTGCTGCAACTACTGAAGCCCACGTGCCTAGAGCCCGTGCTCCGCCACAAGAGAAGCCACGGCAACGAGGAGCCCGCACACCACAACAAAGAGTAGCACCCACTCGCTGCAACTAAAAAAAAAGAAAGCCTGCGCACAGCAAAAAAAAAAAAAAAAAGATCCAAAAAATGGTCCACATCAAGAAAAAAATCTTAAAAAATAAAAAAAAAGGATTCATTTGTCCAAAAAATATTTGCTGAGTACCTCTTGTGCTACATTTTGGGTAACTGAGAGAGGACAAACCAAAAATGGTCTGGAAGTTAATAACTTGGCAGGGAAGACAGCTGTTGAACAGGAACTAAGAGTTACAAAAGGAGATGCATGGTGCTATGGAGGGGATAATCTAGGCTGGGTGTTGATGAAGGTCCTCCTACCTAAATGATGTTCTAATCGAGAATGAAAGGATATGGATGAATTTACTAGAGGAATAGTGGGGAACAGGATGCAATGGGGAAGACCCTTGATGAATATTCAAGTAATGAAAATAGGTCAGAATGGCTGAAGTAAAGAGATTGCAGTGGGGGTGGCAGTGCACAGAAGGGCCTGAACTTGATTTACGAACCAAACTAAAGAGTAAAGAGGAGTCACAGACAGACAGCGGCAGGAAAAGATATCATCAGATTGAACTCTTTTTCCAAACAGTAGACACCATTCTTTTGTTTTCC
Source organism: Hippopotamus amphibius kiboko (assembly GCF_030028045.1). Taxonomy (NCBI): domain Eukaryota; kingdom Metazoa; phylum Chordata; class Mammalia; order Artiodactyla; family Hippopotamidae; genus Hippopotamus; species Hippopotamus amphibius. Next base: position 134,316,539 of record NC_080190.1, on the reverse strand, counting down.
CTTCCTGTCCTATATGTGACTTTCAAAATCTCTCCTCACCTTCATTTGAAAAGCTGTTCTCAGCACTTTCCATACTCCTCAGATCACCCCAGGCTTTGGTCACTCTTGACACTCCACTTTTATAAGCATCCTTGGCTATGTGCACTACATTTTTGTATATGCCCTTTAAAATTCTAACCTGTTAATCAGTGATAGAAGGCGTCAGAGAGTGAAGCTGGATTCTGAAGGTGAGAAAAGCGCAGTGATGTGGCAGGGAAAAAAGAAGTTTGGTAGAATGGACAAATCCCCTAAACGCATGAAGCCTGGGCAGCTGCACAAGCCACACATGGTTCATCTTCTTGAGTAACTCGTGGGAGGGCGTGGTGTACTGGGCAGGAATGTTGCAGCAGGGATCTAGAGGCAGCCTGAACCTTGGCTCTGGTAGAGCTAGCTGTGTGACCCTGGCCAAGTTACTTCACTTCTCTGGGCCTTGGTGTCCTTTTTTTTTTTTTCTCCATTTTTTTCTAAATTGTGGTAAAATACACATAAAATTTTACCATCTTGATTATTATTTAAGCATGCAGTTCAGTGGTTCACTGGTTGGGACTTCCCTGGCAGTCCAGTGGTTAAGACTCCATGCTTCCAATGCAGAGGGCGTGGGTTCTATCCCTGGTCAGGGAACTAAGATCCTGCAAGCTGGGCAGTGAGGTCAAAAATAATAATACATAAATAAATACACTCATAACGTTGTGTTCCCATCACCACCATTCATTTACCTCCATAACTCTTTCATCCAGTAAAACTGAAATTCTGCATTCATTAAACAGCAGCTCTCCATTTCCCCCTTTTCATTAGCCCCCAGCAACCACCATTCTACTCTCTGCCTCTATGATTTTGTCTACTTTAAGAACCTCACGTAAGTGGAATCATACAGTATGTTCCCTTTTGTGACCAGCTTATTTCATTCAGCATAATGTCCTCAAGGTTCACCCATGTTGTCACATTTTGCAGGATTCCTTCCTTTCAAGGCCAAATAACATTCCATTGTATGTATTTACCAAGATTTTGCTAATCCATTCATCTGTCAATAGACACTTGGGCCGCTTCCATGTTTTCGCTATTGTAAGTAGTGCTGCTGTGAACATGGATGTACAAATATCTCTTCGAGTCTACTTTCAATTCTTTTGGATATATACCAGAAATGTAATTACTGGGTCATATGGTACTTCTATTTTCACTTTTTTGAGGATCCACCATACTGTTTTCCAGCAGCTGCACCATTTTACATTTCCCCCCAACAGTGCAGTGTTTCAGTTTCTCCACATCCTCACCAACACTTGTTTGTTTTTGTTTTGTTGTTGTTTTTTGGATAGTAGCCATCCTGATGGGTGTGAGGGGGACCTTGGTGCCTTGACCTATGAACTGTAGAGGTACAACCATAGGCTGCCCCCGAGCCCCTTCTCCAAAGGTCTGTTTGCTCTGTCTGCATGTGTGTGTTACAACATGAAAGTTGTGTCATTGGGCCCTGTGCCATCCAGCCCACAATCTCCTTCTTGAACAGTCTGCGAGTCAGAAACTGATCTGCAGAAACAGCATTTGGGACCAACTCTCTTTGGATTGGAGAGGAGGTGGCAATGTGCTATTCTGGGTCACTTCCGCAGCCATCTTCTAATACAGCCCAGGCTTCTGGCTTGCATCAGCAGAAGGGCTCGGCCGGCCGATCGCGGGACTGTAATCCTGCAGAATGGAGGTTGCCCTTTCCCTGTAGCCAGGTGAGTGATTCCTTTTTGGCTCAGTTAGCCCCACAGAGAAGTCAGATTCATGTAGACACTTGCTCAGAAAAGGCAGATGCTCCACGTGGGGGTGGCTTTCTTGGGGAAACATATTTTCAAAAAACACATAAGCACTTTATTCAAGGAATAAAACACTTTACTCAGTGGTCTGTCATTGCCTGTTTGGAAAGCTTGTGGTGAGCAGACGCGAGGGGGAAGAACATTTGCGTTCAAAAGCAAAAATAATTCCCCAAACTAAACTGGTCTCAGCAGGATAAAGTTAGCTGGATGAAAGATAATTATTTCAGTTTGGGGAGAACCACCAATGGAAGCGCATTTTCTCTGGGGCTCTTTCCTCATCAAAGCAGTCACCAGGCCTTGTACGATACAGAGAGAAGGACATCTTTCCTAGACACACAGCAGACACAGCTCCTAGCAGCCCAGACCCTGTGGCTCCAGAAAGAATCTCCACAAACACCGCCGTCACCATCTGAGAACCAGAGGGGCTGCCGATCCTGTCAGGAAGGAAGCAACTTATATGGGAGCAGGAACTGCTCTGTATACTGTCAGATCTGATGAGGCAGATCCAGGCAGCTCCTCATGGGCAAAGAAGCACAGAGCTGGGAAACTAGGGCCTGCTTCTGTGACCTGGCAAGGCACCCACCTGCAATACCCTCTGTTTGCAAGCTGTTCCCAGCAGGAGCGGACAGAGCTGCAGAGAGGGCAGGAGAGGTGCCGAGAGCTCCACTCTTCCCTTTTGGGGCAGTGCTCATGGGAATCTCCTGGCTGGACTAGGTTGGCCCTGGTGGTGATGGATACGGAGGCCCCAAAGAAGACTCAACATGAGGGAAAGAGGGGCCTGGCTGGTGAACTGGGCTCCAGGGGGACAAGAGTTGGGTCTGGGGTAGGCTGTATTTGAGACTTGAACATCTAGTAGACTCCCTGTCCCTGGTATAGTCTCCTGCTCTGGGAATGACTTTCAGGCATGGTGCCACCTGGCCACCCAAGTGGGGACACTGCTACTGGGGGGTGGGGGCTGACAAAGGGTCGTGGCTGAGTGGACAACAGTTCACTGCCCTGTAAGGCAGAGCACTGGGTCAGAGTGCTCCAGGGCTGATGAGACTGCCCAGTTCTCGGACTCAGCGCGTGGCACAAACCCCCAATGTTCTTGGAGAGTTTGGGTGCGGTGGAAAAAGCCTCACGGGGAAAGGCTACGCTTTCTGCTGATGACGGCATCTTGCAGCTTGAGCAATGAACTGGAAGAATCCGAGATGTGGTTTATTTGAATCCCCAGCCAGGTGAGTCGCAAGTTGTTCAGATTCCAGTGGAGGCAGATTTACCGCAAAGCTAGAGACACTTAGGATTTTGAGTCCCCTTTCCCTTGGCCTCTTCCAAGCCTCCGGGAGGTAGCCTAGCATTGGGGCCATATGGCATTTGATTTTTTAAAAATCTAATTTCAAGAGTAAGAGCTTTTTATAGTATTTTTTTTCTTCAAAAGGACCTCTACAATTTTGAACCCCAAATGGAGGGCCCCGCAAAACTTGGATGAATCAGGAACCAAGGGAGAAAATCGGGGCATTTTGGGGAACCTTGAAATATCAAAACAGGTGCTGGGCATGAGAGTGGATGCCCTTGGTACCTATCCCAGCCCTTGTGCTGAGAATCAAGAAGTGGTCCCTAGACATCACCTTCAAAGGAAAGCTGTCCTTGAAAACAAGGTGTTTTCTGATTAACACTCCAAAGGGGCTCTACCAATTTCCACTGCTGGTGGAAGTCTAAGAGAAAACACAAAAATAAGCAAGACAACCCTCTGAAATGCCAGGGTGCGGACCTGATGCACACAGGTAAAAGCACCAGCTGAAGAGGTGGAGGCAGATCTACCACGCCTTCCCAGAAATGCAAATTTAAACAACAACAAGATATCACTAAACACCTATTAGAATGGCCAAAATCCAGAACACCAACACCACCAAAGGCTGGCAAGGATGTGGAACAACAGGAACTCTTTCATTCTTTGTTGGTGGGAATGCAAAATGGTACAGCCACTTTGGGAGACAGTTTGGTGGTTTCTTACGAAACTAAACACACTCTTACGGTAAGATCCAGCAACTGCACTGCTTGGTATTTACCCAAAAGAGTTGAAAATGTACGCTACACAAAAACCAGCATGCAAATGTGTATAGCAGCTTTATTCATAATTGCCAAACCTTGGAAGCAATCAAGATGCCCTCCAGTAGGTGAGGGGATAAACAAACTGTGGTCCATCCAGACAACAGAATATTATTCAGCACTAAAATGAGCTCTCAAGCCATGAAGGAATCCTAAATGCATATTACCGAGGGAAAGGAGCCAATCAGAGAAAGCTACATACTGAATGATTCCAACTATATGACATTCTGGGAAAGGCAAAACTACGGAGGCAGTAGAAAGGTCAGTTGTTGCCTGAAATTCTGGGGGGTGGAATGACTAGGTAGAGCACAAGGATTTTTAGGGCAGTGAAAATACTCTGTATGATACTAAAATGGTAGATATTTGTCAATTATACGTCTGTCTAAACCCATGCAGTGCACACCACCAAGAGTGAACCCTCAGGTAAACTGTGGATGCGGGGTGATGGTGCAGCAGCCGTGTAGGCTGACGACTGTAGCAGATGCCCCAGTCTGGCGGGGGTACCGATAAAGGGGGTGGCTGTGCACCCGTAGGGGCGGGGGGGACATGAGAACGCTCTGTATGTTCTGCTCACGTTTCCAGGGAACCAAAAACTCCTCTTAAAAAAAACTTCTTTGATAAAGAGGAGGAATTCCCTGGTGGGCCAGTGGTTAGGACTCCGAGCTTCCACTGCAGGACTGCAGGGGACACGGGTTTGATTCCTGGTTGGGGAACTAAGATCCCGCATGCTGCTTGGCATGGTTAAATAAATACGTAAATACATAAACAGTCATGAGATGGACGATGGTATCGTATAAAAAAATAAAGAGTAGAGGTAGCAGGACTTAACTGCAGACTCAACTGCAGGCCAAGGCGCACCTGGGCCGGAGGGCTCTGTACAGGATTCCTGTGGAAACAGAGGGAGGTGAAACAGCCCCACACACCTCATGTCCATCCTGGAAGGGGTGGTCTATGGCCTCTGTCCCACAACCCTGCTCACTCACGTGCTCATTCGGGGCATTTACGAAGCACCTGCCGTGGGCTAGGTGTTGGGGATGAACACTGTTAGGAGCCTGGACCGAGTGCAGGAGACCTGAGACACAACTGTGGATACAGCACACCGGGAAGGAGCATGTCCACGCACATCAGGGATTGGGGGAGTTTCACAGAGCACAGAGCGTCTGAGCTGAGATTTCCAAGATGATGAAACTTAACAGGCAGAGTGCCAGGGGCAGATATTCCAAGCATGTCAGAGATGCTGCGGAGCCTGAAAATGTGGTGTGCTTGGTGGGCCAGGGGAATGGCGGGGGTCCCATAGTGCTATCAGCGGGGTGTGGGGGGCACAAGAGGGTGAGCAGGAGCTGCTGCTGGACACACGGCTGGGTCAGACCTCGCTGATCATTGAGATGCCAAGGAGTGTGGGCTCGAGCCCGATCTCCTCACTCATTGGGTACCAGCCCCACTGCTTCTCTCTGTAAGGCCTCTCCAGTCTGTCTTCCAATGACGATCTCGCGAGAGATGGATCAGATTATCCATGGAACGCATGAAGCATGGTGCCCAGCACATAGTTTGCATTAGTTTTTACTATTATTTTGCAACACAGGGCAAAAACACTACCTGCCAGTCACATTAGCATCTCAAAAGCAGAGCAGCTGGGTGATGCCAACACACTAAATATAAAGACATTTATTTGGAAAAACTAAACATTCTTTTTCCCTCTCAGTCTGAGCAACTGCTCATTAAAGGGTTTTCTTTAAAACAAGATACAACTAACTGTTTGCAATGATTTTTTTAGATGAGATTGGGTGCATTCAGGGTGGTGTGGCCGTAGTGCAATGATTTTTTAAAAACCAAGGGTTGGAATAGGACAAGTGAGAAAGGTTGAGGCAATCAGTCCAATGTATGATGTGGACTTTTGTTTTTGTCCTTGGGCCACTCTATTATACCTATCTGGGGTAGATTTCACGGCACTGGCCATCTCCGCAGCTGCATACCAGAAGGTGTATGTATGCCATTGTTCTAAACTTAAAAGGCAATTCTGGTGTTCACAGCAATGTTATCTGAAAAACCAGTGACAAGTTGATTTACAGGCCAGCAATCACATTTTGGAGCATTCATTACTCAAGAACCCTGATTTTCTCATTTCCCTTTATACTTTTAACTTACCAACTTTAGTCCAAATATAAGCCTGGCTGTATTAATCAGGGTTCTCCAGGGAAACAGAACCAATAGTGTGTGTATATATATATATATATATACACACACATATGAGGAGAGCTATTATAGGCATTGTCTCTCACAGTTATGGAGGCCTGGAAGTCCCACAACCTGCTGTCTGCAAGCTGGAGAACCAAGAAAGCTGGTGCTGTGATTCAATCTAAGTCCAAACGCTTAATTCTGTGTGTGTGGGGGGGGGGGGGGGAGGGGATGGCAAAGGGGGAGTGGAAGTCCTAGCCTGCGTTTGAAAGCTGAGAACCAGGAGCACCAACTTTCAAGGGAAGGAGAAGAGGGATGTCTCGATCCAGCAGAATCAAGCAGAGAGAGAACACATTCACCCTCCCTCTATTTTTGTCCTATTCAGGCCCTCAACAGATTGGATGAGGCCCACCCACATCAGGGAGGGCAGTCTGCTTCACTGTCTACTGATTCAAATGCTAATCTCTTTCGGAGACATCCTTACCGACACATCCAGAAATAATGCTTTACAAGCTGTCTGGACATCCCTTAGCCAGTCAAGTTGACATATAAAATTAACCATCAGCTGATGTGTATATATTCCATGGCCATCACCACTGGGCTTATCTTCACTTTCTGTTGAAATTACTTAAGATGTATACACAGAACCTTCCGGCAGAGACACAATTTTGAGGAATGGACCTGCAGCTGAGGTTATCCCAGTGGTCAAAACATACACAACATCCAGACATTTCTGAGAACCCTGGCCCTCTCCTCCAGGCCCTATGTGTGGTGTAGCTAGTCCCGTGCTGAAGCTGAGCCTGGCATTTTGTGAATCAAATGTGGTCCAAAGAAAATGACAGGAAGACATGAAGGCAAGCGTGGGAGTGAATAGGTGCTTGTAATCCTATGTATTTCTGTGGGTGGACACGCCTGTGATTTTAAGCATCATATCCTCACGCACCCTCCTCTGCTGTCAGCACACTTCCTGACCACATGAATAAAAACACAAACTCATCAACTTTTATAGATGCTCTGGCAGGCTTGGGCCGTTCTAACAGTAGCTTGGGACCCCGGGTGTTTTTGCAGCCTTCACCATCATTTTGAACCAGGATGAGGTTGGGTTTGAGGGCAAAAATGCTGAAGACCAGTACAGTGATCTCAGGCACTGGATTTTGTGGTCGGAGGAGGGCAGCAGGAATTCACGCAGTGAACAGCGGCTCCTTCCTGCCTCAGCAGAGCAAGCAGCTGCTTCTGCCCTGCGTGTGAAATCTAAGCCTGGAGCTGACCCACCACTGGAATGAAAATTCAAACCCAGCCGCCGTTTGGTCTTCAGGATGAGTTTGCGGCTGTTTTCACTGCTTGCAGCAGCAGTACAAGTGGATGTAAGAAGTCGGTTCCCAGTGAGTGAGCAGACATTGATGGCTAAGAGGGACAGGAAGAGAATTCCAAAAAATCTTACAGGAAAACCTCCTCCTGAAAGTCAAAATTGGGGGTGGGGTTTGCTAAGTGACAACACCAGGGGTTGATTTGGAGCAGAGTGACCAGGTCGGCAGGCTGACGACTGAGAAGTCACGGTCACCTACAGTCCTATCCCTCTCTGTGAAGAGTGGCATTTCAATCTCAGGCAAGTGAGTTACTGGAAAATGCTATTCTCATTTTGGAAAAAACACCCTATCCCAGTGGGATATTTCACTGTTATCTGTTCTCCCCAGAAATATGGTGATGGTGGTGGGGGGAACGCAGGCCCTTAGAAATTAAAGCCATACGAAGACCATATTTAAAGAAAAAACAGAAAACACGACAACCCAGGCCATTACATTATTGTTGACCATAGGAATTCAGTATTTATAATTTACATTCTTTCCCATACTTTGCTGTTTTTCAGAAGTGAAGAGCAGAGGTTTATGGCCTCACCAGATCGTAAATCAGATTCCTGAGGGCAGAGGGGGCTGCTACAGGCAGGAGGAATTGCCTTCCGACAGTCTGCAGAATGCACCAAAACATCAGGAAAAGAACCCAAATGGAGATGGAACCCTGCTTCAAGGAGCATGAGACCCCAGTAATCCCTTCCACTGAGCCCGCAACCAGCTGAGGTCACACCCAGGATCAACACCTGCAGGGGCCTGGAGGTCTGGCCACCGCGAGCAAAGGAGCACCAGCGGGAGGGGAGGCAAAGGCGTGCGCGCCCCCAGGGGCTCCTCCTCAGCCACTTGTTGAGGCTGGCTGGGAGCGAGGCGGCGGGACACGGGACAGGTGGAGGCTCGGGCCGGGTGATGGGGCCTAAGACGTGCCCACGAGTTAAGACAAGGAGCCTGGAGTCAGAGAAAGCGTGTTACACTCTGGGTTGATCTGATTGCCCCTAGTGGCTGTGTGCTCTTGGGTCAAGTACTTAAGCCTCATGACATAAAGGAAAACAGGGATGACAGCAAACTAGCAGGACTGAAGAACACACATATGTAACAGGGGCGTGGGGGGGGGTGTGTCTCAGGGACCCCTTTCCCTGGAATTAGAAGTGCTGCTCTGGCACTTGGCTCTCCAGCAAAGCCAGCTGAGTGCTATGGTGGCCACTAGGGAGACTCAAGGGCGAGAAGGATCCCAGTCCTCTGAATGCCTTTGTCTGGAAGATTTGCTAGCAGTGGCCCTAGTAAACGCGCCCCTCCGCTCCTGGCCTGGGTTTCATCCACTCTAAGAGATGGTAGAGGATTCTAAACATTTTGAAACCTAGGGGATCTTTGTAAGCCTTTCCCAGGTTGCATTCATAAAATACCTAATCAGTATGTAGTTGGATTGATGACACTGAGTCAGGAGAGTGGGAACAGCAAGGTTTACAGTCCAGATTTTCCAGTGTGGATTGTAACATAAACCCTGCCTGCAATTTGACACTGTAATTAAGGCTATTATATGTATACTTGGACATTAGAATGCAGTATTTTAGGTCTTTGGTCTCAGATCTACTTCTCTTTTAAAGACAAACAAACCTTATTTCCTGTGGTTGTAAAGCCACACATGAGTCCCCTTTACTCAGCGTCCAGAAAAGGGATACACCCTACACAGGAACACTGGTATCTGAGGCCCTAGGGAGACCATGTGGAAGGGCAGGAGGCCAGCGCATTGGAGAAAACCTTCCTGCCATTTAGGCCATTATCGGTGCCTACAACCTGCAGACCCTTGAGAATGTTTTCAGAGCATTCCAATAACAAAACAAACAAAATTAACACCTGGGGCACAAGAGGTTCAAGCATGAGCCCAGAACGGCGGAGGAGGTTGAGTGGTCGGTTGCATCAGCTGGGAAAGCAAAATTCTCAGGCAAATTTTATTTTCTGAATGATGTTCCTGTCCTCACTGAGCTTATCAGAAGGAGATGGAAGAATGGGAATGCCAAGGCAGACAAAACTGCAGATGAATTTCTGAAAGGGATTAAAGGCAGTCTTTAGCAAACATAAGAGACAAGGAAATTTTTACATTTCAGCACTCCCACACACTAAAAAACCAAAACCCCAAGATACACACATCCCACTCTTTTCCCCTTTCTTTGGTAGGCATTAATAAATAATTCCTTTAAACTCAAAGAAGATAGCAAAATAAAAAAGCCATAAGTATTTATTGCATCAAAGGTAATATCAAGGGCTTCCCTGGTGGTGCAGTGGTTCAGAATTCATCTGCCAATGCAGAGGACATGGGTTCGAGCCCTGGTCTGGGAAGATCCCACATGCTGTGGAGCTACTAAGCCCACGTGTCACAACTACTAAGCCTGCGTTCTAGAGCCCACGCTCTAGAGCCCGTGAGCCTCAACTATTGAGCCCACGTGCCACAACTACTGAAGCCCACATGCCTAGAGCCTGTGCTCTGCAACAAGAGAAGCCACCGCAGTGAGAAGCCTGCGCACCTCAATGAGGAGTAGCCCCCGCTCTCTGCAACTAGAGACAGCCCGTGTACAGCAATGAAGACCCAATGCAGCCAATAAATAAATAAATAAATAAATAAAATTTTTTAAAAAGGTAATATCAGAGTTCAATTAAAAATTTTTGTAACCGTCACCTGTCATAGTCCTAGCTCATGTTTAGAATAAAATATAAAGCAAAATGTAAAAATCTATTATGGGCTAGCAACAAGACTGCAGCCCACTGGTCTTAGCCATCACTAATGCTGAAACTCACCGAGAACCAAATCTCAAATATAACCCTCGCCATGCACATGCACCACGAAGGCAAGGGATGCACTTGTAATGCAACCCTGATGAGCAGGAGTCTTGGCTCTCCTCACATCTTGATTTCAATCACAAAAGTGACAAACACATTGAGGGTTGCAATTGCCTACCTGGAGGATCCCTGGTTTTCACAGCAATAAGAACTCTGTAAATGAAGCCCACCTGTGAACACGTGGTGGGCCACCGTGGTCACTGAGCATAATTCCAAGAGCACAGAGCACGCAGGTTAATCCCCCGTTTAAAGTACTCACTTCCTCTGTTTCCAATGATTAAATTTTTTCTTTTCCACCCTGCATTTAGCTCCCCCTGTAAGGGCCTGACCAAGTGTGCTATTATCAACAAGTAAGACAACCCAAGGGTCGAATTCCAAAGCGAGACCCCTGACAAAAAGAGGTATCACTTAGAGATGATGCAGACCAGCTTCGGAGGAGAGACCAATAGGGCTAAACCTGACGTGTTTACCAAATTCTTTGGTAAAGAATTTTATTTTATTTCTTCTAGGTGAGTACTTTACTCATGAGCTCACTGCAGAAGCAGTCATAGTGAAAATAAGACTGGCATTTATAGGATGTCTTTTATCACCAAAATGGTTAAAACAGGTCAATGAAGTGTCCTAGCATTGCTGTGGGAGCAGTTTGGTCAAGGCTTTTACAAATGGTGAAAACAGACACAAGCAAAGCAGGGAAAGGCCATGGAAAGACCAAGAATGACAAAAAGGAAAAAGTACTTAACACTCGATGCAATGCTACTTAACAGAAAATTATACGTGAAGCATTCTTCGTGGGTTACGTCCAAAACGATGGTGTCTTTATTTAAAGAGGGTGGTTTGTAAATGGCAAATGTGAGATCATTGGCAATCAAATCGTTTCTGATATTAAATGACAACTCTGATCTATTTCCATCAATGTGAAGCCCATTTTCATAGAAACGAGTAGAAAAAGTAGACCAAACCCAGCAGCATGGTCTCTAGGAGGAATGGCAGCTGTGGATCTGGCTGGTCAAGGAAAGCACTGGTTTTGAAACCACTGTAGTCAAGAGCTCTTGCTGAAAAGGAAAAAGGAAAGTTCAAACTCAAAGAAAGGGCACGGAAAGCATCTGAGGACTTTGATGGTCATTTCGTACAAAGCCACAGAAGAAAGACTGTCTCACGTGCACTCTGCTTTCACGTAAGCCAAGGAAATCCAAGTCACCGCAGGTGGGCAGGTGCCTCCTCTGGGCTGGCCTTGGAGAAGGAAAAGTCTTTCTCAGCTGGACCAGGCTATTGATCAGAGGAGCATTAAGGCACCAGGAAACGCACTTGGAGACACTCAGGGATGTGGCCCAGCACTCGGAAGTGGAGTCGAGGCCGACGACGTACACGATGTTTGTGATACACAGGAAAACTCAGAAAAGCAAAACAAAACAAACTCACCTACTTTCAAAGTAAAATAAATTTTACCCCGTACCTCCGTTTAAGCAGGGGCTCTTTGATGGGTGGTAAAGGTGCAAGTGGGTCTATGGAACAAGCACCCCTTTGCCTCTCTTTGGGACTATCATGGGAAGGATGGGGCTGTTCTTTGGATAGCACGTGTGAGCTCACAGCTGTGGCCGGCACAGCTGAGTCCGCGCCAGCCCAGCGACTGGCGACACTTCTCTGCTAGCAACGTGTCTGCGGCTGGAGCAAGTCAGTGTGAGAATCTCGACCAAGCGGCTGCCAGAGGCCCAGAGCACAGGAAGTGACCCGAGCTTTGCATGATTCATTTAACCCTTCACCCCGGAAATTCTCTTGCAGAAAAAGAAAACCACACTTCTCCGGGTAAAGATTTCCTTAAAGGGGGAAAACACATCGAAAACCTTGGAGCTCTGTGAAATAAGGGAACAAAAGGATTGCTTCTGGCAAGTTTATATCTGTAAGACAATCAACTGGGTACCCGCCACTGGTTAGAGAAAAATATCCAACTTAGTTGATGTAACCATTACCGTAGTTTAAGAAAAAATGACTATCTTGTTCATTTCCTACTGATCACTTGGGAAGGTTAGGAAAAGGGACATATGTGTCTGCAAGTCCTCAAAAGTACACATTTTTTTCCTCTTTTCTTCTACGTAAAACGTATACACATTCATGTTATCCTAAAGTCACTTGAAAAATACAGTGATTGCTTACAAACAGCGGAAAATACCAATAAGATGCAAAGAAACGAGCACTTTACGGAGACAGAATTTGATGGGCTTTAACGTGAACCATTTTATTGAAAACAGGAATCCATCAGAGGTGGGGAACTATCAGGGTCAATGTTCTAGAGCATGGCATGGATGAAAGGGAATACTCACCAGCACCTCACACGGGACTAAAAAACAATGTCAGCAACACACCATGGAAGGAAAACAAACAAAATGGAAAAGGCACCTGGCTGGGGGAGGGGCCGTGGTGAGCACTGCCTTTCGGCAGGTTCACGCCTGTGCACTATGGATAGGTCTGGACAAGTGACACTGACAGGAAACAGAAAGGCTCCGACCTGAAGCCCAGGATCCTATGTGGGTAGCTAACCTTTCCTCAGCCTGGTTTCCACCTGCCGCTGCCATGTGGTTTCAGGTCCTAAAAAGGGGAGAAGGCTGCTAGACGGTAACACAAACTCTCCCCTTTTTTTCTCCGGAAGAGACGGGGGCCCTCCCCCAATTTAACTTCAGCAGTGGCTTCTGAAGGCTTGTAAGCATCCTGACTTAAAAACAAGGAACAGCAAAATAAAAGACAGATAAGTGGCCTGGACTTAAACCAGTCACTCAAACGGAAAGGCAGATTCAGGAAAATGAAACCTGGTGACCAGACCATCAACTGTGCGGCTGATGCCCTGTCTGAGTGAAGATGTTTAAACTGCACCCACCACACACGCAAGCACAGAGCTGCTTCTGGCAACTAAGTAAATAGCCACCCTCTCCTCCGAGCACTGTCCTGCTACCGGTGACCACGTGCCAAGTGTTGAAGTCACAAGAGACCCCCGAGTGGCAAAGGACCCCCCGCGATGGTCTGCCCCATGTGGCCGGGTCTGTGGGAAACAAGACTTATGCTCTCAAATAATGACACCCCCTCCCCCCGCCCAGTCCCCGCTCCTTCCCGCTTCCCGTTCACGCCGTGTGTTTCGACCTCCCGGGGAGGTCCAGCCGATTCCGTCCCCTCCCAGTTCTAGGCACTCCCTGGAACATCTTTGATTAACCAGGGTCTTTCATTTCTTTCCAACTCCGTTGGTGACTTTTGACTTGGAATGTCGATTCCTTCTTCTGGAAGAATGGCTCTCATTGTTGCCTGGATGTTTGGGTGGGCCGTCTTCAGAACCTGGCCAAAGGAATCGGGACACACTGTCACCGTGGGCTGCGGGCTTGGGCTTCTGAAGTCTCTGACTCGGGCTCTCCCTGCCCAGGCCTCCCCGCCACTTCTCCACTGGTCCTTGTGCTCCATCTAGTGGCCTCGTTAATAAATCAGGGCACAGAAACCCTGGCCAGGAGCTAGCACAGCTGGGATGCAGGGGGGGTCCTGAGGATGCTTATGTTCACACCGTAGGGTGGATGGTGGTCATGGTGATGGGGACCAGAAGTGAGAGCACAAATAACACTGAAGCACAAAGGAGGGACAATTAGAACTTAAACCACGTGGTTGTCGAGTCTACCTTTGCAACCAAAGGACGCAGCACCTTGACCTGCTACACCATAGCTTCTAAATCCCTAAATTGGAATGGACTCTTGACTTGACAAAAATAAAAGACATTACATTCCCTCAACGGTTTCATCTGGAGGCCACCTTTACAAATCAGGCCCTGCTGCTCATGACAGGCAGCCCCGGAGCCACACACTGAAGATGCCGCACGCCCTCGGGATGCTCACAGTCTACAGGGACGGCATCATTTGTCACACTCCATCATTTGTTTGGGAGCTCAGAGAAAGACGTCTACATTGGCTGAGTCCTGGGCAGTCAGCAGGCATCAGCCAGGTGGAGGGTGGAGCCAGGGCCGTGGGGGGTGGGGGTGGGGATGGGCATTCCGGGTAGGGGTGTGTAAGGCCTGGAAGGTCATCGGAACTTCCTGGCATTAGTTTGGCTCTGCCCTCGACCTGAGCACGTGGACAACCCCTGGCCTAGCAACTAAGCCAAAAGGTTCTCTGCTCCAGAGTTCAGATTTTTTTTTAAACTGTCTGTCTACCTTTCATTTAAATATCAATACCATTGCTTATTTCTTTCAGCCTTTTCAGTGGAGAACCTGGAACCACAGACTGATCTCTAGGGGTTGGTCCTGAATAAGGGAACCCTGGGGAACCCCTGTACCTACCTCCATCAGCATTCCACAATAGGTCACTGATTCAGAAGAAACCATCTCCACCAGGGTGATCGGCATTTTCCCCAAGGAGGGCTGTGCTGGGCTTCACCCCAAAAGAACTCAGGAGAGGAACAGCCTCCGCAGTGCTTTCCCCTCCCTCACTTCCACTTCTCTGAGTAATGCTGTGGGTTAAAACTCATGGTCTCTGGCATGCGATTCTCTTTCTTCAGTCAAACCCACAATCAGCTCATAACTGACAAGGAATTACTGTCCAGTGGAGACTCCTTGGGACCATTATTCTATAAGCCGCATTCTTTAAAATAACCAGGTAGCCCCAAATCTTTCCAAAATACGCCTTGGAGAGAAGTCAGTGGGAGATCCCTGACTAAACTGATGAAATGTCTCTTATGCTGCTCTGTCTCTTGATTACATGTAAGTTGATCCACCTCTTTGGAAAGGCTTTTCCTCCTGCACACAACTCTTCCTAACCCTTTTCACTCACGATGAAAGCCAAAAGGAGAACATCTCCTTCAGGATGCTTGAGACAGTGGGGTCTTGTTATGCCTTCCTGTCTCAGAAAAGGCAGACCACATGGCACCTCTCCTTACAAAGCAAGTTTCTTGCGCAGAACCTGCGAACACTTTGCATGCTTCTTAATAAGTAAAAGGAGACGTGTTGAGTAGGCTTGAGATCCTTCAGGGAAAATATTTTATCAACACTTGGAAGATAAATACTGATTCTAAATCCCCTTACTGGGCCTTGGGAAGGCAAGGACCCAGGAGAGTTTTCAACAATGAGCAAGAGAGAGCTACCTTTTGTACCTTTCCCATGAGGCCAGGAGATGTCAGGGCTGTAGGTGCCGTCTTCACACTCTGAGTAGGTCTAGGGAGAGAGGCAGGATTAGTGGTGGAATTTCCAGTGCTCCTGGGAGGAGGGGGGCCGGCAAACAAGCGAGGATGCTCCCCGCTGGCCTCTTCCGGGCTGGAGGCCCCCACCAGCAAGTGCAGGGCCACCTCACGCTTATGCTCTCAGCTATAAGATGAAGGCTATCTCCTGGTGATGCAGAATAAATCTTCTAGAAAGCACCTTTAGCTACTTTTTACTTAAAAAAAAAAATTACAGTTGACAAGACTACTACAGTGTTTTAAGCCCACTCACATCTATCCTCTACCTTAATCCTCATCTACTATGAAGTGGGCAGGGCGGGAGCCCCAGGCTGGGATGCACGAAGAGGCCTGCACAGAGTGAAAGACCTAGCTTTTCAAAAACTGGTCCAGGCTTGCCATGCAATTAAAAATAATAAATAAATACAAACAAATAAGTTTTAACACCCTTAAGAAACGAGGATAAAAATACTGACCTATTGAATAGGGCAGTCACAAGCAAGGATGGCAACTGATTGGAAATGAAACCTGAACTGGCTACATTTCTACAGTGGGGAGGCTGATGCCCGGCTCTCACTGTGCCGTCCATGCCACATCCTCGTGTGAATGTGCTCTGGGCTAAAGTGCCAAGCAGGACGTGACTAGTTTAGATAAAAGGCCATCTCTGCCTCTGCTTCTATACCTTTTCTCGGTGACCATAGTGCTCTGCATACCAAACCATGCCATACAGACACAGGAAGGTGGTGAAAGCCTGGAAAAGAAAAGCAAACACAAAACCATTTTAGAAGTGAGGGTGCACCAAAAAAAATCCATTTTCCAGAATTTCAGGGTTTCAATGGGCATTTATACATGACGGCTCGATGCGTTTCTGCCTTCTCTCCCAGGACGCCGGTCACAGAGTGGCTGGACAGGGCAGAGACGAACCCCGAGAGGCAGTAGGGGAAGTATCCCTACAGCTTTCGGCAAGAAGAGTTCCAATGAGGCCATAGTTACCGCTGTGACTCTACTGTCAGAATGAAGATCATTTCTAGACGTGGGAGCAGATGGGGTGCAGTTTCTGAACAGCTCTGCAGGCCCTACCTAAGAGGACGTATAAGACTCTATATTGTATTTCTTTTTTTTCTTTTCGGCCTGATTTTCATGGCCCATCCTCTGCATCCCCTCTCACCGCCCCCTGCGCCCCGCATCACTGGAGAGAGTTAAAAGCCAAGAGTGCAGGGAAGGCCGGGCTATGTGTTCTCATCACTGCAGCTTGTAGTCCAGCCCTGGCCCAGCTCCTTCAGGTCGGTGACATTCACTAAGTCTCTACTAGGCTCACAGAGTCATCTTAAGCGTCAAAAAGGAAAGGAATCTCAGCTCAGGCTGGCCATTCTCCTTCTACATCAATGAAGTGGGAATAGCGGCACAGTGGAAAGATAGCATGAAATACAAGAAGACCCACTAGTTCATTTTATATTAAATCCATATGCAAACTGATATCAATTAGGAATTTTTTAAAAAAAGCTCATATCCCCCCAATCAAAAAATCAGGCAATAAATGCATATATTAAAATTATAAGATGAAAACTACTTCTAACCTTTAACATATTCCAGCACTGGTTCAGATTTCTAATGTACATCACCATTAAATGTACCATTTTCACAGCATCTGCAGTGGTAAAGCTACGTATACGTCACCTCCTTGACAAAGAGCAGAACAGGTCGGCCTAGGTTTCACACGGAGGGCAGGGAGGGCAGGTTCTACTTCTGTGGACCAGTCAGTGGCAGTGCCGTGGGGGCGGCCACCAGACCACGGGAGCAGTGAGGGCTGGGCTGGCTGTCATTGTGCATCCCGCCCACTAGAGGGCAGGCATGTGGGGCTCTTCCTCTTCCTCCCCCGGCTCCCTCCCTTCCCCTGGGAGGGCAGGCGGGCAGCTGGGGCTGCTCCAGCAGCGGACGGATGGGCAGAGCTGGCTTCGCAGCGGGGCAGGCAAACACTGGCGGGTGCTGGGCGACAGGTGCTTACCGTCACGCTCACCACGCAAAGGGCCTGCCGCAGCTGCCAAATTCACCACTTCACCTGGGTACAAGACACCCCTTTTACATGTGTCTCAGGAGACAAAAGCCTGTAATTTATGGGTTTGCAATCACACCTGTGGAAATCTAGGCAAGTACCCACTTAAAATGTCAAGGCCTGAATTAAAATAGCAATGGTACAGATTCTGTTTAAAGAAAGGGAAGAAAAAAGGAAAGAGAAAAACGTGAGGGCTGAGAGCCACGGCAGCACACGACCCCGGGTGCGGCGTCCACGCTACAGTAAGGAACGCTCAAATTCAGACAACGGGTGCTGGGCAGCTTGTTAACCAGCATACGGGAGCGTCGCTTCCACACCGATCTCAAATCACCAGGCCAGGTGAATAACTGGGGGCTTTGTTTCTCTTAGAGTGGAGGCATGGTGTAACTCAACGCTCTTATTGAGTAATGTCTGCCTCACTGCTAAGATTGAGGCCAATCTTCATCTTTAATAAAGGCCATGATGATAAAAATGTTCTAGGACCTTATTTCCACTCTTTTTCTCTAACTGGTACATGTGTAAGGCAGGGGGGACCCCTCATCATCCCAGCCATGGCCTCTTTTCAGGCCAGGTCCCCGCCCGCAGGCTTCATCACGGATAACACTGGGGGCTTCTGCTTATCTTCAAAATCCTCTTTCCTGTGGCTGTTTCCTGTCCTCGGCCCGAGCTGCAGAATGTGGCTGCTCCCCAGACCCCACTCTCAGCCAGCGTCTCCTCCCCTCACTATGTTCCGTGATTCTCACCAACCTGATGGCTCCAACCGTGCCCTATACACAGACGCCTCCCAACTCTTTCATCTCTACTGCCGACCGCGTCTTTCCAGTGCTGCTGGACAGACCAGAATTTCCAACGACACAAGACACCTTCCCCTGTAAAATCGAAGGGTCCCTCACACCCAACTCATCTCCTTTCAACGGGCTTCTCTGACATCCCCCGACCTGTTACTAGCACCAAAAGCCACCAGTGGCACAAACAGGAAAGCCTGGAGTTGGCCTCCCCAGCTCTCACAAGGGGATGGCGTCTATTGAGTTGGGCTCCTGCATGGCTCTCCGCTCCAGCCCTTTCTCTGCATCTTCAATGCCGCTGCCTTGAAAAGGTTCTCACTGAGGTCCCTGCAACACCCTCAGGCTCACCCCTCCTCCCAGCCCCTCCCCTCCACACTCTCCCACCCTCCAGCTGCTCCATGAGACAGTCTTTCCACTGAAAAACCTTTGAATCTCCAACTAGGACACACAGAGCCCATCCTAAGCAGACGTGTCCGATCCCCTCCTCCTCCATCCAGCTCTCTCTCCTAATCCTCGCTCCCCAAACAGGTCACCATCCTCCTGCGACGGCGGCACTGGCACAGCTTCGCGTCTTCGGACGTGCTTGTCTCTCAGTCTGTGTATCTCCCCGTCTTTGTCTCTTGACCTCATTTTCCCTGTGTTTGCCGAGTGTTTCCCATGCATTAGACACTGTGCCAGCGTCCGTGGGGACAAAAGGATGATGGAAACTTATTCTTTGTGAGCAGGAGGTGCCACGTTGGGGAGACAGATATGAACACCACAATCACATCACACTGGGGCCAGAACTCGAATAAATATGTACAAAATGCCACTGTTCCCCCGAGCAGGGAGCTGTCTAGTCTGCCTTACACGTTGGAGCATATTTCACGGAAGGCACGCATTTAAGCTTGGTCACGGCATTAAGTTTCACCAGGTAGAGAAAGCAGGGAAAAGCACTCAGATGGGGCAAAGCAAGCCTCCTAGGTGAAGGCAAGACCAGTCTGGAAGGAGGATGCGTTGAGGTACAAGGTGGAGTGCGAGCACGGGGTCCAGGGGGTGGGGGTGGTGAGCAGCCCTGATGAGGACGGCCCTGAACACAAAAGCACGACTTCACATCTGAGCTGGGGGTTTGTGGTGGGGACCTGGCTTCCTTCCTGCTGCTTCTGTCCATGGAAGGAACGTCCCTGCCTCCCCTCCCCCTCCCCCCCTTCCCAGGGAGGAGTGTATCTTAAGGGACCGGAACAAGAGAGAAGGAAGCTGGGCGTCTCCCCCAGAGCAATGCGGGAGGCCCGCTTCCTGGGGCGGGAGAGGAAGCGTGTCTGCTTCTGAGGGTCACTATTCAAAGCCCCTTGCCGGCCCGCATCTGAAGCTTGATACTGAAACACGTGGATGCTCCGTAGTAAAGCTGCTGTTCTGCCCCCGCAGCCTTCGTCCATCCTGACGCGCCCCTACCTGTTCTGAACCTGGTGGGGGAACATGTACTACGGGGCCCTCTCAAGCCCCAGCCATAGGGAATGATTCTAGGCGGGGGAAAGGGGTTCCCACCTGAATTCTGGAAGATCACTCTGGCAGCAGAGCGGAGGCTGGAAGTGATGGGCAGAACAGAGAAAACGGGTGTCTAGAGACAGGGGCAGAGGCAGTGGGGATGGAGAGGAGGGGATGGTGCTGGGCCGCACGGGTGAGTGAACGGAGCCTCAGGGCTGACTTGGGGGGTGACAGAGGAGAGCAAGCAGCCGCCTTGGCCTGGCCGGGCACCTGAGGGATGGGAGAGCCGCCCGCTCGCGGTGATTCTCTACGACCCGACCCGGAGCACACATCGCCCCCAGGAGCTCCCCCCAGCTTGTCTGCTCTCCCTAGTGCTCCTCTGGCTCTGCGCACACACATCTTTTATGACATTTTAATATAAGTAGTTTGCATGTGTAACGCCCATGTGGACTTGGAGATCCTCCGAGGGGGGACACCCGTGGAGGGGCAGCAGGAAATCTCCAGCCAGACTATCTGGGTTTGAGCACCGGCTCTGCCACATACTACCTGTGTGACCTTAGGTAAGGTAGTGAACCTCTCTGTGCCTTTATCTATAAAACAGGGATAATGAAGTACCTCCCCTCAAAGTGTAAAGATCAAATGTACAGTTCATGAAAACTGCTTCGCACAGTGCCTAGCACCTAGTAAGCATGAATAAATCTTATCTTCACCATCACCTACCTGTGTGGCTCCAGCATCAGGGCAGCTCTGACAAGCACCTGGCAACATGACTGACTGACAAGTGACCATGCTAAGTGAAACAGAGACTGAGAAATGGATCATGTCCTCAAAATAAGTTACCATCACACAGACACCAAGGCAGATCAAAATTCACCGATGTAGGGGGCATATGCTATGTGTCTAATCGTAAAATAGAGCGCAAGTCTCTAAAACTTAGAGAGACGGAAGGAGCCGCTGGCTGGGTGACCAGAGATGGCTCCTTGGACATGGCTTTGGGGAGACCTTCCTGGCCGCTGATGCTCCCAGGGGAGGCCTGCAATGGGAAGAGGCTTTGGCCCATGTCCCAGGAGTCCTGCCTGCCTCAACCTCCCTGTGGTCCTGGTGGCGCCAGGTGAGGGCTGCACCCACATCTGCCCATCACCATGGATTGTGCTGCAATTCAGAGTTGGGGTGCCCATGCCAGAGAGAAATGTGAGGGGTGCATAGTAAGATCTCCTGGCCCATCTGACATACTCCCTCTAAGCAGTCCTTACATCTAGTCTCACTGCAATGGAAAAAATATACCAGCTTTAATTCTAGAGTTTGAGTACAAAGGAGATCATGACTCCTTTTCATTGTTCAAGATAAAACAGGACAGAATAGGCTCAAGGTGCCCTAGGCAGAGTTAGGATTTCGAACAAGTAACCCTAAAAACAGACACCATGAAAGGCAATAAAAAACACTTAAAAAATACAAAGTTTAGTCTTGCCAAAAGAAAAAGAAAAATAGACCTGAATCTGATTAAGCCTCTAGATCCAGCTACCAATTTACAGAAAATACAGAGGACAAAGAAATCTGTTAAATTACAGTAAGGATTGAATCAGTGAAACCACAACTGGGGGAATATCTACAGGACAAAAGAGTTTGTTTCTTCAACAAATAAACTGCAAAGGAGAGAGAGCTAGAGACAGAGGGAAAACTGTAGATTTAAAGAGATCTTTTATTAAAAGGCATGGCGACCAAGGGCAATGAGTGGATGTTGATTCAAATAAACTGTAAAAAAATACAAAATTTAAGGAAACAGAAATGTGAACATTGATCAGCTATTTGACAGCATGAAGGAATTAATTCTTTTTCAGGTGTGATAATGGTATGGTGGTGGCATTAAACAAAAAAGCATTCTTATCTTCTTTTAGAGTTATATCCTGAAATAGTAAAGATGGGTCTGCTTCAAAGTAACCCAGGGAGGGGATGCTTTCCATACGTATATGGAATACGAGGACACAAGACTGGCCATGGGTTGATAACTGTTGAAACTGGATGATGGGTACATGAGTGGGGAGTGACCCCCTATCTATTTCCACATATGTTTGAAATCTTCTATGATCATTAAAAATAAAAGCCCAAGTTAATTTTCTGGACCAAGTAAGTAAAAGTGAAGAATCTCAAATGTAAAATGTAAGACTTCTCTCCAAAGTAACAAAACAAATTAAGAAGGGCAATCACAGAATTTTAAGCTAAGCAAGATCTTACTTCACCTGAAAGATGAGGAAAAGTCCCAGGACGACGGAGCTGGAGGCCCCAGGGGCTCTTACCTTCCGAGAGGAAAACGCACCCTTCACAGGCCTGGCCTATGAAGTTGGCCCACAGGGAAGAAGCCGCATGGTCTGATTACCTCCAAAAACACCTCAATAGCCTATAAACCCCACTCCATCACTTCGTACTTAAACCCTGGACAGTAATACGTGTGTTACAGGGTACTGTAACTATCCTTGTGCCCTCAAGGCAGGCCCGACATTCTCAGCGAGGGTAGATGCATCCTCACAAGCAAAGTAAATGAGTGTGATGCGCCTGCCGAGGGCACGGGACCAGAACCTGCAAAGCTGACCAGTTTTGGGTGCCATGTGGTCCTGTGTTTATTCTTGAACTTCCGACTAGTGGCCAATCTTGGGTTACTACAGGTAGAATGTCTGTCTATAAATTTCTAAAGAACCTTGGTGTACAAGAGTGTTTTGTTTTGTTTTGGAAGACACCATGGGGAGTTTAACTAACACTTTTGGGTAAAAAAGTAATGACTTACCACACAAAGAAGCCAAAGCATAACATAGAGTATCTGGGTCTTAGAGAAGAGATCCTGTCCAAATTTTATGCAGACAATAGCTTCCAGGAAACCAATGACCCTGTTAGAAAAAGAGGTTACATATGAATTCACCTTAGAGCCTTACGCATTACCACAAATATGCATAATTCCATCAAAAAGTTCAAGTGGTCACAAGATTTCTGCCCCAAACACTGGAAGCAGGTCCCCTACAAAATGACATTGTCCTAGCCCACTGTGCCTTCTTCAGAAATAATATGCATTATTATATATACATATACATTTAGATGTAATAAAAAGTTTATTTTACTCTTACTCTTCTTTTTCTCAGACTATTGTTTTTTAGACCCGCTTTAGGTTCATAGCAAACTTGAGGGGAAGGTACAGAGTCCCTATACCCTCTGCCCCCACCCACGCACCGCCTCCCCCACCGTCAGCAGCCCCCACCAGAGGGGTACATCTGTCACAACTGATGAGCCTGCACGGACACATCACAATCCCCAAGGCTCACAGGTTACATCAGAGCACACTCTTGGTGCTGCACGTTCCATGGGTTTGGACAGATGGATAATGACAGGTGTCCACCATGAGAGGGTCACGCAGAGCAGTTTCACGGCCATAAAACCCCTCTGCGCTCTGCCTACTCATCCCTCTATCCCTCCCCAGAAACAGTAAAATATTTTTTACATCTTCCTTCCTCACAGACCACAACCTCAACTCGTACATTTTCACAGCTAGAGGTCTCCTGGTATCATCTAAGTCAGAGCCTATCTCAGTGGGTGGACAGACACCCCCTTGGGCTGGAACCCGCACAGGGCCAAGGAACCTACTACTTCTGTGGGCAGCTACTTCTGCTGCTCAGTTTCTTTCGCTGTTGGGAAGTTGCTCCTTGTCTCAGGCTGGCATCTGTTCTACCCTGGTCCTAACTCTGCCCTCTGTAGTAGGGGGCTGTGATCCTTCCAAGTGAGTTTTTCAGTACCTTGAAGGCAGCACATTCCCTGCCAGCCATCTAAGAATTTCCAGATTTAATATCCTCTAGTTCTGCTGATGAGAAGAACCCTTTATCCTCTGTCTCTGTAAGCAATTTCACTAAATACAAAAATGTTAAAAAAAAACCCCAAAACTGCCCTGTTTTACTCTTTAATTAAAACATCAAAGAAAAAAGCCAATCTTACATTATACAACTCCATTCATGAATATAAAATCAGAACTTTATTAAGGTCCAGAGCTTGAAGGTAAGAACGGGTGAGGTGAGGGTGACATAGCTAGCTGGGCACGCGATCCCAAAGACTACCAAGGAATAGCAATTTCTGATAAGGCCACTGTAGGTATTCCTTGCTCACGACGGAATTTGGAGGGACTGCTCTGGTTGCACAGATAATCTCTAAAAAGGCAGGAAGGGGCCCAGATGGCCCTGGGTCCCCTCCCCACTGGCAGACACAGAGGTCACTGCCACGGTCAAAAGGATGGACGGCTCTAAACAACGGAACACCTGGAGTCAGAACCACCTGGGCAAAGCAGAAAGTCTCCTGGACGTGTCTCTAGGGAGTCTGGGGCTGTCTTGTTCTCCAGCCCCAACGAAACAAGGTTAGGAGTGGCTGCCTGAACCCCCCTTGCTCCCTCCCTCCCTCCCCCAATAAAGTCAGGCACATGCGAGAGCAGGGCTGAGGTCGACCGTCACGCTGAAGCCTAAGCTGCAAGCCGACACTAGAGGGCAGCGAGGCAGCAAGGGGAAGGCTGTCTGCTAGCAGACACAGCACACGCAACCTCTTGCTGGGACCTCCTGAAGGACTACAACAGAAACTGTTCAGCCCAGGAAATAAGTGTGCCTACCTGCCCTTAACCAGACAGAACACCTAGAGCTTACTGTGAGAGGTTTCTGGATATTCAAGTCGACTGAGGCACCTTTCAAGAGCTTGGTGACCAGCAGACTAGAGCTGTGTTTCTCAGACTCCTGTGATCTGAGACCCACGGCAGGAAACACATTTCTCATTGTGACCAAGTACAATGACACACATACACACACACACAACTGAAACAAAAGTCACACAAAACAACTGTCCCTTTGCTCTGACATTTTCCTATTCTAGCATTTTCAGAAAACGCTAGTCAGGACCCACTCAATTGACTGCATAATGACCTGAAGTTTGCCCTAAAGACCAGTGTTCTTCAGTCAGGAACTTTAGGATATGACCCGATCCCACATGCTGAGGAATCTTAGCTAAGCTGTTGTCTATGAAGGCGACCTTGAGCACTGGGTGGGGGAAGAGGTCAGGAGTGAGGGGAAGGGGCAGAGTGAGGTCAGGGTAACGCGGGCCTTGAGGGCCACCCCGGAGCTTGGTTTCAGTCTGAGGGACATGGGAGCCCCTGGGGGGTATGGAGCACAGGGGAGAATGTGATTCATTTCACATTTTAAGATGATCATTCTGGCAGCTGAACTGAGAACTGCTGTAAGGAGCCGAGTGGAGCAGGGAGGCTTTTCCTAGTCCACGGCGAGGACCCCGGGGCAGATGTGGGGATGTGGGAAGCGGCGGGAACTGGGATGCATCACACCCACCCGATCACACGGACACTTTACCCACCACCCTCCCTGGCCCTTAGGGGGTGATAGCTGAGCTGGGCCTTAAGTAGACAGAAAACACTTTCAATCGTGCTCCATGGAACGTTCTGACTGCCCAAGAACCCCCGGGGCAGGATGGAGAGGGTGAGAAGGGGGCAAAGGGTCCTGGGTGGCATACCCAGAACCATTCTGCTCAATTGTTTTGCTGTATATTAGGGTCTGGAGGAAGATGTCATTGGAGGAAAGGGATTTTCTAAAAAAACTGTTGTGACTACTGCAGAGGTTTGAGGCTGTCAGTGCAGGTGTTTTTTGAGCAAGGGAACAGAGAGTGGCAGCAAAAAGGGTGGTCAATCTGGAGAAGGATGGGATGGAGGGGAAGATACCGGAAAAAGGAAAATGGCCATGAAGCTACCCCTGCAGTGTGAGCGCTGAGGGTGGGGAACAGGCGTGTGGACCAGAGGGAAAGCGGTGTGAGAGGCTGTGAACAAAGATCAACCTGAGGATGGTGGTGACCTGGGAGTGCTGGGGTCAGGAAGCCAGTGGGTTAGGGTGGTCTGACAGTGACCAGCCTCTAGTCTGGGGGCCCACGCACCACTGACTCTGGCCCAACCCCTGGAGGCCCAACCCAGGAACTTTCCAGAGGAGGAAAAGTGACTGCTCATTTCTGTTACAGCCAAAGCTTGGATGCCTTCCTCCCAGGGCCAAGGATTTCAACATCTTTTCTTCGTAAACCAGCCCGATTCTTTGCAGGCACAGGAACTCAATTACAGCTGGGGGGGAGTTGGGTGGGGGCAGAGGCAAAGATGAGGATGATTTCCTGTGCACACCTGAGGAATCTGTCCGCCTCGCTCTGGCCTGACACGCCCTCGGAGCTGCAGTCGCGGGAAGAAGCTGCAGTCACATTCCACGCTCCTGCCTCACCCTGGCGGGTTCCCCTTCCCCGGCTGGATGGAGTCCAATCTTGGCTGGGCCCAACACGTTTAGGCATATAAGGCTGTAAAGTTCAGATCTACAGCACAACTGCAGGAGGCCACGTGGTAAGTCTGTATTTCCTTACATCAGCAGCAGCTAATGCCAACTTCTTGAGGGTGTCACATTGCGAGAGGAAGAAAGCGCCCTCTTGAGGAGAACACGATGCAGGGGTGTGGGAGTGGCAGGCAAGCACCTGCTGAGCCCCCGCCCCCCGCCGCCCCAAAGGCAGCACATGACCGTCACCACACGGGCTCCTACTCTGTTCCGCTCACATCTCCACACCTCGACAGAGCCAACGTCACCCCAAAGGTAGTGAAAACTATAAACCTGGGACTAGTTGTTAAAAGAAATCAGACATTTCAGTGTTTGCTGTTTTGAGAGAAGATGAAAAAAAGACAAAATAAGGGCAACAGGGAAGCCTGGGGAAGGAAGGGGCAAAAGATGGGAGGTGGTGGCCTCCGAGGGGCAAACACCAGAGAAGAGGCTGGAGGCCGGGCCTCCGGTCTCACCTTCACGGGCCGACCTTGCGGACTGCGAAGAGGCAGCTCCTGCCCCTGTGCGCACACCAGGCGGCTCCGCCCTGTGTGATTTATGAAGAGGGACTTGCTATTTTCCAGCACGGCCCATGGGTTCTCAAGGTTCACCAATCTTGATAGTACCATTTGGGAGTCCTTGATTCTCAATAAAGCATCCTACATTAGCCAGCCGACCTCTGCATTTCAGATCATGTGCATTTCACTCTCCTTCACCACTTTTCAGCAAGCTGCAGCTTCCTGTGCTGGCGGCCGCTCCCTCCCACTCCCTGGTCTAGCTCCTCTCAGCCATCTCTCCCTGCACAGGGATTCTATTTTCAGGCTGCGAGATTAGAAAAAAACTGCTGTAACGCTACCTCTCTCTCTGATCCCCATCGCCTTTTCCTCAACAGGTACGTAGAGCTCTGTGGAAAATATACCCACTCACAGCAGAGTAAGACCTTGGCAAGGACTTGCAAACATGAAGAGAAAAATGCACATGGAATGAAGATGCGCATGAAAGAGGAAGAGCTCAAAGGCAGAAAAGGTCCCCAATCCTTGGACAAAACAGTAGGAAGGCAGCCCATTTCCCTCTTCCTGTGACACAACTATATTAGAAATCTGGTGGATGTAGAAATTCTCTCTCCCACCAGACCACTAAACAACGGAAATCTAATCCATCTTATCATCCTTTAAGCTACTTTGGGTAGAAAAATCAGTTTATATCACAGAATTTATGAGAAATAGTAACAATGGCCCTTTGTCTTCTGGGGAGAGGGTGGTGGGAAACTTGCCTAAATCAAACCTGAGTAACCCCCCAGAATCTGGAGTGAGAACTGGACACACACACACACACACACACATGTTTGGAATAAATGACTATGCAATGTAAGGAGCAAGTATCTCTAAACAGTTGATGTCTTTGGATGATCTTTAGTTTCTTCTTTTCTGAATTATCAACATGCGTGTATTATGGGGGGGGGGGGGGAGTTATTCTGTTAAAAAATTTGTTGGGGGTTTTGTCAGATTTTCTTCATGCTGTCCACACTCAATTTAGAACCTAGATTAGGTCCTGAATCTAAGCTCCCTGAGACTGAACTTCACATACAGATGTGCCGGACGTCTCTGGAACTTCGGTTGCTAAATGGCATGGTGAGATGTTGATGGTATTTAAGCAGAAGAGCACTTATCTGAGACACTGAAGAGCGTCTCACATTTAATATTGGGGGTTAAACTGGATAACCTCTGGTTTCTTTCAAATCATTTAAATAACTGTAAGTTCAGATACAGCATCTGCATCTGTAATGAGACAATAAATTGTCACCATGTAGTATGTGTTAGTCCTCTTTGGGACAATAAAATTAGACTCTGGTAGACAGCAAGCAGCTGCTCTGTGAGGTCTTTCTGGTGTGAAAGTAACATGAAGTGTGGTTAAGCCCATCATGAAATGTTGTGCCAAACTCACCATTGATTTCAGAGGGAATTTGAACAATTCATTTTCTGTCTAATTTATTTCAAGAAACAAGGTTTCTAAATTCCACGTGAAAAATATCTTTTGATTTCCTAATATTTTTTTAAAAGGCAGTTTCTAAACCCTCTTTCTATAATTTGACAATTATTCTAAATTTAAGTCAGAAAAGGAATGTTAAAAATGAAAAACACACAAAAGCAACATATAGTCTTTATAGGAAAATTGCACTGAAAGACACTTAATGTAGGGTCAAGAAATAACCAAAGAAATTTAGAAGCTAAAGTGGTTTTAAACGTCCATAAAAGATTACTCACCCAAACACCCAGCACTGTGTTCCCACGCGCTTGCACTGTGTGTCGGTGAGGTAAGCATAGTACTGTCTGAAAGAACAAAGGCGGAATTCACTGAGAGCTCCTGGAAGACCAGCAAGTCAATATAGAATTAAATCAATCTGACATAGTGAGTATAAAAAATGTCAGCCTTGTTCCACATACTTGAGCTGCCTGGTCTAGTATCATTCAAGGGAATAGGAAGCCAGTGCCTGTTGAAACTTTCCTGTAAGAGGCTAAGAATTTGGACTGGGTTGGAGGGAGGCGGTTTAAAGAGCCAGATTACTGGCAAAGGCAGTCTTTATTTAGACACAGACTCCCTAGCCTTGAGCCAAAGCCACCCCAGGTGGTGCTGCAGTCTCTCTCCATGGAGGTGATTCCAGAAGGTCACCTGCATGGTCACTGTCTCCTCTGGCTCTCTCC
Organism: Hippopotamus amphibius kiboko; assembly: GCF_030028045.1. Lineage (NCBI taxonomy): Eukaryota > Metazoa > Chordata > Mammalia > Artiodactyla > Hippopotamidae > Hippopotamus > Hippopotamus amphibius. Next base: position 134,287,722 of record NC_080190.1, on the reverse strand, counting down.
AGGACAAAGGTTGCTGATTGTGACCAGGCAAGAAATATATACATTTGTGGCTCTAAGAAACTGGAATGGGACTGTAGCTGCAGCTCACTGTCACCGAGGCCATAGACTTTGAATGTAACTGACACGATCAGAAAAGAGGTGATGACATGGAGCTGAGAGGCTTAGTGCAGCAGCCATCCAATAGAAATATGGTATGAGCTGCAAATGCAATTTAAAGTTTTCTAATAACCGTGTTAAAAAAGTAAAAGGGGAAGAGATGAAATTCATTTAAATAATTTATTTATACATATCCAATATATTGAAAACATTATAAAGAAGCATCTCATATTGTGTTGACACTAAGCCTTCAAGGTTCAGTGTGTATTCTACGTGGACAGACCATTTCAGGGCAACCGGTCACGCTCGCAGTGCTCAGTAGCCACACGTGGGACAGGCTGCCTGTAGGACAGCGCAGGCTTAGAGCCTCATAACTGCCCCTGAAACTCAACCCATCCCTGAGGAGGCAGCATCTGAACCAGGAGCTCATCATCTTTGGGGGGGGAGGTGGGGTCACAGACTCCTCTGAAGGTTTGATGAAAGCTATGACAAAGGCACAAAAACCACGTGCACAAAATTCTGCATTAAACTTTGGGGGGGGGGGGGTCCACGGATGCCTAAAGCTCACCCATGAACATGGCCTCTGTACCCCAAAGTGAAGAATTCCAGCTATAAAGAATTCAGCTTTTCCTCTAACTTCACACTACCATTACCTAATCTGCTTTTGCCAGTTCAGCTGCTTTACTCATTGTGTCCATGCCCTTATACTGCACATTATATTATTAGATTAAAAGAATGTTCACTCAAATATCTTCTCAAAGTAGAGTCATGTGAAAGTGTAACCAAAAAGGAAGAAAATGGAGATGTGGTATGTATGTATGATTTATACTGAAGCCTATGAGTTTTCTCTCCTTTTAGGGCCTGGCATTTGCTAATTGGCATGGCTGTGTTAAGACCCATTAGAGCACTTCCATCGTCCCAAGAAGCTTGTCAAACCATCTCCTTACCTAGGAATAGCCTCAAGGGGTATAGGGACACAGAAAGTGACTAATTTTTAAACAAAAAGAATCGTGTGGAAACCCACAGGGTTTGGCAAAAATTTTAAGGCGCTCTCAAAAAGTCCAAACGCTGGACTTTCAGTCTCTGGTTGAGTCTCTAGTTTTTGTTGTGAAATGTTTAACAGTACTGAAATTTCATGATAAATCACATGTGATTTGCTCTTCTGTTTTATAAGAGATTTCTTTCCTTGCTTAATTGACTTTGTTGATTGCTCCTAATTTTAGGAAGGAACTGCTGCTAATCTTTCCTCAAAATAACGGGAAGCCTTGAACTAAATCAAATTTAAAATACGGTGGGGAGGCTCCCATCAGCCAAAGGAAAACTGCATTCATGAGGTGACTATACTCTTCAACAGACCACCGGTCTATACAGCGACAACGGGCCGTGGTTTACCAGCTGCTACTTTTCTGCTTTTATATACACACATATACAATATACGAGGGTGAGTCAAAAATTATCTGCACTCTGGCTGTAGAATTTATTTTAATTAACTTTTAGAAAAGACACATACATCATTTTTTGACATAATCTCCTTGCTTTTCAATACGCTTTGTCCATCTGTCAACAAGCTTTTGTATTCCCTCATTAAAAAATGTTTTAGGCTGAGCTATGAACCATGAATGCACCCGTCTTCACTTCTTCATCAGAAGTGAATCTTCGTCCTCGTAGGGCTGCTTTCAGGGGACCAAACAGGTGAAAGTCTGATGGAGCAACATCAGGACTACAGGGAGGATGCTTTAACACCTCAAAACAAAGTGTTTGCTGAGTGTCGACAGTGTGGTCAGAAGTGTGCGGACGTGCACACCCTCATCAGGCCACAAAAAACGAAATCACTGCACCTGCTCTTTTTTTGTGCAAATCACAAGTGGGGCATCCATTTTTGCTTGCACCGCAGTTACAAATGAACTGATGTAACACGCTGACATTTGCACAGCAGTGACTGGGGAGACAGTAGCCTTGAATAAAAAGCACTGATAAGACAGTGTGGCCAACAGAAGTTTTAATATAACTGGAGTGCGGATAAGTTTTGACTCACCCTCATATAATAAATACATTTGTAATAACGAAGGAGGACAAGAAGAGTTGCTGGCTGGGAGGGGAGGCGTACATCTGACCAAGGAAAACACCCATTCTCCTTGGCAAGCGAGACCTTCTACTTGTGTAGTTCACAAGCGCATTAAAAATAATGAATTAAGTTATTCTACAGCTTTTAAAGAGCAAACTCTTTTAACTGCTTAGTTTGTATTTGTATCAGCTGTGCAGAGATCTTGGGCGTTTCTACTGATCAATGCTCGTATTCCATACTAGTTATAAATCCCAAATGCCATTTCCATTTAGGAGAAATGAAACAAATGAGTGTTTTGAAGTTCACTGGGATCTGTCCAAGTGGGGCACAGACTCTGAAGAGTGCCTCATCTCTAGAGCCCTACATGAATCATGAATTCAGGGGAAGGGTGGCATGGAAACCTAAGCTTGTCCCCGTTGTCCTGGAGGACCACAGGAAGGACATTTTTAAAAGGAAATTAATTGGCTCTAAAAGAACTAATAAAGTCTCATTCTAAAAATAACATCATTTATTACTTCAATCCACCATAAAAAAGTTTGTATTTTTCAATAATCTCATGAAGAAAATCTCAGCATTTCTATGACTCATTTTGTTTTAAATAGGACAGTAAGAGGAAAAAAAGAACAGCAGTGAAGAGTGTAAAGGGATTTGAAAAAAATGGCGTGGTGTTGGTCTTTGTGTTACTGAGGTCTGAGATGCAAAATGTTTTCTTCATATTCTGGATGTATAAGTCTTTCTTTTCCCCCCCCTTGATGTGTAATTCTTTTTTTTTTTCATTGCAGCATTATTTTCTTTTCTTTCTTTTTTTTTGCTGTACACCAAAGTGAATCAGCTGTATTTATACATATATCCCCATATCCCCTCCCTCTGAAGCCTCCCTCCCACCCTCCTTATCCCACCCCTCTACGTCATCACCCATCATCGAGTTGATCTCCCTGTGTTATGCAGCAGCTTCCCATTAGCTATCTATTTTACATTTGGTAGTGCATGTCAATGCTTTCTCTAGATGTGTAATTCTTTGGAATGACATTTTCACGGAAAATCTGCTAGTTTATGTGACTTCCCTTATGCTACACAAGACGACAGAAAGCAGGTAAACATGCTCAAATGACGGTCAGGCTAACGCAGAGTTACCTCACAGTGGGAGCCGTGATGCCACCAATAAAGAGAATTCTACACCAACTTAATGGATGACTGGCTTGGAACACAAAGATATGTTTCAGGAAGAAGGTATTCAACTCCGTCAGCTGCAAGAGAAGGAGGCGTGAGTCAACCTGGTGCTTCGTGCTAAGTCATGAGCATCTATTCCTTCAGTGGACATTCTACAGCTGAAAATAACAGGTATGTTCAGAGCATTTTCAGAAAATATATTGGGTCTCAAAGGGTTGCTATTTAATCTGGTATCAGCCAGTTCAACACAGGCACCAACGAGGGGGTCCAGGGGAGGTGCTGGGTGCTGAGAGGGGAACAGGGGGCCTTGGGCATTTGCCGTGTTTCCAGGTTCGGGTGGCTGTCACCTGGCTCAAGGGTGTGAGCTGCTGGGACCGTCAGGAGAGGGATGCTTTGAGAACAACGACACCATGAAAACAAATCTGTGCCACGGAACACCTCCTTGGCCTGACGGAAATCGGGCCAGGTCTCAACCAGGTCCGACTGCAAGAAAGCAAGCTCTTCAATAACTAAAAGCAGCTTGAGGTGCATCCCTGAGGGATGATTATGGACCTGTTCAGCTTGCACCTGGGACTGAGCAGATCCTTCACCGAGGTGGCTCTTAAAAGTGGGCGTGGGATTGGTCCAGGCTTCACCTGGCGGTGGGACTGCTCCCTGAGGGTAGCGCCTGGTGCTGCTCACCACATGACCAGTCCTGACAGCACAGGAAAGATGTCCACCAGGAAATGTGTGCTCAATGCCCAGAGTCCCTTGCATGTCCCCTCCAGATTAAGCAAGGGGCAGAGATAAGGAAAGGTCACTGCTTGAAGAGCACATCACACGGACCAGCAGGTTCATTTCAGTGACATAAAATGTGCGGCAACTTCCCACAGAGCTGATTTTAAGGATATAAAATAAAAACAGTTCACTCATTATCACCACGTAAGGAAAGCTGATCACGGCACCGTGCTCACGATGAAGGGAAAGCAGGCCCTGTGGAATTCTGCAGTCCTAGGAGCACATTCTGCTCTCTCTTCTGGGTAATCCAAATTCTTTCCAGATCCTCGTAATAAAAGAAAACCTCTACCTTCCCTGGCACTGCCCCATAAGGGAAAACTTAATTGCAATCCATGTACATGCCCTTTTTATATAAGCTGACTTCCCTAAACCATGGTGACTATGTAACTGTTCGCACACACTTCTGTAGCCATAAACCCCAGTTATTGAGATGGGCAGCATTACTCTTCCTCTGTGGACAAGGACTGTCTGTCTCTAAAGTGACACATGCCGATTTTCTCCTTATGTTGGGAGTATTTTGTACATATGTGTTCAAAATATATCTGATGATTCTGAAAGACCCCTCAGGTGAAAGCTGGTTTCCCTCAGCTAGTCCGTCAGAGTTGTGAAACAATTAACCTGGGGACAGAAGGGTCAATAAAAAAGGCTGCCTCTGGAAAACAAAGCTGCTGGGAGACCCCGGCTGTCTGAATCACTTCAGTCTGCCTGGAACAAGGGCCTGCCTCCCTCCACCACCCACACCAGACTTGAGGCCCCGGGTCCTCAAAGGGCTCCAATCCCCATGGGTAGCAGAGGGCTTCTTTATTTAGCACGCCACAAATTACCCAAAGTGGTAACAGCTGAGGCACAATTGTAACACTCAAACACTGAATTTGGACTGTAAGAAAAAGCCTTACATTTGTTACCTTGGTCCTGAAAACAGTCATTCTAGAAAGCAATCCAATGCGTAACTCACTGGGTTATAGATGCTGAGCACAAGGTTTTTACAGGGAATTGTAATCTGTTTCCAATCGGTAACTCCGAGACCCATATTTTAAAACGTCTTCACGATGAAGGAAGACCTTAGGCGTAACAGCATCACTGTTTAATTATTCTATATGCCAGCTGCAGAATATTACATCTTCTAAAGCATTGAGCTGAGAAGCAATGTCACCCAGCATGAACCCTAAATTCCTGGATGGTTTTTATGTGTTTTGTTTTGTTTTGTTTCCTACTTCTGAGCATCTGAAAAAAATACCTGCCAGATGATCATGAAAAGGTAAACTCCAGCCACTCTCTGAAAAGACGATTTGGGGTCAAACCACCGAACGTAGGTCCAGCTAGCAGGAGTGAACTGGAGCACAGCTCTTTTGATTTTCCCAGTGGTGGTGTGGATGTCCCTGTAAGCAGAAAACAGCTCCGCTGAAAGTCCAGAGAGATAAGCAAGGGTAAAGGGGGAAAAAAATCAACAAAAAAAGCCCCCAAAACAATAAAAAAAAAAAGACATTGATTATTTTACAACTAATGCTCAGAAAAAGAAGATTCCTTTCTATTTGAACATCTCTCCAACAGCGGTCTCTACTCAGGTGACGCACTGAGTGCAGCACACCTGGTGGGGAGCGTCAGCGATGACAAGTACAGTGCAGAGGCCAGGCCACTGCAGGGCCAGCGCAGACCTGTTTGTGAACTGGTAACAAAAGAAGCTGAGGGACACTGGGGACAGCCACCTGGAACTAGGCCAGGAAGCGCGAGGACGCCAGCAAGGACCCGACTCCCACCCACCTTAGGGAGCGCTGATAAAACAGAGAACATGCTCACATGTGAGGCCACACAGCATTTCCTCACCCTACAGCTTCCTTAGTTAAGTGAACAGTTCCGGGTGATGAACAATGATTTTTAACCTTTCTTAGTTTCCGTCCTAGAAATCACTCAATTTCATATTCCTATGATAGAAACAAACAGTCCCATGTTTCACAGATGGGAACACTGAGGCTCTGAGAGAGGAACTGGCTGACACCGGCTCACCTCGCAAGAGCTGGGGGTAGATTCTGGCCCTCTGGTGCTAGACCAGGAGAGCCAAAATCCAAGGTAATAGTATTAAATAAATGGTAAAGATTTTTTAATTCAACAAAGATGTATATCAAGGACCTTTAGGTCTTAGACACTGTTTTAAAGTGCTGATGGCACAAGGATGAACGGGACAGGCCTTTTATTCTTGGTGGGGGGGAGTGGAAGGAAACCAGGTTTGTTCCTTGATTCACTCACCTACCCACCAACAAGTATGCAGTGAGAAAAATCTCCCAGCAAGAACCTCTGAGGCACAAGGGCAACAAAGAGATAGAGGCTATTCAAAAATAAACAATGACGAATAACCTGCATATAAAAAATGGTGAAACTTCATGGAAAGAGGTAGAGAAAGATGGGAATAAACAGAGATACAGTGTGATGGAGAACCAGAATACTTAATGCAGTGAAGAGGTTAATCTAACCTGATCTATATTCATTCATATATTTAATGTAACAGAAAAGAAGACCTATGGGACTTTTTTGCTCATTAGTTGCACTTATGTCTTGGGAGCTTGACAGGATGATTCTCAAGTTGAATTTGAAGCATAAATGTATGAAAATAGGGAAGCATTATGGAGTGTTTAAGGAGCCAGACAGCATGATGCAAATTCAGACCCAGCTGCTCGCTAGCTGGGTGTCCTCAGGCAAATCACTAAACTGAAGCCTCAGTACTGTCATCCCTGAAATGAGGAGAATGGTACTGTCTACCTCTATGACTGAAGTAAGGCTCAAATGAGACACTGCCTATGAAGTTTGCTTGAAGCAAAACCAAGCACCTCTACAGATTTTGTTACATTGTATACTGTCTGAAATACATTAAAAAGTGCCTTTTCAGGTCAGTGGCCAAAGAAAGGATTGTTCAGGAAAGGGAAGGGGAAAACTGATTAATCAAATACAATAACATTGTGAAATCTCCCCCTTGCAGCATACACCAAAATAAATTTGAGATAGAATAAATAACTTACTTACAATTGCCAAGCCCATGGACTTTGTCCTCAGGCCCACAAGAAGCCATCACAGGGGGATGACATGATGGATTTGATGACCTGAGGGAGATCATCCAAGCCATGGTGGCAGAAGGCTTAGAGGGGTTAACCTGGGAACAGGGGACTAGTCAATCCGGCCATGGGAGTCTGAACGCTGACTGGGGCATAAGGATAAAAAGGAAAGGATGGATTTGAGAAACTCGTAAATGATTCAGCATTTTCTGGACCAATGCCTGCAACTGGGTGTACACGCATTTCTGAGTTTCAATTACTAATGTATAACTTGCTCCTTGTCATCGGAGAACGCATGCGTGTTGCGTGCTACGGAGGCAGTTAAATCTACACTGTGAGAAACTGCGACTCAGGGCCCGGAGGAAGACAACTCACTTGAAGCTTGCCCAGTGGTAAGTCCTCATCTCTAAAAACCGGCAGACGACCATGCCCAGCCAGATGCCGCCGCCGTTGCACAGCAGGATGTCCAGAATGACTTGGTCCCACCAGCACTCGGCAAAATTGGGCAGAAGATGCATGAAGAAAAGCTGAGCAACACAAGAGACGGTGGTTGTCAAAAAACAAACAAACAAACAAAAACAACAAACCTCGGGTACCATGCAGAAAGATAACTTTCCTTTTAACAGTACATTCTCTTAGTAAAACGTGTTGACATTTTAGGTTTTCTTGACGTGTTAAAAAAACAAAACAAAACAAAACGAAGGTCTGTAATCAGGTTCTCGTTTTTTATTTTGTGGATAGTTTGCAAATACTGCTAATCCAAACAGCTCCTCTTTTTTTGGACACAGGGCTTTAAAGTAATGACCCATGGTGAAAAATACTACCAGTAAACTACCTTGGTTAATGACAACATGACATGGACCCAGGAGAGGGAAGAGAGCAAAGTTCTCCTAACTGCCTAGAGCCCTGGCAGAATCCTCAAAATTAGCAGCTTGGGGATTTAAGCTGTGTATTTTAGAAACAGTCTATAGATTTTTGGGTAAAATAGTAAGTTGTAAATTAGCCGAATAGGAAATCTCACACTAACTGATTTGTAGTGTTACTCTTTTATTAAGCGCCTACGATGTACAAAGTGATGAGACAAAATGAATCAAGGTTCTTGATCTCAAGGGCAGAGGCCAGACGCTTATTCAGAACCACAAAATCAGGTAAGCTGTGGCAAGTGTTACAGCCATGACATAAGTGGAAACAGCAGGGACACTAAGAGATTCATTCTGATAGATGACAACTGCAGCAGACTTCTGGAAGGAAGACAGGCTGGAGCGGGATCCTCAAGGATAGGAACGACTGATTTCAAGAGATGGAGATGAAGGTGAGGACACTGCAGAAAAAGGGCACAGTGAGATCAAGGGTGGCACAGAAGTCTTTTACGGAAATAGTTTTGTCCAAAAGAAAGGACCCATCGGCTGCGTTGAGCAGCACGGTGTGCTGTGTGGAAGGTCCGCTTTACAAAGGGCTGAAATTATAGACACCACGCCTGGCTGTTCTCTGGAAAGAGGCAACCCCGTAATTACAACCCCCTGAAGTAATATATAATAAATGTTACAAATGAAAACTATTCAGGAAAGCATTTCATAGATTGTAAAACAATACAAATACTGTAAGAGCAGCTTGCCTTCCCGACGTGCCTGCTGCCGAGGGGACACAGAACAGCTACCGCGTGTGGGGGTGAGGGGCTGTGTGCGGACGCCCTCGCTCTGCGCACCGCCCGGGACGGCCGTCCAGGTCCGAGCCATGACATGGAGCAACTCACACGGGGCAGACAGAAACTTCTGCAGAAGCCCCCCATACAGACTCGCTGAAGCAGTACTCTGCAGGCGAGTGGATGTGGAGAACATACGTCAGCCTGAGGAGTCTTCCCGGAAAGTACTGGATCGGGGGTGAGTCGGCCCAGAGAGTGCGGAGTCGGGGAGCTGGAAGGCGGGATTTGGGAGCATCTGCCTGTGTGAGGCAGACCCCTGGCGTCTGGGCCTGGGCAGACACGGGCCCTGCCCTCTTGAGGCATAACGTGTAGCAGAAGAGAAAACATCTATCAAGTACCTAACCTGTACCAAGTGTTTCAGAGGAGAAGCGCCAGGTGCTCTATTTCCAGGTGTACGAATGTGAGCCTGGCCAGTGGGGGAGGAGGGTAGAGAGGGAGGAACTCAGAGGATGGCTCCGTGGGAGGAAGGCACACAGCATCTTTGAAGTGAAGAAAGCAAACCTGGCCGGGGCGGAGGGCAGGTGAGAGGGCTCGAGGAGGTGGGCTGGGCTGGCTAACACAGGGCCTCGGAGGCTGGCTCAGAGGCCACCCAGATTTCATCTTAAGAGCAATGGACAAACAGGGAAGAGTTTTTCGAAGAAAGACGGGATCGCACTGAGGTCTGAAAGGATCACTTTAGCAAAAGATAATGTGCAGGGAGAGACGGGAAATGCCGCTAAGAGAGGAGAGTGGAGCAGAGGGATGAACTGGAGAGGTGTTTAGAAAAGCGTCGCCAGGACGTGGGGACGCCGGGATGCTGCGGAGTCGGGAAAGGGAGGTGCAGGAGGCCCTGTGGTGTGGGCGGGGGAGGAAGCAAGAGAGGCCGAGGAAGGCCAAGCGCCCTGCACAGGTCACGCGGTGGCCAGGTCCTGAAGACGCCTGCAGGTCAGAGGGAGAGTGTGGTACGAGCGCAGGAACGTGGGCCACGCCCCCATTAACCATCTCTGGATCCACCCCTGGCTCTGAGCTCTGGTTCCCACCAGTACACTGGGAATACATGCTGCCCTTCCAGTTTATGGTGAGGATTCAGGATGATATATGAACAGCGGTGGACCCGGTTACGGTTGAATCATTCCCCTTCAAAATCCATACGCTGGAAGTCCTAACCTGCGGGACCTCATAACGTGAGCTTTTTTGGAACGCTGCAGATGTAATTAGTTATGACGGGGTCGTGTTGGAGGAGGGTGGGCCCCTAATCCAACATGACTGGTGTCTTTATAAAAAGAATGACGTGAACGCACACAGGGAGAAGGCCGTGTGAAGACGAAGGCGGAGACTGGGGTGAGCGACAAGCCAAGGAACACCAAAGATGACCAGCAAACCTCGAGCAGAGGCCTAAGAGAGGCCTGGGACAGGATCTGAAGAAACCAGCCCTGCCCACACCCTGAGCTCAGGCTTCTAGCCTCAGGGCCGTGAGGGGCACGGACTAGACGGGAACATCTAACTGGCATGCTTTGCTAAGTTAGGGTGAGGACAGCGACTGGCATCAAGATGTCCTGTGTACAGGGCCAAATTCTGTCCCCTGAGAATCACTAAGAATAATAAAATAACTGAACAATAAATGAGCTAGTTCCCAAAATATCATTTCGGTAATAGTTCTTCAAAAATACATCTCTCTCATTCAACGAAGGAGACAAGCGTTTGATGACTGTGATATCTGAGCTATACCAGGAATCCATTTTTCAGCTACAAAATGTCCTGGATGGCCTCATAATTCCTAAACACCACAATTCTATTTATCTCACACTAGAAACTAGTTAGTGGGTAAACTACCTATTACCTTCTTAGCAGATGTCCTCATTGCCATTGAATTGTCTTGCCTGGGATTTTAACGTCATTCTTTAGCTTGATTTCATTTCTTTTTTAGACTTGTGAGAGAAAGCAGACCTTACGTGGATATCCTTGTTTCTCTGTTTGTTTGACAAAGGCATAAAATATCCCTTGGGGATTTAAATAGTTTTGTACCACAGGAGCTGGAGAATGGATTACTTGACTGTCAGCTGATGGACTATCTTCTTCCCACACATCCACTGTCCACACTGTAGCATCTGATTGCAGCCCACACCCCCTCCTCACCTCCGTCAACTCCCAGGTAATACTGATGGTCCAGCAGAGACCATAACTACGGATCAGCAAGGCCTTCATGGCCCAGCCCCAGAAATGTCCAAAGGCAAATATATCAAAATGGCTGATAATCCTCTCCCAGGTGATAACATGGCAGTTCACAGCATACTCCTGTTTAAAATAAAAAGGAAATAATTAGTAATACTCTAGAAATCAGCTGCTTCTGGGATTTGGACAATAAAAATGAAAAGAACAGACATGACCTTGCCAGCTAATGTATGTGCTGCTCAATAAAAGGGTTTAGTAACTGAAGATGCTTGAGAAAAAATGGACAAGTATCAGCGTTTGTACACCAGAATTGCTTTGCTCTGAATTGCAAAAGCTTGGTTAAAGTGGGAAGCAAAACCATATTACAAAGGCTTAACCCATCTTAAAGAAATGATATCATATAGCCCATGTCGCTTGCCCATAGGGCAACTGTGTTAAAGCCAGTAACAAAAACATATAGAGAATCCCAATAAATAAAGAATACATAGAAACCTAACAGGTTCAGAAATTTTAAAATGCATCTCTAAATATCATGGAGTAAAAAAATCAGAATAGGAATTTAAAATATATTCAGTATTAAATGATAATGAAAACATTACATATCAAAATGATGAGATGCAGCTATTCAGAAGTTAGAGGAAAATATAAAGCCTTGAATGTTTTCATTAGGAAAGAAGAAAAGCTGACATATCCAACTTCAGAAATTAGAAGAAGAACACAGACTTACTCCTCCCTCCTTGATATGTGTATCAAATATTACATAATTTAAATATTAAAACATGATAAAGCTTTTAAGAATTTAGGTTTCATTTCTAATATCTTTTGTTTTTGATATATTTTAAAGTAGTTTTAAATCAACTTCCTTATATTGCTGTGTTTATTATGAAAGTGGTTATCACATGACAACATTTCTCAGGAAGTTCTACATTTCACATTCTTTTTTCCTGAAATTAAACTGATAGGAAGGAGTAAGATTTCAGCCAGCTGACGGAAGTCCTATGAAGTATATTATTTTCAAATTTTGAAAGCAATACTTTCTGAGGGAGTGAAAAGAGCACCATGGCACTGCTCTGTCTCTTCTGAAACCCACCACGCATCAGATTCCTGAAGCCTTTCTCAGACCAAATGCATTTTAGTTTGCAAAGCCGAAGGACATTGTTAAAAATTGTATTTTTTGAGAAACATTCTGATGTGGTATTATGATGTGTAAGTAAGAAATCTAGAGAAAAGAGGGAACAATCAATAGGGATAAGTCAAGATAAGGCTTAAAAAAACCAAACTGCACTGCAATGAGATGAAAATTCTCTTTCCAGGCCCTGGAGCACGTGCCTGGACAGAGAGAAACACCCTTGGGCTGAAGCAGTCACATGTTAGGTTAAGGAGAGCTTAAGGCTCGGTCAGCCTCAAACTCCTCAACCACCCTATCCTCTTATTTACTCTAGAGCGAGCTGCTGAGGGTTAGATATAAGAAAGGGCTGAGTTCTGTTTTCAGAAGGCTGCTCTTAAGGAAATCACGGGTTGAAGACCATTTTTATCTATCCATCTATCTACCTACTACCTACCTACCAACACCGGGTCTTAGTTGTGGCACATGCGGTCTTTAGTTGCAGCATGCGGGATCTTAGTTCCCTGACCTGGGATCGAACCCAGGTCCCCTGCATTGGGAGTGTGGAGTCTTAGCCCTGGACCACCAGGGAAGTCCCTGAAGGCCTTCCTACTCTGTATGAGAATATTTGTGTGCGTCAACAAATGGAAAGGCACTTTGAAAACCATAAAGAGCCAAACGTGTCTACGGGCTTATAATTATCATGAACAAATTTGCCAATGATCACATCTGGAAGGGCCCGAGATCCTGGTCCTGGGAGGGACACAGGACGCTGTAGTTTAATGCAGCTGGGGAGCCACACAGGCAGGTACAACGGTGGAAGTGGGAGGAGGAGGCATGAAATGAGGACAGGGCGGGGGCGGGGGTGGGCGGGAGCCAAGTCTGGGGAGGTGGGAGTAAGCAGTAGGTAAGGACAGATTCTGCCCACCTCCCAGCGGCCGACTCCTGATCTGGGTGGCTCCACCCTCTCCCTTGCTTGCCCGACACGTAACCAAATACCAAGTCCTATTCATTTTACCTCCCCCAGTGTTTTTTCCTTCATCTCACCGCCACTGTTGTTTCTTGCTCAGGCACCTGCAATAGCTTTCTGCGAAATGGACGGATGACGCTCTGATAAGCACATGACGACCCACCTCTAGCTTAAGACTGCAAAGATTTTAACGGGTCTCTCTGCGATCGATTCTCTACACATGAAATGATTCTGCAGATCAGGAATCACACCCTTTTAGGCATGTGTGTTGGGGAAGGCAGTCTTCCCAGTGTGGCAGGAGCTCTGGGACTCCTGCCCTGCTCTCGTGCTCATTCCTCTCTGGGGAAGGTGGTGACCTTGGAAGCAGAACACATACACTCCACCCCTTTTAGGGTCCTCTCTTTGGAAATGACTTGCCTACGGATAGCACAGGTTCCCATTTGCTCCCTCAGCCTCGGAGGAATTTTTGTCAATTGGGCTCTGCAACGTGGGAAGAAGCCCCTGGTTGTCCAATAGGACAGGGGAGCAGAAGCCTAATTCAGGGTGGGGATTAGCACGGCCTCATGGCCCAGGTCTAAAGCCATCTGTTCCACTGAGCTTCAACCAGGAAGAAGCCAGCTGTATTGTGCACTTTTCTTTCCCCCTGTTTCAACACTGGACTGGAGTGGGCGTCACGTTCACGGATGCGCTAAAGCACCAATGGAGATCACGTACCTCCTCTGCTTATACACCTTAAGGTTCTTTTACTACATTCACAGTGTAATCCTAACGCCTCATCCACGTCTTCTCAGCCCCAGGAACTGCCCTCCTCTGCCTCTAACTCCAGCTCTCCTTCACTCCTGACTGATCCCAGCTCCCGCGGCAGGGCCTCCACGCAGTCTCTTCCCTCTTCCCGAATAATGACCTCGGCCCCCTACTCCCTTTGCCCAGCTAATTCCCACTCATTTTTTAGCTGTCAGCTTAAACATCAGCTCTTCGCAGAGGCGTTCCCTGACCTGCCAGACTACATTGGGTCTCTTTTATAAGTTCTAATAGCACCCATTTCTTTTTCTTTATCACACTACACGGTACACTGAAATCATTACGCTTTCTTGATTCTATGACACATCTTTTTCACATTTAGCATTTTGAGAACTGGGTGGATATTTCAATGTATTACAATGTTTGGTGCATATATAATATAAGGTTTTGCTTTTCCCCTCTCCAAAGTCATACCTGTGATTGATGGTGCATCTTACAATTAATGCTGACCTCCTGACCCTGTGATCAAGCTTAACGTTATAAAAAAGAGACACCTAGACACCTTGCGGCTCTTAGTGTGATACACAGCACCACCTATGAGCAGCCCCTGTCGCAGAAACTGGACTGGAATCTGGACCCCATCCAGCCTCTACATCTAACTTCCAGTTTATAGGAAACACAGGGGGACAGAGAGGTACGTTAGTGACACCCTGGAAATGCAAGCTGCCAAATTCAGATGTGAGATGCTCCATAGAATAAACAATGTGGTTTCTTTGACAAGTAAACTTTGAGGTTAAAAAAAGGTGTGGAGGGACTGCAGATTAAGAGATGTACGAGCTGCACCAAAGGCAATACGAGGACCTTGTCTGGATCCTAATTTGAACAAATCAGCTGTAAAAAACCTTTATGAGACACCGGGGAAATGTGAACACTGCATACTGTTAGCTTTAAGCAACTGAAAATGGCATTGTGGTTATGTTTAAAAAAATCTATATATTTAGATATAATGTTTGATAACAATCCAAGATGTGTGTGTATTGGGGGCGGGGGGGAGGATGGAATGAAACAAGATTGGGCATCTGTTGATAAAAGTCTTAAAATTTATTGAAGTTGTCTTAGACAACTCTCTTAGAAAAAAGAGCCAATGATTTCTGTTTAATTTGCCTTCCTGTAGATTCTAAGCTCCAAGAGGACAGGGAGCGAGTGGGCCTATCCTTTTCCCCACTACCACCTGCATGGCGTCTAGCACATAGGAAAAGCTCAGTGAATATTTACTAAACAGAAGACTGCTGCTCCAGATGACCCAATCTACAAATCAAATGTGCTCGAAAGCTTGTCTGAAGCTTAGAACACATATCTTTGAATAGAATAAATATTTAGGAACATAGCAAACTTTCCAGACAATAACAGGAAAGACTGCCTCTAATAGGATTTCAATGACTGCCCTCCCAACCGGAAGTTAATTAATTTTAAGAAAAGAGGGAGCCTGAATTTCAATGTGTGACACCATGTGTGGACTAGAGCCTGGTATCAGGATTAGGAATAGGTTGCAGCTGAAGGAATGGGGCGGGCATAGGGCCCTGGAAACCAGGGAACTATAGGCTCCTGTCTTGCATAAAGGCACTTCTCATCACAGGTTCTAAAAAGGGAATGAGTTTCTCTAGAGTTATCAATGAACAGGTCCTTAGAACTGTAAAAGATTACTTTAAGGAAGTAAAAAGTGATAAGGGATTAGAGATGGAGAAGCCTCAGGCTGGTCTAGCACCAGCTGGAACTCTAGAAACTGAAAACAGCCTCAGGCTTTGCTTGGGGAGAAAGAATTAGCCAATTCTTGAAAACTAGTTTTAAATGCTAGTCTCAGCTCTTTGGGGGCTTAACTGCGACAACTGGATGTCCCTGTGATGTCAAGTTCCGAAAGAAGGTAGATGTCAAAGTATTATTAGATTCAACCTTCCCCAGCTGACTGTGAGAACAAGACTGAGAGACAAACCAGCAAATCCACATGTGAGTTAGTTTACTTCATAATATGACCAATTTTGCTTAAAAACCCAAGAAACTTGTTGGGGGGGTATTCTTCCCCAAATCTCTATTTTGCAAGATGCCTGAGTGTGTCAAATACTTGTTATTATAAGAACTTGAGGACTGTGCTTGAGACACAGTCCTTAGGGGAAGTGCGGGTTTTCGACCCAGAGAGATCTTATATTAAGCTTCTATTTCCTCCTTGGTAAAATGGAGATATTAACATACAGACTATATATAAAGCACCCAGCACAGTGCCTGGCAGAGTAGACAATCCACAATCAGCAACTGCTATCATCTTTACTGTAACTGTCCTCATCAGCATCATTAGAAGCTGTAAGTCACCCTGTACCATTCTCTTAAAGGAAGAAACCCCAAGACAGACTTTTCTCCTTGACACTTTTAGATAATTTTTGGCATTCTTGTTTTTGCCTTTAGCATGTCCTTCATAAAAGACAAAGAAAGATAAAATCTGGAAACAGCATTCCAAGAAGGGTCTGACCAATCTCAGCTGTGCTAGGATGCTCACTTCCTGGACTATTTAAGTCCCTCTGTATTGTTTTGTTTTTAAACAAGGACCCATCTACGGTCCAAATGCCTGTTCTCCTTTTCTGATCATCACTAGATTTTCCTTCAGTCTGCACTAAATGTTAGGTACTTTAAAAAGGAAAAAAGGAAAGGAACAACATTACAGTATAAACAGTCTCTTCACTAAAAGTCAAAGTACAGAGTAGTTTTAGCGAAGAGTAAAATTATTTATTGTGGTTTAATAAAAATAATGACTGAAACGGCCTCCATCATTACAACTGGCCCCTTCATGGCAAGCAGATGGGAAGAATCACAGTATCAGGGCCAGGGTCGGGGAGCAGGGGTGCCAAGAGTGATGGAGCAGGAGCAGCCGCCGTCAGAGGACCTGGGGTGTGCCAGGCACCGTGTTAGGCCCTCATTTAGTTCACAATAAACTTCCAGGACAAGTATTATTTCACTTTACAAAAGAGGGAACAGGCTAATCGTTCATAGCCCAAGTTCCTATAGCTTACAAGTGTCAGAGGCAGAATTCCCACCTACGGCTTCTCGATGATAATGTTCACATCTTCCTACCACCCCCTTTGAGCCAAGAGGGGATTCATGTCCCTGGACTGTAACAGGTCTGGGACCATGCACAGCACTAACCTGCACGGAGACCTGGGGTTTCGATTTCTATGTAGGAAATACGTAGAAGGACCAATTTAAAATGTGAAGTCAGTTACCTCCGACACCCAAGAGTCGACCGACTTCTCTAAGACACAGCAGACAAGTACGTACGTACCATGACATCTGCTTCCCTTGTGGCGTAGCGAAGGTTTGGATCTAGCCAGTACATCAGGGATTTAACCTGCTCGAAGTTCAGGAAGAGGAGGAACACCAGGAACAGGAAGTAGAGCACGCTGAGCCCTGAGGGAAACAGAAACATCCGGTGTCAGGTGCACAACACACGTCGGACTCAAATCGCTTATGGCCTGAAGCAGACACCGGTGCTGTAACATAGGCTGTGGAGACCCCGTGACAAACCGGTCTCTCCTTTGATGAGAGTCTGACACAGGGTCCTGATGGAGATCGAGAGGAGTCAGTAACCCTCTCTGAGAAAGGGATGCGGATGCTGGGAGCTGGAAGAGCGGCAGGCCACAGGTGAGAGGGTGGAGGGGTGGATGCGGCATTCAGGCAGGGAGGGCGGGCAGAGGCGAGCAGGCGGGTCCCTGGATCGGGGTCTGGGGGCCGGCAGGCGGCGGCGTGCTGGCTGAGAGGGGAGCGGAGCAAGGCGGCTACGAAGTGACAGTCAGGGCTCAGGGCCACGTGAGGACGGCAGACTTGATCCTCAGCCAAAGGAGCAGCCCCTGACGGGTTTCAAATGGGGACGTAAGATGATCTGGGTAACATTTCAGGAAATGGACTCTGGCCGCTGTGTGGAGCGTGGACTGGAGGTGGGCAGGCGGACAGGCCAGTTTGGGGTAGAGACAGGAGCGGGGGTGGGAGGTGGCCAGGGTCACTCATCCCCACCTCACACCCCACGCTAGTCCCCGTGGGCATCACATTACCGTCCCATCGTATCGTAACTGGTATCCTAATCATCACCCCACATCATTTCAAAAAGAAAGTTCATAATCTACTTTAAGAAGGCAAAAGCCTAGAACACATTTTAGGAAGACCTGAGAACCAACCACCCGTGGCTTTGCCATTTCTCTTCCTGTCGAAGCTGCTAAAATAAAAATGCTTCTGTAGGACCTCTGAACGCTGTGATACAAATAACCCTGGACCACAGCACCCCAGCCAAAGTGGGCTGGCAGCAGTTCCCAGGGAGCCGCTCCAGAGGAGAGAACGTCCGTGGCTGGAATGAAATTCTCTGTGGTGGCTACAGGGAGGGCTTCTGACAGGGCCTCTCCTGGTCCTCCGGGAGCTCGGGGGGCCGACTCAGTCACGCATCCCAGGGCCCAGGGCGCACGTGTTTTTAGGAAAGCTTAGATGATAACCTTCTTATGTATTATGTACCAGCTACTCTTACAGATTTTCATTTCAAACACCCCCCACTACACCCGTTTGAAATAATTATTTTAAGATAGAAATGTGGAGCAGAAGGCTCTTAAACGACAGTTCACCGTTGGGCTTCAACGTCCCTGAAGCCCTAACACACTAACCTCTGTGTGTGTGTGTGTGTGTGTGTGTGAGAGAGAGAGAGCGAGAGCGAGCTAGCGAGCAAGCATATGTATGGTGGGAAAGGGTCCATATTCTCATCAGGTTATCAAAGTGTCCCATGATCCCAGGGAAGAAATAAAACTGCTCATTACCTATGATGGACCATTTGAAACTGGAAATACTCAGATGAAGCCAACTAGCTGAACAGGACATAACTTCAAGCAGCAATATTAAGTCCATGAGCTATAAGTATAATGCAACCAGCATCATCTTTTAAGAAATATAAAATGAATCGCATACTTCTCTGCCAAAAAAAAAAAAAAATCCTCCCTTGACGTCCCCCTGCCCTTCACAAGACCTGTGGGGTGCCATCTGTGCCCAACTCTGCCTCTGTCACTACTCCCGGGCCTGCTGCCCTCCAGCCGTGCTGCTGGGGACACACCAGTCCTCTTCTAGCTGGGGTGTCTTGCCCTCCTCCCTGCATCTTTGCCTGGATCCTTCTTTGCAGGCGGGTTTCTGCTTAAGCACACTTCCTTCAAGCCTTCCCTTACCCGCAAGTGAAAGCGGCTGCTGAGTCACAATTGCCTCTTGTGGTTTTCATGAACTTCCTAACACTTAGTGATATCTGCTATTTTTTGATTATTGATTTTTTTCATAGCGCATTTGCTACAGCTGCCCTCCTTCCCTGGGGCCCCTCCACCTACAGCCTCCGGGCCAGAGCAGCCACCCATGTGGAAGGACTCGGTGAACACCTGCTGAGTAAATGACCAAAATTCACCACTAAATTCAAAGAGATCTACCTATGATCTCTGAAGGGTGAAAAAATAAACACACTGGAGCAAAATGTCCATTTTTCGGTCCTTTTGCATAAGATTAAATTTTCTGCACCTTGAATAATTTATTTGATCGATTATTTAGGTAAGATGAAGCCAATATCTGAAGTTTTGAAGATATGCTTTAAATCTACTCAGATGGTTTTACACTTTGGACTAGAAATCAAGTAAACATAAGAGATTCAGCATTTATATGAGCTGCTTATCACTAGGCCTTAGTTCAAATCAGGGCTCTTTGCTAAAACTTCTTTTCTAAGTTCTTTCCCATTCACAACACCGGGGAGACTGCTAGGGTTTCAGTCCTGCCTGGACGCTGACGAGACAAACGTGCTCATATGATGCACGTGAACTTGCACTAGCAAAGGGCCATGTCAGGAAGAGCAAGCCACATCCCTTCACGTCAAATCCTGTGCATTAACAGACAAAAGAGTGGGGGTGGGGGTGTGTGGAAATGAAACAGTGAGAATTTCAGCGGTCACCAGCACTTTATTTTGTGGCAGAGCATTTTAATAAAAAATTGCTATCAGGGACACCAAAAGTAAAAAGCCATTAAGTTCTATAGTAGAGTAGTAATAAGGAAAACTGCTATAATATACAGAAAACGATTTGTTTCAAGTAAAGGCTGTATTTTTAAACCAACTAATGGGTAACTCACCAAAAACCATTCGCCACAAGGCCGGATGGGGTCGAGTAAACGGACCTGCAGAGATAACGTTACAAGGTCAGAACAGATTGCTTTCAAACCAAGACTAAAATAAAGACAGTGCTGCGGATCTCCACAGAGATAAAGGGTTAAAAAAAAGCTCTCTACTGTTTATTTTTTTTTTCCACATAAATACTCTGAGGTCAAAGTCTAGCTTGAAATGTTTTATCCACATTGTAACACCCGTCCCCACAATTGTAACAGGCACCAAGCTCAACAGAGGCTTTTTTTTTTTTTTTTTTTTTTTAAAGCTTTTGTCTTCAGAACTCAGATCATAATTTCCCATGGGCACAATGTTTAACAGTGAGTAGGTCACCAGGCCAGGCTTAAACTGTATGTATCACTTACTGGACCTTAACAAGAAACCTCACAGTCCCCCAGGACATCATGTGTGTGTAGGGGACACAGACAGAGAGAGAGAAAGAGAAAGAGAGAGAGAAAGAGAAAGAGAGAGAGAGAGAGAGAGGAGACTCTAATGGACTCTGGCAATAAAAAAGAGAAATATCATGCTTGGAAAACAAGTGAGCTGGGAATGACACTACAAGCAAACCCTTGGAACAACTGGAACATGCTGGTGCAGGGGTTTTTGATCATGACCTGTGGTAACAAAATACCTTTGACCAGTTCAGATACACAGATGCAGATTCCACAAAAGGGAAACCAAAGTTTCACAGGATGAAACTTATTCTTATGCCAAGTGATACAACAATACTTTGTCTTCTATTTTATTTCATTAAAAACAACAACAACAACAAACGAGACGAATGCAAGTAAGCTGGGCCTTGATCCGTTAAACTGATTTACCACCAAGTGAAGGGTTCCAGCTCGCAGATGTTGACCACTGTTCCAGAGGGCATGTGACCTATTTGGGGCTGCCCACGCCTTCCTGCTCTTGGAGGATTTCCGGTGCTGTGATCCCACATCTCCAGGAAAGATGCCAGAGCTTGCTGCCCAGCTTCTTTATAACCGAGTCCTGGTCCTTTAGTCACACCCATGCCAGATAACGTGAGGAGCGGGTGACAGCGGAGGCAGGTATGTGGTGCTCTCCTCTCCCTCTGGCCCCGGCCAGCAGGGACAGTAGTGGGCGGTGGCACTCCTCACACTGGTGAAGGTGGCACGGGTGACGATGGCAGAGGCAGTTCCATTTAGTGTTCGCTGCAGACGTGACAGGGGGACAGACGGTAGCCAAAGCTCACTCATGAGACCAGGCCTGGGCGATGCGCCAGCCCCTGGAAGCGTAGCCTGGGGCCTGGCTTCCTAGCCCTCCCGGGATTCCTCCAGCCAGTCTATATCCAAGAACAGGCTGTGGTATCAGCGGTGTCGGCTTCTGTTGCTCGCAACCTGGAATCCTCTCTGAAGCAAACGTTTTACTGTAATTTTCATTCTGGAACTCATTCTAAATGGCCCGTCTCTTCTTAAAAAGACTACATTGAATCATACTCTAACTGCTTTCTTTGGTTGAATCAAGCTCATTTTAGGAATATCAGTTACAAGTACCCCCACCTTCCAAATTGACTCAGTTTCCGAGTTTAAAAGGTGAGAGATCAGAAGATGAGGTACGTTTAACGGGTTTGCAAGGCAGAAACAGAGACACAGGTGTAGGGGACAAACATATGGACACCAAGCTGGGGGAAGTAGGGGGGCGGCGGGTGGGGGTGGGGGGGATGAAGTGGGAGATTGGGATTGCCATATATACATTACTAATAAGAAAAAAATATCAAACTGTACACTTTAAATGTATGTAGTTTATTGCATGTCAATTATATCTCAATAAAAGTCATTAAAAAAAAAGATGAGGTAATTTTGTGAGGGACTCTGCTTTATCCAAATTAATATGGTGTTTTAGTTTTGGATGGCAAGTAGCAAGATAGGGATTTGTCTGAAAGTTTAGCTGTGTCTGTCTGATGTCTGGTTTCTGACGGCAAAGGCTCAGACAGCAAGGGATACCTGTATTCTTTTAAATCAGCTGCTTTTTTCTTAAGAAAGGCACAGCCAAGCACAGATACCAGAATCCCCTTCCAGGTAACATAATCTGGTTACCTTTCTTCGCAAGTTATTGAAAAGCTGATGGCTAAATTACTCATCTTTTAAGTGATTTTCTCATCCAAATGCTCTCCTTCACTGATGTTAGGTAATAGCCTGCCTCGTCACCAGGAATGGCTTGTCTCATGGTAGCCGTCTGGTTTGCAAGCATTACTTCACCCTAACTATTGAATTAACCTTTAGACATAACATGGGACCCAGATTTCTCTATGATTTCCTCTTACAAGGTGACATCCTGAAATTTTATGATCTATTATTTGGCTTGCAACAGAATTCTATGACCAATCGATACTTAAAAGTCATATAGTGTTATTCTCAGGAGCAATCATAATTCTAATAGTCAGCAGTGCTTCCCTGAGCACTTACTGGGTAGCAGGTTGGGGGATGAGACACGCTACCTCTTAGTTGTCCTGACAGCAGGACAACTGCCAGGACAGTGAGAGGACCACCATCATTCCCATTTTATAGATAAAGGCACTGGGGCATGAGGAACTCACCCAGGGTCACCCTGCTCACAGGACTGCACTTCAGGTCTGAGAGCCCATGTGCACTTTCTCATCAACTGTCAGAACTGAGCCAGCTTGGGAGGAGGCGGGAGGGGGGGAGGAGCTGAGGACCTGAGCCAGGACTGCCTGGGGCCAGGAGAGGGGCAGAGAGAAGCAAGCTAGTGAGTGGTGTTTAGCACTGCGGCGATGTAGAGTTGGTAAGCAAGGTCAGCAGAGACAGGAAGGACGAGGGAGAGCCCAGGGAACTCATACACGTTCCTACGCATCACATCCGCCAGTACAAAGGCCTCCAAAGTCGGCGAAGGCCTATGATTACTTTAAGAGCAGCCTTTGGAAAACAGAACTCAGCCCTTTCTTATATCTAACCCTAAGCAGTGCTCACCAGAGTAAATAAATAAGAGGACAGGGTGGTTGGGGAATTAGGGGTTGATGAGGCCTTAAGCTCTCCTTAACCTAACTTGTAACTGCTTCAGCCCAAGGGTATTTCTCTCTGTCCAGCTATGATTCCAGAGAAAGACACAAGTTCCAGGGTCTGGAAAGAGAATTTTCATTTTATTGCCCTACAGTCTGGTTTTCTAAAAGCCTTATCTTGACTTACTGCTATTGAATTTTTTCCTCTCTTCTCCAATATCCCACTTATACATCATAATATTACATCATAAATGTTTCTCATAGATTACAATTTAAACAAAACGTCCTTTCTGCCTTGCATTTGATCTGAGGAAGGCTTCTGATGCAGTGGGCTTCGGCAGAGACAGCAGAGGACCAAGGAGCTCTGCCCTGAAACCGGGTGGGTGAGAACGGGTCACTGGGGCCTTTTGCCTACAAAAGGCGAGAGAAGGCCCTGGAATATTAGGTGACCTTTCAGTTGCTAACTTTAAAACACAATCCAGGACTTCCTAGGTGGCGCAGTGGTAAAGAATCTGCCTGCCAATGCAGGGGACACAGGTTCGAGCCCTGCCCTGGGAAGATTACATGCCATGGAGCAACTAAGCCCGTGCACCACAACTATTGAGCCTGTGCTCTAGAGCCTGTGAGCCACAACTACTGAGCCCATGTGCCGCAACTATTGAAGCCCATGCGCCTAGGGCCTGTGTTCTACAACAAAAGAAGCCACTACGATGAGGAGCCTGTGCACCACAAGGAAGAGTAACCCCCACTCGCAGCAACTAGAGAAAGCCCCCGTGCAGCAACGAAGACCCAACGCAGCCAATAAATAAATAAAATAAATAATTAAAAAAAAAAAACAAAAACAACCCCAATCCAGACCTTATTTCGGTCATCAATCTGCCCTCTTCCTTCTGAGAGCTGAAAATATGATTTTACTTTTGAAAATATTGAGGATGAGGCTGGCATCCTCCTGTATGAGAAGCCTTGATACTTACGCTCACTAGGTCACCCACACTTGGATACTCCAGTTAAGTCACGCTTAACGCCATGCCTCCTCCTACAGCATCCACCTGCCCAGGAGGATACAGAGCCTTCCCGGAACATTTACCTTATCTCAGTGCCTTCCCACAGGTCTTACTCCCCAGCAAACTCTTTTCTTGCTGGTCTTCCTCTGCCCAGTGTTACGGCCAGGACATCAGTAGGACTACCAGGACATCTCGCAGTGGGCTTCTTGTCTATACTTTATTTCTGATTTGGTAAAAGCTGCCTGGAGAACTCTGGGTCTTCAGTTCAGTTATGCAGGAAAGATGGGGAAGGCATCTCAGGGTGGTGATGGAGAAACAAGTGCTGGTTTTATTTACAAAGGTGGTTTTCTTACAAGGCACACTGAAAAACTATGTTTTACTTTCTTATCAGTCCCTATGTCTAGAAAAAATACATCATTTTCAAATCAGATAATAAGAGCAAGTTTGATTTCAAAAGAAAATAGAAACCAAATGACTTTGCCATGAGACAGTGCGCATTTAAAACACTTCCTCAGAGACTTTCTTCACGCCATGGCTTTTGCAGATGATACAGAAACACTAGTTTTTGATGTTTTAGTTTTACCTCTATGACAGTTTTAAGGTTTTTGTCCTGGAACTAGATAAGATTATTAACTAGACATTTTCAAGATTGAAATAATGTGGATAACAAACTCTGTAAGATTATTTTTAGAAAGATGTCACCTAATTCTAAATAAAAAATAATCCGAGAAAAAAAATAAACACTTCCTCAGAAATCAAAACATAAGCTCACAGTCTTACTTGCCTACTGTCATATCCACGACTAACTGCATTCCAAGGACCAGCCCTAGGGAGGCAGAATCCTTTTAACCAAAGTCAGAAGCTGCCTCTCTGGCAGCTGCACATCTGTGCCTTTGGGCCCACTCAGTCTGCCTCTTCTCTTTATTATCTCTTTTTCAGCTTTATGAAGTATAATTGACAAATAAAATTGTGAGATATTTGATTAGCATTATTTGAAAGTTTAAATTCCTCTAGGAAAAACCTATAAAAGGTGAATAAAATCTCTAAGCAAATTTCAAACCTAAGAAAGAATTTTTCTACAAGAAAAAGTAGTGGAGCAGGAGACAGAGGCGGGGGGAGATAATACCTTTTTTTCCCCCTTATTTTTATTGCCTTCACGCCTCAAAGAGATGTGATTCACACTACCTCAGCTCAGAGAAATCAGATGAGGCCGAAGGACAAATAGAAGGATAAACTCGGGAAAAACAAGAAATACTAGTTATCTCACTCTCTTCAAAACATCTTAAAGAACTGCTGAATGGTGCTCCTCTTGCAGAGGAGGAGAGGAAAAGAGAAGGCTAATTCTGTGAACTGTTTTCCTCGCAGATTCATTATTTAAGTCAACATATATTTATTGAGAGGCCATTCTGGGCCGGGCACTGGGGGTACAGGGTAAGGCTGGGGTGCTTTGGGTCAGGCAGGGTGGAAGGGGAAGAATAGTCCAAGGAGGCCCTCAGAAGCTGGAAAAGCACACAGAAGTCACCTGTTGAAAGAAATCTCATAGCCAGCTGGAGACGCAACAGGTTTCTAAATTTCACTCCAGTGACAGAGTGATGCAGTTATAATTACACTCCAATGACACAGTGGCATAGTTAAAATTACACTTACACTTGAGTGTCAGTTGCTATCAGGAGGTGGAAGTGGCATTTAAAATATTTTTTTCAAGGGAACCAAAAGAGAGAATAGGAGAGAAGAGCACAGGAAAGAAGCAGGTGTAGACAACAGACCCTCTCCCTCCCTGGTCTCCCCTTGGGGTCTCTATCTCCATGTGTGTTCAAAGGACTGAAGGAAGGAACTTTAGAGCCCACACCGCCACTCACCTCGTTGACTGTCAAATGAAATTTTGAGTCTCCACTCCTCCCCCATGTAACAGCGTACATTCTAAGCTGATGGAGGTAACCCTGTTTCTCTTTTATTCCTTCAGTCAGAGAAGATCTACTGGAGATCTGTGATGTGCCTATGATGTCCTCCAGCCACTGTAAATGCCTGTCCTCAGGTCAGCCTGGAGCAGAGGCGTGTAGCCTAAGCCTAATCAAAGAGGAGTGAAGGCAAGTGTGCTGGGGGTTGCTAGAAAAGGCCTCTTCACTCTTAAAAAGATTCATGGGAAGACATGACCTCCTCTTCTGCTGGACACTGTCCATGGCCACATGTCAGCAGTGCAGCAGCTGTCCCGAAATCACCAGGGCAGTGAAGCATGGGCGTCCTAATGAAGATGCTGGAGCAGAAACAGGTAAAGAACCTGGGTCTTCACACGTCACTGAGCTGCCGAATTAGCCAACCCTGAACTACTCGATCTCAGAACTTCTCATAAGGCAAGAAAGCAAACATTTTATTTATTTTTAAAGCCATTTTGAAAGGGGTTTCCTATTACTTGTGGCCAAAAGCATCCTGGCTGTTATAAACCTTATGGAGAAAGTCAAGGGCCTTCTTTGTTATCTAGACTCTGTACAAAAAGAACCAGAGGGCCCCTCCTGTAGGAGTGGCCATTTCTGGCACACAGAAAGCACATATGAACCCGCACACACAACACATATAGACACAAGTAAATTTAGGCCTATGCTTAAACATTCAGGGCAGCCTCTACTAGGTCAAGGATAAATGTGTATGAAGTTGCCAAAACAGAACCATTCTGGGAATGCCATCCACTGCAGGCACTTTCCCAAAACTGCCTTTCAAGGAGAAGGCAAATGTTGGGCTCCGTTTCTCCCATTCACTCCATTACTTAATTTGAGAATTTGTGCCAAGGGTGAGGAGAGTGGAAGACAAGGTGACAAGATTGGAACAAGAAGACGTGTGTCCACTCCACTCAGAGATGCCTCCACCTAGCATCATGGCTCCTGCAGAGGCTGGAGTCTGAACGCCAGCCGCGGGGGGGCAGCCACATGCCCGGGAGTACCCTTTCCCAGAGGCCCTGCCAGCTCCCCTATCATCTCTAGGGCAGCCCCCAAGGCTACCCCCAATTTAAAAAATATTCAATAACAGCATTTAATGTGGAAAACACAGTTTTACTAATCTGATGTGAAGTGTGAGTAAACGGTTCTTTAGAGAACAGGCGGACACAGTGTTTGCTTTGTACATGTGGCTGCGAGACAGTCCCCCTGAGCCCCGCTTCCCAGCGTCCTGATCCTTGCTGCACAGCATGCTGAAGGGACTTTGTCCTCTTCTAAATCTGGGCCCTCGGTTTTGGTGAGGGAAGGTTCAGGTCAGGCTGCTGGTTGACACTTGGGCACAACCACCGCCCCCCGGGCACGCGGTCCAAAGCACACTAGGCACAGGCCAACTCAGTGCCCAAGGCTGCGCTCCTGGGAAGAAGAAACGTCAGAGACTGACACAGAGAAGGAGAAGCAGAGGGAGACAGGAACATATAGAGGACAGAGACGAAACACCTCACGATGGGCCTGACGTGAGCAAAGACCAGGGCTCCACTGAGTACAGAATGTGTGGGGCTGGGGCCCTAACACCAGGCCGGCATTAGCGGCTGGGTGGCGGCTCACGGGGGACTGATGGCCGTGTGTTCAGCTTTCTGAGTTGTAAACTGAGCAGGCTGAACTACAAGGAGCCCCGTGGGTCCTCCCCGCTTTGTGTGTATCACAAAGTCCGGGCAGCCAGGATAAGAAAAGCATAGAGCAAACAACTTTTTATCTTTCCAAAAGGAAAACAAAAGCCCAGTCCCACCATGAGAGACTCAGCCAGTTACATAGACTTTGAAGATTAGAGGTCTTCATGAGGGAAGAGAGGAAAAATCAGCAGAAATCATGCAAAATGTCACGTCCAACAGATTTAATCCCCCAACCTTCAGGGCTTTTGGAAACTTAAGAAAAACATCTGCTAATGAAGCCACAAAGCCCAGCTCCTGCCAAAGCTCCACAGACGGGTTGGCTGTAAAATCAAGGCTACAGAGAGACTGATTTTGGGGAATCCTCAAACTTTCAAAATGGCTCTTAGAAACAGCACGTTTAAATTTTTTAAAAAAAGCAGAAGAGAAACTTTTGAAGCTGTGAAGAACTAGGCAGTGATTAACATATAGCCAAGGAAAGCTGGAGGCCTGAAGGACAGACATACCTTTGGACCCATCAGTTTCCTGCATGTGTACTATGTTCTGACGGACTGATTTAAATATAAAAATGTGAAAAAGGATGGTAGGGGAAAGACAGGATAAGAAATAGGAATAGAGGGCACAGATCAACAATGGTCATGGCATCAAATGCTGGCCGGGAAGAAAGCAGCAGACCTTCACAGGATACAGAAGGTAGAAGGCTGAGGGGGGTGACAGTGACCACCACCTGAACTGTCACCTACTCACCTTCTCACGGGGCTCTGGTGGCTGAAGGCCTTGTGTTGGTATCAAATCTGAGATGCAGCTCACCATCTCCTCTGCCTGGGCTGTATTCTTACGTCACCTTTGTAAGGCCAGGTTCCAGAGCTCAGGGGGACCACCCACAGCCTCGGTGGTTCCAGTGTGTGTAAAATGCTAGACGCCCCAAGTGGCCACGTAAGCTGCACTACAGCATGGCGCCCTTGAAAGGATGGGCTCCATAAGGTCCAAGCTCTCCCTAAACCTAAAACCCTGAGATTCTGTGTGATGGAAGTGGGAGGGAAGAGAAAGTTAGCCAATAGCTACTAAAAAAGCTGTTCAACACTGGGGACTTTTCCTAGCAAATGCCATAGCAGGGCCAACCCCCTTCATTCCATAACCTACCTATACCCTGAATATCTCATCTTCACACTCCAATCATGTGCATTATCAGAACTCTCAATCATCATGGAAAGGCCAAACTATGTTAGTCATCTGTGCGCACGGTATGCAGGTGCTATGGACTGAAGGTCTGTGTCCCCCCCAAATTCATATGTTGAAATTCTAACCCCCAAGGTGAAGACGGTTAGACCTCCTGGACCCTACAGGGCCAGACTATAGAGCTACTCGGCTGAGAATGTTTGCTCTCCTTTAAGACACGGGAAGAAGGACTCCAAGGTGGTTCAGAGATCATCAGGGCTATCACTTACACCAAGGGCCACGGGGGAGGGGAGGAGGACTGCCTCCACCTTGGTTTCAGAGGGCAAGACCAACGCCAGCAGAGCCAGAGGGGAAGAGCCTCCTAGAGGCGAGGGGGTTCGACCCCCACCGGGCAAGCTGCGGAGGCGGACCACTGCCCCCGTAGGTCTGGAAGGCAGAGCATCAAGACGAAGAGGACTATTCTCAAGCATTGAGATCTCCTAGAGTTTGCCCTCCTATGTTTTGGATTTGCCTGGGAGTTGTCACCCTTTCCTTCTATCCTGTTTCTTCCCTTGGTAATGGGAATGCTGAGGGTGTGCCTGGCCCACTATTGTATTCTTAAGCACAGAACTTGCTTGGTTTCACAGGTTCAGAGCAGGAGCAGAATTCTGCCACAGGATGAATCTTCTGCTGTTTAAGCCACTCA
Organism: Hippopotamus amphibius kiboko; assembly: GCF_030028045.1. Taxonomy (NCBI): domain Eukaryota; kingdom Metazoa; phylum Chordata; class Mammalia; order Artiodactyla; family Hippopotamidae; genus Hippopotamus; species Hippopotamus amphibius. The sequence continues at coordinate 134,258,253 of NC_080190.1, read as the reverse complement.
GTCTATGGTATTCTATTATAGTGGCCTACACTAAGACAGAGGTTTTCATATCTTGAAAAGTTTTCACAAAATAAAATAAAATAAAATAAAATAAAATAAAATAAAATAAAATAAAATAAAATAAAATAAAATAAAATAAAATAAAATAAAATAAAATAAAATAAAATAAAATAAAATAAAATTTAATCTAAAAGCTAAACTCAGCTGCCAAATAACTCGGCTATCTAGAACCATCCATTCCCCGAAGGATTCAGAATCATGGTTTTACTGGTTGGATGATTATGCCAGCAGCAGAACCCACAAAAATACAGAACAAAATTCCACTGGCAACATTTTGGAAAGCCTAAAGGACTTGCCATGTGTCATACTGTGATTTATAAGAAGTAAGTATTTGGTCTTTGTCCCCTTTCTGGAACAGAATCCTAAGCTCCTTGGAATTTCCTATAAGATGAGAGTGAAATGTGTCTTTTGTTATGCTAATGAGGTGGTTTTTGGAGAGCCGCTCAAGGTGGAGGCCAGTGGAGCCTACAATGTGACTAGAGGGTAGGAACCCTCAGTCCTGCCCCCAACCTCTGGGGATGGGGGAGTGGCTGGCGGTCAAATCAATTGCCAATGGCCAAAGATTTAACGAATCATACCAACATAATGAAACTTCCATAGAAACCTAAAAGGATGGGGTTTAGAAAGCTTCTGGGTTGGTGAGCATCTCTTCATCTGGCTGTTATTTAATATTCTCGGTAATATAGTGAGTAAATTGGTTTCCTGAGTCCTGTGACCTGTTCTAGCAAATTAATCAAACCCAAGGAGGAGGTCATGGGAACCTCTGGTTCCCAAGACCCTTTTGGTCAGAAGCACAGGTGACACCCTGGACTTGTGACTGGCATCTGAAGCGGGGGCAGGAGCAACCTTGTAGTACTTAACCTGTGGGCTCTGATGCTATCTCCAGGTAGACAGTGTCAGAATTGAGTAGAATTGTAGGACACCCAGCCGATGTTCAACAAAGCTTGCTGGTATAGGGACACCCCTTCCAGCACACACACACTGGAATTAGTATTAGAATTCTATCACCACGGTAGCAGTCAGCAACGTTCATATGAGCTCCTTATATTACACACTATATTCTATGATGGGAGGATGGAGAAGAAGCACATCTTAAATCATTTTATTTAAAACCTGAACAGGGCCCATGGAGCATAACTCATGAAAAAAAGACTGAAACAGTTATAAAATATCCGACATGTAAAAGAAACAGGATACAAAAAGTGAGCATTTAGAGAGCACCTGCAGAGAATAACTAGAGAATATTCCAGGGAGAGAGTACTGAAGGGGAATAAGAAAAAATAAAGCAACTTGTAAGGGACAATTCAGAGGAAAGGGATGAATCTTTAAGCATGGCAGAATAATACCAAATCAGCTTTTTGTTTTGTTTTGTTTTTTTTAAGCTCTTTATTGGAATATAATCGCTTTACACTCCTGTACCAGCCTTTGAGGTACACCAAAGTGAATCAGCTGTATTCACACATATATCCCCATATCCCCTCCCTCCCGCGACTCCCTCCCACCCTCCCTGTCCTGGCCCTCCAAGGCATCACCCATCATCGAGTTGATCTCCCCCTGCTACACAGCAACTTCCCGCTAGCTATCCATTTCACAGTTGGTAGTGTACACATGTCCATGCTATTCTCACTTCGTCCCAGCTTCCCCTTCGCTCCCCCTGCCCCTCAAATTAATTTTTAAACCGAGGCTTTTGCTTCACTCTATAATCATGATGGGGGAAAATTTCACAGTAATAATTTTTTTTAACCTGATAATGAAAATTCATATCCCAGTAAAGTTTTCAGTTAGGACAACAAATTATTTAAGTAATACTCATTAGAGCACTGAGCCTGCCCTCAGCCAAAAGGAGTAACTGAACCGTAACTGAGTATTTTACGACTTGGCTGATAATACCAAAAACAACAACAAGAACAACAGTTGACATTCACTGAGAGCTTACAATTTGTCAGTCACTGTTCACAGTATTTTACAGGTATTAACTCAGTTAACCCTTACCCGTGTACTTTGGAGAGAAATGTCTTAAAGAGGGACAGAGCTAGGCAGTGGCAGAATGCGCAGTCCGCCTCCAGAGCCTGTGCCCCAACCATCAGTCTTTGTTTATTCCACCCTCCAGTTCCATCTTCCAGATGACATGCATCTCAGAAATACCAACAAGCACACGAGGCACAGGAGAAATGTGACAGAGCATTCATCACTCACCGTTGGGGAAAGCTAACACACTGATGATGAGGAAGAAGAAAATTACAGAGAGGATGCCCCTCCAGATGTTGTCTTCCGGGACAGAGTCATCCCTGAAAACAGAAAAGGAACACTGAGTATTCGTTTTTGGATTTAAATAGTCAGCCTAAGTGTAAGCATTCCATGTTCTAAAAACTGGGAGATTGCTAACTTTATTTGCTGAGCTAAGTCATTACACACACTATTCACCATCAGTTCCTAAAGTAATACAATTACATAGTAAAATCCAGTTCTTGTGCGGAAGGCAGTTGGCAACCTTACACCCCCAAACATATTCTACTCAGACAAGCATTTTGAGAATCACCACTCTGGACAAAACATTTTAAATACCCAGGATGTTAAAAGATAAGGTTTATTTCAGAGAAATGCCTTTTGGTTTTAAGAATAACTAAGGATGACCTTCACTACATAGACTGTGGCAGACAAATTGTTCAGGCATCAGAAAGGAAGCATAAGACTATACGGAAGAAGGGCATAATGCAGTGAGATTATACAGTCACTTGTCAAATATGGGCAGTTGGCTACCTAAGGGACAAATGGAAATGGGGCAATGTAGCGTAATCAGAAGGCTCCAGTAAAAAATGTTAAAAGAAAAATTAAGAGAAAACAAAATACAAGATTTAAACTCAGAGCAGAAGCAGAAGAACTGTAAAGAAGGAGATAAGCTCCCCCCCTCTCCTGCCTGGTCATTTCTAATGTATTACTGTGTTTAACTCAACTGTAACCCGAGTAACTGAAAAAATTACATTTGTTGGTTTATATGTTGTCTGTCTTTCCTATAGAAAGTAAACTCCTGAAGGCAGGGAATTAGTCACTCCTTGTATCCTCAGAGGCTGGCACATAAATATATTTCTGGACTGATTATTGACTATGGAAGAAAATTTATTGTTTTAAAATGAAGTAAAATTTCCCAAATGGAAATTTTCTTAACATTTATGGTGAAGAATTTAGGTTTTGACAGTTTACATTAAAAAAGAAGATTCTAGTAACATACCTGGCTCTCAGAGAAGCACACAAAGCGGGAAAACAAAAATACACGACAGTAAGATTTTCTGAAGTATTGCTAATTATTGAGAAGCTTGGGAGAGGGAAGTTCAGTATTTCAGTTTATTTATTTATTTATATAAATTTATTTATTTATTTATTTATTTATTTATTTATTTATTTATTTATTTATTTTATTGGCTGTGTTGGGTCTTCATTGCTGCACACAGGCTTTCTCTAGTTGCGGCGAGTGGGGGCTACTCCTCCTTGTGGTACACAGGCTTCTCACTGCGTGGCCTCTCATTGCAGAGCACAGGCTATAGGCGCGTGGGCTCAATAGTTGCGGTGCACGGGCTTAGTTGCTCCACGGCATGTGGTATCTTCCTGGGGCAGGGCTTGAGCCCATGTCCCCTGCATTGGCAGGCGGATTCTCACCCACTACGCCACCTAGGAAGTTCAGTATTTCAGTTTAGAAAGATGCAGGATGAGGGACTTCCCTGGTGGTCCAGTGGGTAAGACACCGCGCTCCCAATGCAGGGGGCCTGGGTTTGACCCTTGGTCCGGGAACTAGATCCCATATGCATGTCGCAACTAAGAAGTCTGTGTGCCACAACTAAGAAGCCTGCATGCCGCAATGAAAGATCCCTCATACAGCAACTAAACATGCCACAATGAAGACCCCACATGCCACAACTAAGGCCTGGCACAGCCAAAATAAATAAATAAATATTTTTTTAAAAAAAGATTATCTCATTAAAAAAAAAGAAATATAGGATGAGTAGTCAGAAAATATGAGATGAAACAGAATGGAAGGAGATAGTTTAGAGATGATGAGACTGGCAGCAATACATTTAAAAATGATAAAAGAAGTTGGGTTTATCTGGATAAGGACTGGTGAAAGAGTTTCCAAAAGACGAATATTAAATTAAGTTTAAATATTATTAAAGGAAAAGAAACAGGTCAAAGAAAATCTTAGAAGCAAACCAAGTTTGCAAAGAAAAAAGATCTAGAGCGTCAGAATACATACATGAAAAGGTATGGAATGGAATAATAATGAATTACTGGGTCCTGGGGTGTTGGTTTAAAAGCAGAAGTTAACTTAGATACCAGCTTTCATTTAGCCTGCCAAGTTTCTGCACCCAATGAAATAATTTCCAGACTTATGACAGGCCTGAACATAAGGTTCTGAAATAAGAGATCATACAAATCTTAAACATCTCCTAGATCATCATACAGCCAAGTAGCACTAAACTAATGCTGGACAAATAATGCTTGGCCGTTAATTTCAGAGAACAGATTACAAAATCAAACTACAGATGGACTTCCTCTTGCAGCAAAGTGCAATCTTATTTTAATGGACATCCTAACAATTAAACATCTGCCCAGAGGTTATGAACACAATGTAAAAATGCCAGCCCGACCATTACTAGGGCACTTGCCGTGCCCTTTGGCTTATGCAGGGAGGCCCCATATCCAGCTTCCAGGAATACCAGCTTTTACTGAGGAATGGCTACACACAGTGGGGGTGGGGCCACAATGTTCTCATTCAGACCAAATCATAATACCGACATTTTTAAAAATTTTAAAATTTATTTTTATTTTATTTTACTTTTGTTGGCTGCGTTGGGTCTTTGCTGCACACCAGGTTTCTGTAGTTGCGGAGAACAGGGGCTACTCTGCATTTGAGGGCGCAGGCTTCTTATTGCGGTGGCTTCTCTTGTTGCGGAGCACGGGCTCTAGGCACACGGGCTTCAGTAGTTGGGGCACATGGGCTCAGTAGTTGTGTCTTGCAGGCTGTGGAGCGCAGGCTCAGTAATTCTGGTGCACAGGCCTAGTTGCTCCGAGGCATGTGGGATTTTCCCGGCCCAGGGCTCGAAGCCATGTCCCCTGCATTGGCAGGTGGATTCTTAACCACTGCACCATCAGGGAAGCCCCCACACTACTGATATTGCTAATGATGACAGCAATAATAGTTGCTCCTGTTTATCAAGTATCTACTGTGTGCCAGGCACTGAACAAGCAGTTTCTAGACAGTTATCTCCAGTCGTCACAATCCATTTGCAGAATGGGCTATTATCAACCACATCTTACAGATGAGGTACCAAAGGCTCAGATAGGTTTAGTAACTTGTCCGAGATTGTGGAGGTAAGAAGTTGCAGAGCCAGCATTCAAAATCAGGCCTGCTACACTCTGAAGATGACGATCTTCCCCCTTTGACAAAGTGCCTCATAAAAACTTATCTGTCATCCTAAATCAGTTTCACGGTAGATGCACAGGGATGGCATAAGAGAGCTGGACAGGGCATGCAATTTGTAAGTTACAAAATAAAACATTAAAATGTATAACTGCGGCGTAGACAAAGAAGATAGAGTCCCGTAACTCATACCTTATGCCAAAATATATTCTGGGGACTTCCCTGGTGGTGCAGTGGTTAAGACTCTGAGCTCCCAATGCAGGGGGCCCAGGTTCCATCCCTGGTCAGGGAACTAGATCCCACATGCATGCCACAACTGAAAGTTTGCATGCACAACTAAGGAGCCTGCCTACCGCAACTAAGGTCCAGTACAACCAAATAAATAAATAAATAAAAATTAAAAATATATATATATTCTGGATGATTCAAAGAAATAAAAGTAAAAACAAAACAAAATTCTAGAAGAAATGGATGGAAGAACTAAAAAAACCAAAAACCCCAAAACAAAACACAACAATCTCAGACTGGGGAGGGCCTTTCTAAAGTATAACATAAACCCCTGAAGTCATAAAGGAGAAAGCTGACAAATTTGCATGGCAAAGAAATCAGTACCAAAATCAAAGGAAAAGTGATAAATCTGCAAAAAATATTTGCAACTCATATTAGGCAAAGGGTTAATTCCCCTAATTACAAAGCTCTCCCCCATCCCCAGATAAATTAACAGAAAGAACACACGGACAGAGAAAAACAAATAGAAAAATGGACAGAGGATCTGAAGAGACAGTTCAGAGTAGAAAAATCCAATGGCTCTCAGGCAGATGAAAAAAAAGATGCTCAACCTTGTTTATGGTAAAAGATGAACGAATTAAAACAACACCAAGAAACCGTTTTTATCTACCTTATGGACAAAGGTAAAAATTTAATGACTGAGCTGGTAAGGCTATGCGGAAATAGATAAACAGGCACCCTCACACACCACCTTTCTGGAGGGCAATCTGGCAACATACTAACTTATAAATGTGTATACACTGTGACCCAGCAATTCCATGTATGGGAATATATCCCACAAATATACCCTCATTTATGCAAAAATGACATGTACAAGGTTGTTCACTTGTATTATATGTATTAGCAAAACTTGGAAACAACTAAATGTCACCAAAAAGGGATGGATTAAGTAAATTATGGCTGTCTCATAATGGAGTACTAGGCAATTGTAAAAATAATGAAGAAGCTTTTAATTAATTAACTGATAGAGAATAATGTAAGAGATCATGAAGTAAACAAAGCAATTTGTAGAACAGCGAGTACAGTAAGCAACTTTTTGTGCAAAAAAGAGAGGGTGTGTATGTATATATAACCTATAATTTGTGCTCATGGCTGTATAGCACGTCTCTGGAAATCCACCCAAGAAATGGTGACGTTGGTATTCTCCAAAGAGGATAAAAGAAGAGTGGGGAGAGACTTTTCACTGTATACCCTTCGGGATATCTTGGATTTTAAGCAATGTAGATATGTTACTTTTCAAAAAAGTCACTTACACATCAACATTAAATTTGTAAGAACTTGAGATCAATGATAAAACAATGAAACTGAAATTCTGTAAAATTTGAGCAATTTTATTAGAAAGACAGGATCAAAAGAATGGCCTAGTTTCAGGAGAAAAAAAGAAAGGCCAATTAAACCTGAATAAAAGCGCGAGTCTGAAAAGTTAGCCATTTTTTATTTGCTAATTAGAATAAAAAAGTATCAAAGATGGACAGTAAGGTCTTTGGCAAAACTCAAAATATATAGTACAGGAAGATCAAACTCCTGTGATCAAAGATTGGAGGGTAGGAAGGTGAGCTGTAGAAGAAATCTGAGTCCTATCAGACTAGCAGCCCCAGATACACCCTCTAGGTTTCCCAAGAGCAGAGGGCGTACCCACGGCACCCAGCACAGTCTCTGCAAGAGCTGGGCACACAGAAAGAAAGGAATGCAGGACTGAGAAGGCTGCCCACCTCCTCCAGCCTCCTAACAAGCTGACCACACAGGGCTGTTCTGTAAGGTCTGGTGTGGCTTATTCTCTCTCAACTCGCAGTACCCCAGAGACTTAACCATACACTGAGGGATACAGACATTTTCCATAGTTAGTTGTGAAAAGCAACTTGGCTGCAAAGGCCCCAAAGATCACACTACTGACTCCAGAGACCCTCAATTAGAGGACAAGAAGGGTCTATCTCTGGACATCCACTAGATCTGTGCCTCACTCAGAAGGCTAGCTGCTTTGCATGTTAGCTCTCTTAATTTTCCTAACACCCTCCAAGGGGGAAATGAGCATAATCTACATTTTACTGACTCCAAAGTCTAAGTTTTTTCTCCTTTAGGAGGTTGTTTGGTGCAGTGACAAGCAGGACAGGCCAGACTGCCTGGGCTGGAATTCTGACTTCACACTTATCAGCCTGTGTGACCTTGGGCAGATTACTCAACCTCTCTGTGCCTTAGTTTCCTCCTCAGTGTATCAATGGATAATAACAGTTTGACCTTACAGGGCTGTTGCGAGGATAAAATAACTCAACACATGCGATGGACTTAGAACAGTGCCTAGCACAGAGGGCCTGTCAGTTATTAGTTTGCAGTTTCTGTCTACTCACTCCTTCAGCTAGCTGACACCTATCACTGGGGACAAAGGTGAACAGTCACGGTCCTGATTCTTAAGAAAATCATGATGAAAAGCACAATAAGACATAAATATTAAGTTATTACCTTAGTATAACTTTGGCTTGAGAGAAAAGTTTTTAATTTGCTGGAGCTGTCTCTGATTAGCCAGATAAACCACCCCTCAAAACCAAAAGACCACCTCAAAGACTGTTCACACAAGACTGGCCCTCTTTCCTGGAGCTGTTATCATTTCCTCAGGCTTTGCTGGGGGCAACACGGTTCCCACTTCCCACGGATGCTCATAACCTTGAGTCAGGGCTGCCAGACCCTCATCTTGACTTTTCCTGGCCTCAGGATTCTTGCTCAAATAAGACATTTTGCTTTACAACAACAAAAGATAAAAGGACCTCACGCTCTCAACCGTGATGCTGGGATAGCTGCCTGACTTCTTTCCTAGGTCCTCTGAGGCTCCTAACGAGCGCCTTGGTCTCTGGGGCTCTGAACTTTCCAAAGACCTCTCCCAGCTGGCATTTGGTTGAATAGCTCCACGGTTCTGTGGGGGGTTCTCTTCACTTGAAGGATGAGGAAAACAAAGCTCTTGCTTTATCTCGCCCACAGTTACAACAAATAAAGGCAGAGTGGAATAGGTGCCAGGGCTTCTGGAATGCTGGCTCTTCTGGAATGCTGTCAAGATTGCTACACTTATATGATACCGACAAGCTTAGGGAGGCAAAGTCCTTTTCCCTAAATTTCTGCTAAATTTAGGAGATGCTCCAGAAGCACGCTGGGGTAGCCCTGACCATATACAGTGAAAATACCAAATGGACAGATCACAGTAAAACTGTAACTTAAGGTCCCATCTCATTCACCCACAGCACCTCTGGTGCCCAGCACAACGCTTGACACAGAGCAGGCCTTCTCAGTGCGGTGGGTGCCAGAAAGAGCAAGAGGCCAGGGCTGAGCAGACCTGAGACCCGGGTAACATGATGAGGAATCATGGCCAGGGCCCCCAGGGCCACTGCAGGCGACCTTCCTGCCCTGGTGCTGACCAATCAAGTACTCAGCTCCTCCCGAAAGCCCTGTTTTAGTATAGGTAACTACCCAAGAGAGGACCTCAAAGCAGCACAGGTGTAAGGAAAGCCCTGCGTTTTTTTTAACAAAGATTTGAACTCAAAGTTTTAGACTCAGACTCTTAAATTTGAAAAACAGGCTACAGGCAGTGGGCAAGGAGACCAGGGAAAACAAGCCAACTTCATTCCCTCATAGACAACCTTTAGACAAGGCTGTCTCCCTGGGGCCAGGAAGGTAAGGAGGCTTTATCCTGACTCTTAAGGCTGCGAAGCTGATTGCCCCCCTCCCCCCACCTCTTTAATAAAAATCCTTGAAACTGAGACACACAGGTAGGGTCATGTTTATGAGGCTAGTCCCTGTTACGGATCCTCTCTCCCAGTGGAAAACTCAGTCCTGGGTTACAAAGTGGACCGATGTTAGCTGGCTTTGGTCTTATCTCTGAAGACTACATTCATTTCATTTTATAAAAAGTTAGGATCCTTTTCAAGAATTATAGCTGAGAGAGCAACTAAAAGTGATTATTTTTTCAAAGTTCATATTGTATAAATGATTTTTTATATTTGACTCATTTAGCATTTACTGGGTGCATGTTTTGCGATGATTAATATATTTGGCCTCAAGAAATTAATATAGAAACAAATATTACAATAGGAGAGATACAATAGTGAAAGATATTTGGAAGTATGTGAATATTTCTTCCTCTGAGCTTCCAGGAACAATCAGGAAAGGTGCCTGGGAGGGGGACCATCCAGGTGGGTTGCCAGGGACGCCATGGGCCCGTGGGGAGGCAGGAGGTGCCGGGAGGTGCTCTGCAGTAAAAGAGGTGCCAGCCTGGCACTAGGTATGGAGCCGGAGAGCTGTCTGGGCCTGCTGTGTGTGCCGCGTACAGGCGGGGGCAGGCATAAGGCTCTATCATGAAAGACCTTGGGCTCCAGCAAGCAATTCCTAGAGGTGAAGGGGATCCAGGGAAAGAGGGATGGATGAGATCATGATCTTGATTTCAAAAGATCACGAGGAAAGCAGTGTGCAGGATGGACTGGGGGGAAATGGAGTCAAGGCCTGGGAGTGTCTTATCCCAAAGAGCCAGGGGTGGGGGGGGGCGGGGGGAGCGTTGCTGAACTAAAGCCTGGGCATGGGTAGAGAAGGACAAGTCTGACAGCTACTAAGGCCCAACTGGACCTGGGGAAGATAAACTAGATGAACTCCAGGATGGCCAGGACCTGGGCGGGGCGGAGTGTGGACTGTTGAACTAAATTAAGGCCAATGCCAGGACCCAGGGCACAGGAAAGCAGTCCTAGCTGCCCGGATGAGTCCTAGCTTCCAGATTTGTCAAGAATAAGACCCTGATAACTTCCCTACAGAAATCTGTAGGGAAGAGGGATTATATCACAAGGTAAGCTATATGACACTTGGTAACAGAAGTATATCTAAAATACTAAAGGCTAAGCAGCAATACTAGGCACCTAAACTCTCTGAGGTAAGCACCATCCAAACCAAATAAATATCTGAGTCACTCCAGATGCTTATTTACTACAGAAGACACCAAAGAAATATGACACATTTTCCCCTTCAACAAGTGTATAATCTTATTAAGGACATAAAACACCAAAAATAAGGATAAGAAAGGATCTTACAGGGTGCTTATTTATTTAATTATTTTTGGCCACACCACCTGGCATGTGGGATCTTCGTTCCCCAACCAGGGAGCGAACCTGTGCCCCCTGCAGTGAAAGCTCCATCTTAACCCCTGGACAGCCAGGGAAGTCCCTAAAATGTGCTTATTTAAATTCAATTTAAAAATATGATTCAAACAGGAAAGAGGAAGAGAAATGTTAAGATAGCTGTTAACTGGACCTCTTTAGAGAGCATCACCTAACACAGTGGACTCCACCTCCAGGGTTGGTGTAGCCCCAGTACACAGACCTATGGACGATCATTTAACACTGCTGGTCTCCAGGAACAAGGACAGCTAGGCCTTCTGTTATTGGGAGGGAAAGAACATGATGTACATAAAGGAAATAGGCTCAAGACAACAGAATCAGCAGAGTCAGGAGATGTTTTCTAATGGGAATTGATATGGTCTAAAGGAAAGAACAGGGAAGGCTGGCAGATATCCAGGAAGGATGAGACACAGAAGGTGGAAACGTTGCTCTGCGTTAAGATAAAGGGTTAGAGCTCCAAAGCCAGTATCACAAACAAATAAAAATGAATCAGTCAAAAATCTGTCCATTTCCCTGCCCTCATCTGCCTCCTCAGTTCCATATCAAGGAGAAACCTAGTATAGGTAAGAGGATGATCCCTTAGGTACAGGAAGCTGCAGGAAGTCACTCTCTTCTGGGTAAGGGGTGATTTTTGCTGGACAAGTGTCACTGGAGAGACTGATTCCACTGTTTTACTGCCAGGTGCCTCTTAAGGAGAGAGTGAGCTGCTATGAATGTGATTTCGTAAATTTTGGTGCTTTCAAATCTAAAGCCTGAGTTTTTGAACCTGAGGCCATTCAATATTTCCAAGTGTACCAACCTATGAAAGCAGAGTAAATATGGGGTACTCTGAGCTTAAGACAAAGGCTCTCCTTGCCCCACTTTGGCTGAACAAACTTATAAGACATATGCCAAAGCATTTAATTTCTAAAAATACTTATCCTAAAACGTAGTGAAGTGAGCTTTTTCCAATCTTAGGGGGAATGATTCAACAGCATCTGGCTTTAGTGTTAGAGATAGTGATTGGGATTGGAAATTTAAACGCTATGATTTAACAGTGAGTTGGCCTAGTTGCTATTTAACAAAAGAACTACTTGACAAATCTAAACTTGTCTCAGACTTCTGTGCGAGGCATCTAATTCTTGGCAATCCTAAATTCTTGTTGTGTCTCTGCAGAATGTGACATGACCCAGGTACTGTGTCACACATACTGGCAATCTGACACCCCGAAAGTATTCTATCGCCTGCTCTCTTCAACTACTAGTCTTTGAAAAACAAACTTTAAGAAGTCAAAATTTTCAGTCTTTATGATAGATGACGGAGCTGTCACTGTAATGTCTAAGTTTAAAGGGTCACAAATCATTACAAAAAATAAGTAAGATACAGTAAGTACTAAATGTACTAATGGTGCTTATGATTTTCTATAACATGAAACTTGTTATTAAGTAGTTCTTTAGGGCTTCCTAGGCGGCGCAGTGGTTAAGAATCCGCCTGCCAATGCAGAGGTCACGGGTTTGATCCCAGCTCCAGGAAGATCCCACATGCCGCGGAGCAACTAAGCCCGTGTGCCAAAAAAAAAAAAAAAAAAGTAGTTCTTTAACACATGATTTCTGTCTGTAAGAAATTAGCGGAAGAAGTAAAATTATTATCATTTTTGGAAAAGGCCAAGGTCTAAGGTTCAGATTACGCCTTTTCTATTATATTTGACAAGCTGTTAAAATTCATATTCATTTCTTATATTTTCACTGCTGTAATTTATTGAATGCTTTGGCAGAATATGCTGTAAAAGGGAAATTCCAGAAGAATGTGACTTTCCGTATTAGAAAAGAGGAAGCGAAATCTGTTCTGAAAGTGCCCAGAATAATATTAAAGATAAAAGGTTGAAACAAAGTGCTCATTCTTGCATCTCATTATTTAAAATAAAATACCATAATTACTTTTCCAATTTCCAAAGAAACTCCTGCACTAATTCCATCCTTGCCAACATACATGAGATGAACTGAGACTGAAGTTAATATGAAACAGGGATGTATGTTATCCAAGCAAAACACTGTCCATTTTTCCAATGTCTTTATCCTTTCTCTTAATTATAGCACATATCACACTCTCACTCAATGACAAATATAATTTAGAAGGCATTAGCATACAATGAAATGATGTAACGATAACAATACCTAATGTTTACTGAGCACTTAATGTTTATCATGCACTGAGCTAAATACAGATTATCTAAAAAAATGAATTGAGCTCTTATAACAAAATCCTATCAAGTATTAGTAGGCATTTACATTTTATGTACAGATAAGGAAACTAAGGCTTAGCAAAATTAAGTGGCCACACAGCTACTTGGTGGTAAAATCAGATGAGACGATAACTGTTTTAGGGTAACCATAATTAGGGACTAATGTCCCTCCAAAGCTATAAATATGCTCTTGGTTGGATGCTGTGGAAAGATCTGGTCTTACCCCACTGCAGAGCACTGGCAGACGATTTGACAATAACAATAGCTGTTTCCCTCAATCATTACGATTACTTGTTTCACATGCTTTACGGTATTAGATAGATTCATACCAATAGATACACACTTAAAAATAAGAACCAAGAGTCAAGTGGGTCCTAGAGGTAAGGAACGAGTGTGATGTAGGAGGACATTATTAGTTTCATGAAAATCTGAAAAAGTGCATTGATTCTCAAGGGAGACACCATTGGCACTTGTGTGTATACAAGTGAGTAGGTGCACACGTGTGCCTGTGTGTAGGGGACAAGTCTTTGCCGGACGTTATCCCTTGCGTTATAAACAGTTAGCATCCTTAACCCCCACTCACTAAATACCGGAAGTTCCCTTAGTGCGTTGTTGCCACCGAAAATACCCCACACCGTTTCTGCAGATCTAGGCTGAGAACCATTGATTGTTAGATAAATACACTAGAAGAGAAGTAACTGACATTAATCACGCATCATGTGTCAGGTACTCTGCTAAGTGCATTCACACATATTCATTTAATCCTTATAACTCCATATGCGGTAAGTACATACTTTATCCCCATTTTACACGGGTGGATCCTGAGGCTCAGAGAAAGGTTAAATAACTTAACCAAGGTCACACGAATGGTCTGGAGACCAACAGTCTGGCTCCACATCTCTGGGTTGCTCTTTTAAGCCCTAACAGCACGGTATAGGCACACCTTTCTTTTCTTTAAAGAGGTTCATTCAGAAAATACAAATCCTTTTAAGTAGGACCCAAGGCGTGCCTGTCATTTAGGCATGAATCAGCTCCCCAGCTGGGGGCTGAGGGGCCACATGCTCAGTGAGGTAGAGTTATAAGCTGTGGGCAGCAAGAGTTGGGCGGGGTAACTCCCATGCACAGGTAGATATTAGAAGTGCTTTGAGTGTGTGTATGTGTATGCTTTCAGGGGCATAACAGAGTTGTGCTACAGTGTATGAGGTCTGTGCCTTTTATTTGACACTTTCCATAGCATTTACAATGCACCAAGAACCGCTACAATGGCGTGACAATGTCTCATTTCAGCATGTATGTTAGGTGATGAACAGCGTGTATGTTAGGTGATGATGGGTTGGTGTCTGTGTGGCACTCCTGGAATGTGCGCTGCGATGTGTGTGTCCACGGCCGCAGTTTGTGTTGTGGTACAGAGGGTCGTGTTTGAGGCTGGGGGAAGGGTTATGCGAGATGATTTGTGTGCAATGCATACTTGAGTGCACTTCACGTGTGCATTTTGTGCACGGCGGGAGTGCTGAATACTGGAGGAGTTCCGCGGGAAGGGGTCTGGGTTGTGTCCTGGGCCTGTGTATGGTGCGTGGAAGACGCTGTGCACTGGGTGTTTTCAGTGTGAAGAGGTATGTGCTGAAAGTGGTGCATACCAGATGATTCATGCGGTGTGCTAGGCAGGGACGGAGGCCAGAGAGGAGGGGGCCGGTATCGTGATGAGTGTGGGGAGCGATGCTGGGAGCGGCAGGGCGGGGGGGTGGTTAGATCTTGCTAGGTGACACACGAGTGTTCCTGATGTGGCCCGAGGTGCTATATGGGGAAAGGTGGTATGGAGAGGGGTGGGGGTGCGGGTGGGTTGGAGGGTAGGGACGAACGCCGGTCCAGAGGAGCTGTAGGGGAGGAAGCTGCGTGTGCGGGTGCTAGGTGACATATCCGCCGGTGGAAGAGCGTGCGCATGGGGCAATCAGCCCTCTTCCTCACCCGGCCATGCTCCGCGCCACCGCCTCCCCCACCCCGGCCCTCCCCTTCGCCCAAGGGCGCGCCCCCAGCGCAGCCCGGCCCGCTCACCTGGTGAAGGCAAAGTACATGAGGCTGACGATGGTGAAGCTGAGCAGAGTGATGGTGTGCGGCCGGTAGAAGAAGTCGATGGTGATGTCCTCCACTTGCTGCTCGTTGATCATCCGGAAATGCATCTTGTAGTTCACATCATCTTTGCTCAGGGTCCGGCTCCCCACGCAGGACGCCATGGCCCGCCTCCCCGTCCTGCGGCAGCGGCGGCGGCCCCGGCCCGTGGAGGCTGGGACCCCGGAGGTGACGAGCCGCAGCGGGAGGGCGGCCGGACGCCGGGGCCGGGACTGGCGGGGAGCAGAGGCGGGGAGCCGAGGGAAGGACGCGCGCGGGAGGGCGGGGTCGCGGCGCCGTCGACGCGGCCTCGGGAGGGGGGCGCCGCTCGCCGTGCCCCGGCTGGCGTTCCGGGAGGAGCATCTCCAGCGACTCGCGGTGGCTTGCGATTCCCGGCGGAAGCGTCGAGAGGGAGGCGGCTCGCGGGAGACGGCACACTAGGGCACTCGGCCAGCTCTGTCCCCCGCATGCCGCGCGCTCCACCCCCCGCGCAGCCTCGCAGATGGTCTCGCCCACTCGGGCCGCGGCCCACGTGGGCGAGAGCGCGCCGCGGCGCGGGCTGGCGGGCGGACTGCGGGGCGAGCTGCGCGGCGGGGCGGTGCGCACGGCCCAGCCTGTCCGCTGGCCGCAGCGAGAAAGACCACCAAGCACAGGCCTCGCCACAGGTAAAGCGGGAGCCGCCGGAGCGCGAGCGGCGCGCTCCCTGCCGGGGGTCGGGGCCGCCCTATCCAGGTGTAGGCCGCGCCCCGGGACCGCTTGGCCTTTAGGCCTTTGTGGCTCACTTGAGGGCGAATAATTATATTTTGTTTTCTTGGCTGATGAATCGAAAACGCGACCGTGCTTGTTTATTAGCGCGCTTGGCGGGGGACGCGGAAGGAGGTCCAGCGTGTCCGCGGGCTTCCTCCGGAAGTTCGGTTCGGGAACTGAAATGAACTTGTTGAAATGGCCTAGGGAGGATGTCAAGCAGTAGATGAGAGGCCCCTTATTACAAAGCCATCCTCCCACCCACCTTTCGTCTCCCGATTTCATTTTTTAGCTTTACACAGCTCGAAATCTAACACTCGCTAAAGAATATTTAAGTGCCAATTCCTGTTCCTAACAAAATACTAAGGCACACAGTTGAGAACTAGTATATGATATGTATTTCAACGGACTTCAGAATTATTTAAGGCTTTTTTTTCTTCTTTAACCTTCTTAATTAAAAGAGCCGTGTTAGAAGACTAATCACGTTGTAGGGCTTTTCTACACATGCGCAGATGTCTCACCGGGTTTTAAATACTGTGTAAGCAAATGAGTTAACCTTAGTTGCAGTTGATTTCATTTCCGTCCAAAAAGCTTTGGACCACTGCAAGGCTCTAGGCTAGGGGGAATAGCCCTGGGAGGGTGGATCCAGAGATGAGACCCAGCCCTGGTCTCGTGAACGAACAATTAATCAATTGTTAGGAGGTTTGCACAGCAATGAAATGATGATGTAGCGAAGATAGTGCGGTTGTAAATAAAAGCAGAAGGATATGTTAGTTGTTTGCACAAAGATCTTTTAATGAATATGGGTAGAATCCAAATGCCAGTCGTTCTAATATGGGAGGAGTTTTACTTTGAGCCTGGCTCTAGAGGCTTCAGAGTGAATTTGGGATTTCAGGAGTTTGCTTTGAAGTAGGACAAAATGCTTAGACAAACTGAGACGTCAAAACATTTTAGCGCTTAAGAATCATCTTATTGTACCCATAAGCTTTTTAAACGTTGCCCCCCCTCCATCATGGACCAGTCGTTGTGCCGGACCACGGTGAGAAACTTAGTCTTCAGGTAGCATAACTGAGGTCTTCTGGCTTCCAACTCAATGCCTTTATGACATTGATGTGCAGAGAATGAATATTGTAGGTCTGAGGGAAAACGCTGACAGATTTGGAGGCTCATTTCCCACCAAAGTTTAACAAAAGTCACCTATCCCACAAGGCTATTGCAAATACTTTTTTCTTTTCTAAAATCATTTCAGAATGACAGTGAGACATTTCACTTTTATAAATTCCTTTCTGGAGACTTCCCTAAACCACAAATCTCCAAGAGGAGGTTAGGCCCTCAAGCATTTATTTGGTCTAATTCAGAGCATAAAACAAGCTGAATTTCAGTATGGAGAGAAATCAAGAAGTTGTATGCAACAATTAATTCAGAATTCATTTATGCTTGGTTGTGTAATCAATAGCGATGATGACAATGGCTAACATTTGCTGGGCATTTTCCATATGTTGGACTCTATGCTGTATTTTACATGGATTGTGTTATTTAGTATAAAATAATGTGCATCAAATTTACCATTTATTAAGGTGGCCAAATATAAAAGGCTTTTCCTGGTAAAAATCACTTTAAAAACAACGGGTTTTTCGGTCAAAATATACATGTATCATTGCTGGTTGCTTATTATTTCCGTCTGTCCATTTTGCTTATTTAAGTTTTTTTCTTTTTTTCCTACAGTCAAACAGAATTTGTCAAAACCGGTTTTGTTCAATTTGCTTTTTCTGTGTAGTAATCAATAGTGCTCAATGCTGAGGATGAAGCAAGAAACAGCCTTCTAGATAGCAATGACAATATTTTGATGATTCATTTAAGACTAAGTAGAATTCTTCCTGTTTTTATTTTGTGACTAATGTACATACATAAAATGCATTTGAATAATTCAGTGTTATTTTGATCAGCAATCTGCTTCTTAAACATCCCTCAAACCAAATTTCAAGAGCACTTAATTGCATCACCTTGTTTCCTTTAAATATGAACAGGTTCAGCTGTTATTTGAACATTTACAGATTTACACCACTGATTTTGCTTTTTATTTTTAAATTGTAAAGCATATCTTTATTTTTCCAGTTCAGAAGTTCCTGTCTTTTGGTTTATAACTGAAACCGCCTTGTTTTTGGCTTTTCCTGTGCTAAAAACCATCTGACTGCTTTAGTCACCTAAATTTATTAAACACCTTTTAATTAGAAAAGATAACTTCCAGGTTTTTTTGTTGCTTGAATTCTGTTTTAAACATTTAAGTTTCTCTTTTTTGATGGTTATGTATTTCTTTTGTAGGCTACTTTAAGAAAAATGGCCCTGTCAGCCCAACAGATACCCAGATGGCTCAACTCAATTAAGTTGAGTAACTTCATTACTGCTAGGGAACTCAGACAACGTTTTCTGAGACCAAGAAAAACATTGTTGCGTGGCTTTTTTGCTCAGCCTCAGCTGTCCTCTGAGGATTGCTTTCTCCAGTGGGGTTTTAAGACATATAGGACTTCCTCCGTGTGGAACAGTTCCCAGTCGACCAACTCAAGTAGGCAAGAGATTAATTGTGCTCAGAGCACTCTGCTTCCTTCCGTGAATGAGCCGTCACAGAAGACACAAAAGATACCCAGCTTTGATTCTGAACTGTCTCTAGAAGGTAATTTTCAACTTTCAGAAAATTCTCTTTTGCCCCTGTTCGGTAGTTTGAACAAGCTACCTATTTGCGTTTTGTTAGCCCATTTCAAGTCATACTTTGTGCCAGGAAAGAAAACAATTTCACTTCTGTTCATTTGCTTCTATTATGCCTCTATTTTATTGACTAAGAAAAAAGTTTATAAACTAATATGTATAAGATTGTTTTATAGCTACATGAATAACACTTTCTAAGTTGTTTATTTAGATCCTTAAAATTTTTTTCTGGTGGTAAATAGGTTTATTAGGATCTAGTTTACACTATTCTATATATACCTAGTTAGGGTATAGTTTTATCCAAGTAAAAGTTATCCTTTTTGGGTATACAGTTTTATGAATTTTGACATAATGCATTTAGTTGTGTAACAGCCACCACAATCAACAAATAGAACAAAAAGAGCAACAAATAGAACACCTCAAAAAGCTCCCTCATGTAAGTTTTTTAGTCATTCTTCTCCCTCTTGTGCTTCCCATTCTAGGAATATTCCTACGCAAGGAATATTTCACGGCAATGAGATGATATTAGGTTAAGTAGAATATGAAAGCAAGCAAGCTGCGGGGTAAGGACAGGGAGGGGAGGCTGGCTATGAGAAATGAGAGAGGGTAGTGATAGAGACAGAAAAATAGAACGGAAAGTCATGGCCCTGATTCCTTACCCTAAGGTAGGTGGCAGTTACCAGCGTCTTCTGTACTGTGTTCGACTCAAGACAGACCAAACCTCAGACTCAAGGCAGTACTAGAGAGGGTCATGTCCTTGGCACAGGATTGCGGGTAATAGAAACAGAATCATAGAAGCCCTCCTACAGACGTATTTGAGAGTAAATTGGAGAAGAACGGATTGGACCAAAATGAAGACATTTCAGGATGTGATGACTTTAACCCATACAATTGAGGCTGGTAGGACATGTTGTACTTTTGGCCAACTTAATAAGCTATGGTAGGGCTTCCCTGATGGTGCAGTGGTTAAGAATCCACCTGCCAATGCAGGGGACATGGGCTCGATCCCTGGGCCGGGAAGATCCCACAAGCCGTGGAGCAATTAAGCCCTTGTGCCACAACTACTGAGCCTGAGCTCTAGAGCCCAAGAGCCACAACTACTGAGTCCTCGTGCTGCAACTACTGAAGCCCCCGTGCCTAGAGCCCGTGCTCTGCAACAAAAGAAGCCACTACAGTGAGAAACCCGAGTACCTCAACAAAGAGTAGCCCCCACTAAGCACAGCTACAGAGAGCCCGTGCACAGCAACAAAGACCCAACACGGCCAAAAATAAAATAAATCTTTAAAAAAAAAATAAGCTATGGTAGACTCGATCTCTTTCTCAAGATGTGCTTGAAGGTCATTTGGTCTTTAGCATTCATACCTGTTGATTACAAGTGAAGGAAAAGAAAGGAATTTTGTTCAGAACTTCGCCAACAAATTTCTTATCTTGGAGCAACAGTAATTGATATCTCTAAATAGTCTTAACCTAACCTCTTAGAAGGTAGAAAATATATGGAATTTTTAGATGTTCAATTCAGAAGTGATGCCAAGATTTAAAAAGAAGCAAACTAAGCAAGAGGCTGTCCTTGTAGAAAGAGCTTTAAGTGTACAGATTGGAGAGCTAACTTGCTTCTTTCCTACATCCTGGCTTCAAAGGACTGGACGAATTGCCTCCATTGTCTCCATTGCAGCCAGTTTCCGAGGAGGAGGCTGTTCAGATCATTGCAGACCCTCCACTGCCCCCATCGTCATTCACCCTTCGGGACTATGTGGATCATTCCGAGACTCTGAAGAAGTTAGTGCTTCTAGGTAAGTCTGAGTAACCTGCACTTTTTTTTTGGCCTTACTTTTAAAATTAGCATTTTTAATCTTTATCAAAGTACGTACACATGCACAGAAGTCAAATAGTGTGAAAAGGCTTCTAGTGAAAACCTGTACTCCCAGTTTCATCCTTCCTGAGTTCGTACCCCGTTCCCCAGAGTTTCTGCTTTTATAGCTCTTTCTGTTTGTATTTAACCTCTAAATGTTCATGTAATTGCTTATAGTGCTATTGCTTAGTTGATCAGTTTTAGACATCAGTTAATGTCTTACATAAACACACATACTTTTCCCCTTCATTGTCTTCAGTTCTCCCAACAGGCTATATGAACAATTTCTACATAAATCATTAGTCATTGATTTCATTATAATTCTAAATATTGCTTATTGCTCTCTAGGAAGTATGCTATGATTCTTTTCCTTCCTTTACAACCTTTAATTTTCTTGAAGTTCATAATTGCTTTGGCAGCTTTATTCATAAAGCACATAATTGGAAAGAATCTACTTGTCCATCAGTTGATGAGTGGATAAACAAATGGAATATACTCAGTAATAAAAAGGAAACTTCTACTGATACATGCAACATGAAAAAGGCTAAAAAACATACTGAAAGAACTGTATGATTCCATTTATCATACAGTAAGTATGGTGATACTAACTGTAACGTGTGGTGATGGAGATCTGATCGCTTCGTGAGGGAGGAGGAGAAGAGTGATTAGGAAGGGGCATGAGAACTTTTTCAGGTAATGAAAATGTTCTGTGTCTTGAAAAAAAAAATAGTTGCTTTGTTTTTCATTTGATTAGTTTTCTTTAAATTTTCCCACACCTTCCAATAGTCTCTCAGGACAGTTTTGCCTACAGTCAACCCTATCAGAAGATGTATTACTTTCGTTTCCCTACTACCCTGACCTTCCTTCTGGAGCCCACTGTCCTCCTGATTTGGGTGGTTTGTCTAGGCCTGCTCCATAACTGTCTCAGCTTGTTGACTGGTAGGATGCACCTAGATCTGGATGGTTGAAGGCAGACAAGCGATCTTCCTGCAAACTCTGGTTAGTCCTCTTCTCAGTATTTTCAGTCCAGCACCTTATTGCAACTTTCTGCTTTTCCCATTATCTCTGGATCTGGCGCTTCTCTTATTTGATTTTTCCAGAAAATGAACCTCCTTTGGGGGATTAAGAGGAACAGGATAGGCAAGGGATTATCTCACATCCACTGCTTCTCTCATTGCTTAGTCACTGCCTTAGTTTTCAGTGAAAAGTTAGAAGCTTCCTAACTTGACAGTCTTCCTTTTATCAGTACTGCCCTGGTAATCGCTCTAACATTAGTGCTCTTTCTAAAATGCAGATCTGACTATGTCCATGCCCTATTTGAAATCCTAAGCTCTTCCTGGTCTGGCTTGCCACTTCCCTCTTTTTGGTTGGCCAGGTCTGATAACTGGAGAACTTAACTCAAGTTAAAGTAACTTCCCAAATGTCTTCTCTGACCCTCCAGACAAGTGACCCTCCGCTGGGCTCTTTGCATCAGCCCCTGCTTACCTCAATTCTGGCACTAATAACACTATTATAATTGTTTATTCATCTGTCCCTGTGCAAGTTACTCAAATCCTTAGGGAATGGCCTTTGTTCTCGAGAAGCTTCAGGTCTTCCGGAGCATCTATATACGCATACATAAGAATAATGGAAATCCCAAAATGAAAGGTGAAGTGATAAATTCCACATAGAGATACAAATAAAGTGTTCTGTGGGTTCAAGAGAGAGAGAAAGGCGGCATCTGCTGCAAGCACGAAAGCCCAGGGCTTTCCCAACCCTGTGAGAAGTGCTGTGGGTAATGCCAGATAAACATAAGACCCATGTGGTCCCTACATTTAAATAATTTACAGTATACTTAGAGCTTTGCAATATGTTTCAGCCATTCCTTCAGCTGTGTACTGATACTTCAGCAGCACATCTTGGCTGTAACTTAAATGGCAGTACCCTAGAGGAACCATGATTGCATTGTTAAACAGTACTTTTGAGGACTCAAGTGTCCTGGTTCTCCTCTGCTTCTCAGATCTGTTTTCTGCCTGGCTCTGCTTGTTCTCTATCCCAGGAGGCTAACCTCTGCACCAGGGCTCCTTTGCCAGCTGGCTTCTGGACAGCTTCAGCCGTGGGAGGCACTTGCAGGAGGAGAGGGAGGGCAGGTGGGAGTTCTTTTCCCCTGTTCCCTCCCTGCCTTGGGTCATGTAACTGGCTTGCTCCATGGCAACAGCTCCTACTGAGGCGCCCTTTCTTTATAGCTTCCAGCTCCCTCTGGGTTCTCGTACCACTCTTTCCTCCCTGTCTCTTTAGTGCTAGGGGTGCCCTTATTTGTTCGCTTGACTCTGCTCACACCACTGTACAGTCACTTCATTAATGTTTTTTTCTTTTGAACTTTCTAGGGCAGCTACTGTAGCCTGCCAGACACTGATTGAAACACTAAGTATGCGTAACCATAACTGAATACAGTGGTAATTGTAGTTACTGAACGGATGGGATAAAGCCAACTTAGGCTGTGGTCACCAGAAGTTAGAATCATGTAATTTTCATTTTTTATATTCCCAGAAGTGCCTGGTCCATGAGAGGCATTCAGTGACTGTTTTTTCAAGTTAATGAAATCGTGAGTAAGCCCAAGTGATTTGTGCTGACAGCAGTGTGTTCTCCTGGTGAGATTCTGCTCTCCTATTGCTGTTAAGAAGCAGCTTTTCAGGAATTTGGTTTCAGCACAGTCAGGGTGTGACAGCTCATGCTGAGCAAGGCACTTCAGCACATGTCAGCTGTAATATTGAGTTAAATTTGAAGTCCAAACCCTTTATGCTATTTTTAAAGCATCCCTTCCCGCATTTATCACAGATTTTTGGAACTAGTTTCTATCTTATTTATCCATCCATCCAATAATTTATTTTTCTATTAGAATTATTTTTAAATTATAAAGGAATTACATCTAGTTGTTAAAAGTGCAACTGCTACAGGAAAAAGAACTCTTACCTTCTCTACATCTCCAGTTCCACTTTCCAAAGGTAACCACTGTCGCCAATTTGTTGAGTGCAAATTTCCTATGCAAATACATATATTACAGAAAGCCATACAATGAGTCTTATATCCTTATGTAGTCAAACTTTGTATTATTTTTAAAATTGTTTTTTTCTACTAGCTTTAGAATTAGTACATATTTACATTCTTAATCTATCTGAAATTAATTTTTCTATCAGATATAGAAGGAATTATTATTTTTCAAATATATAGCTAGAGGTCCCATTATATTTTAATGAATTGTCCATCTTTTCCCCCATTGCTTTGAAATGTCGTTATTGTATACCAAATTT
Organism: Hippopotamus amphibius kiboko; assembly: GCF_030028045.1. Classification (NCBI taxonomy): domain Eukaryota; kingdom Metazoa; phylum Chordata; class Mammalia; order Artiodactyla; family Hippopotamidae; genus Hippopotamus; species Hippopotamus amphibius. The sequence goes on along the minus strand of NC_080190.1, from coordinate 134,234,435 downwards.
TTAGTTCATTCTGGCTCTGTTTCTGTCTTCATTCTGGGTGTATGTGTTTGTGTAATCTGCTTTTCTGTTCATGATTGTCTTATATCAATATCTGTTTAATATCAAGAAATTTGGGTGTGGAATTATATTTGGATCTAATAATACATGGAATTATAATTTATTTTTCTGGTTGTAGACACCGTTAAAAAAAGTGCTTTCATTTCATTGTTTTTATATTTAAGACTGTAAAGTTGCATCTGGAAATCGGTCTGAGAGTTATTTTTTACCCTGAAGAAATATTTTTAAGAATATAAAATTTAAGTCTAAACAAAAGTTTTATATTATCTTCAGGTACTTATTTTAAAGATGAGGAATAGGCCTTTCTTATTCATGTTTAACTTTTTTTAATCAGATAAAAGGAAAAAAGTGAAAGGATAAAATACTTAGCTTTAATGAGAATTTTGAATCAAAGTTTACTTTGATTCCCTGCCTAATTAATGTGGACATCTAATTATATCCATAACCAAAGTAAAATAACAGCTTGCTTTCTCCCCCTTCTTGATCTCTCCTGTCCCTTGTCTCATTTACTTAGATTACCTAAGATTCTAAGGATATGTGAAGGTTGAAGGTAGTATACTTTCTGCTTTGTTGTATACTTGAGGGCTGTGTATGTTCTCCTGTTTCATGCAGACATTTCTTGAGCTCCTTCAAGGTACTTGCCTTTATGCTAAAGGCCAGGAGAATACAAGTAAGACATAGGGTCACTTTTATTCCTCCTATGGAGGGGATTATAAACATATTTTTTAAATAATGCTTATAACTAAAGAAATGATAAACTTCAAAGAAAGTAACAATTTAGAGGGTTTGTTACCCTGCAGAATTACCAGTTAAGCAGTTACTATGGGGACCATCAGGGGCTCATAAGCATCCTGCAAACAAATTCAAGAAACCATAGATAAAGATGCTGATCCTAGGACAATATGACGTAGTGAATTTGTTTGGGGTGGAAATTTAGCCCCAAATGCACTGTTTTCCTTTATATGTGGCTTTGAAATAAATACTACATTTTTTCTTTCCTTTTCTTTTCTTCTTTTTCTTTTTTCATTTCTGCAACCAGTTTTAAAATATTTAGAAGTTTCTGTTGGCCTGCCTCAGGTCTCCTTTGGATGGGTTGTTGATCTCCATCAGTATGTTTCTATATATGAAGTTTAATGACTCAGCCAAGCAGTTATCTTCAAATAGTGTTTGTAATTTATTACAGGAGTGGATTTATCCAAGATAGAAAAACATCCAGATGCAGCCAACCTACTTCTGCGACTGGATTTTGAAAAAGACATTAAGCAAATACTCCTGTTTCTTAAAGATTTGGGCATAGAGGATAACCAACTGGGAACTATCCTGACGAAAAACTATGCTATTTTCTCTGAAGACCTTGAAAATCTTAAGACTAGGTATGGCTTTTAATTTTTTATTTTTATTTTTTTAAACAGTTAATATCATCTTTGCTGTATGTTTTTATTTTTTATTTTTTTAATATAAATTATTTTATTGGCTGTGTTGGGTCTTCTTTGCTGTGTGCGGGCTTTCTTGTTTTAGTTGCGGTGAGTGGGGGCTACTCTTCATTGTGGTGTGTGGGCTCTAGGTGTGTGGGCTTCAGTATTTGCAGCACATGGGCTCAATAGTTGTGGCGCATGGGCTCAATAGTTGTGGCGCATGGGCTTAGTTGCTCTGCGGCATGGGGGATCTTCCTGGAGCAGGGATCAAACCCGTGTCCCCTGCATTGGCAGGTGGATTCTCAACCACTGCGCCACCTAGGAAGCCCAGGTGTGGCTTTTAGGATGACTCACATAACCCAGGAAGTGGCTATGAAGAAATATACGTGTAAGTTATTTTTTAGGTCTCAGCAGCACAAGGATCTACTGATGTAATGAATGTGAATGTTACTTTTTTGTTATGGACCTTCTTTGGTCAAAATTAAGTATCTACATCAGTTCTTTTGTTCAGCTACCCATAATTATTTTTATGTTTTCAACTTATTGCTATGTCAATACTTTGGAAACTGGAATAAGTTTTTTTGAAAAATCCATTAATAAATGGCTAAGTTATCTGAGAGTACACTTAAAATTACGAAAGCCTAATCTTTCCATCGTTTCTGGCCAATTTTTATTTATTTATTTATTTATTTATTTTATTATTTTTTGAGGGGTACACCAAGTTCAGTCATCTGTTTTTATACACGTATCCCCATATTCCCTCCCTCCCTCAACTCCCCCCCCACCCTCCCTCGGCTCCCCCCCACCCTCCCCGTCCCAGTCCTCTAAGGCATCTTCCATCCTCGAGTTGGACTCCCTTTGTTATACAACAACTTCCCACTGGCTATCTATTTAACAGTTGGTACTATATATATGTCTGTGCTACTCTCTCGCTTCGTCTCAGCTTCCCCTTCTGGCCAATTTTTGATGGTAGACATTTCACCTTCTTTTGGCAAATACTGTATAATTTGCTTAATCATTTCTATTTTGGTTTTTCCTGTTTTTCTTTAAATAGCACTTTACAAACATCTTTGTACTTCACTCAGCATTCACAGAATTAATTGAGTCTGTGAGAATTGATACAGTGAGAGAGTATTGATCTATGAGGCAAGAGGTCCTGCTGGGCATTGGGAACACCACAGAGTAAGACAGAGTCTGTGTCTCTTAAGTTCACATCTTGGATTTATCATCACCCCCACCTCTCATGTAAATCAGGTCCTCCCAGTTTCCCTGAATGAGAGCACTGTTCACCCCGCTGTCCAAATCAGAAACACTGGTATTAACTTTGGCTTCTCTTCTTTTATCATCCACATCTAACAAACTACCAAGGCCTGTTGGTTCTATTTTTATTGTTCTCAAATCAGTCAGTGTATTTCTTTTAATTTTCACTTTGAATACTCTACCTCGGGGCCCCATCATTTCATGTGAAGAATTCCTCAGCCATCTCCTAACCTGCCTCTAATCTTCTCCCCCTAGACTATTCTCATACTGGTTTCAGAGAGCTTTGCAGTTCTTTGAACTGTCAGAGTCTAATGTCTCTGAACTAGGATAAAGCATAATAAAAAAAAATGCATTTCTTATATTGAATAATTTGGACCCTTATTATATATGCAGGGCACTTAGATAGACACTCTCTCCCTTCATGTGACTTACACTCTGGTGTAACATAGGCCGTCTATTGCAACACAGGGGAGAGAGAATGATTCTGAGACTCAGTCTGAGATATCTAGCTCTGCTCCTCCTGACTGTTTGGAACTCTCATTCTCTCCCGATTTAAAAACCAACTTGCCCTTTTGTTCAAGGTTTAGTCCAAGAAAGAGTACATACCAGGAGGTGGAGGTCACTGGGAACCGTTCCAGAGGCTACCTACTGCACCATTATTATTCATATCCCCATTTTACAGGAGAGGCACAGAGAGGTTAAATAATTTGCCCAAGATTACCCAGCTAGCATAAGTGGCAGTGGGGTTCAAATCCACTTAGTCTAACTCTGGAGTCCTGGCTACTACACTTTACTGTCTCCCTACTTTTAATTCTGTGAAGGAAAAATAAGCTTTTAAAAGAAGCTGAAGCTAACTTGCTTAACAATTAAAGAATATTCTCATATAATAATATAGTCTATTGGTTCCTAAACCTGGCTGACTGCCAAATTAAACTGGAGCGTTTTAAAAAATTACTTGGAATTTTTTTAATAGGTAATTTATCACATGTACTCAAAAGGATATACAATGAAAAATAAGCTTCTCCTGGAAGAGGCAAAGGTATGATAATCTTTTTTGAACTTAGCTTCTGACTCTGGTGTGTGCAGCAGTCTTATTTTCTAGAATTTCTATAACAGCACTGATTGCATACACTTGTTTTCTTTTCAATGAAGAGAATTTGAAATGTATTAAAAAACTGGTTGATTCTTTTTAAGAATTTTCCAATGAATAATTGTATTTAAGTTAGAAATTTTTTGGCTGGGGCTTGCATCTTAATTTTTTATTGGAAAAGTTATCACAGTAAACAACAGTGTCAGTGCTTTCATCAAATATTTATCTTTCCTGTGTCCAAAAAAAGGGAAAAAAATGGTAATTCTCCTTCCCAACCTACTTATTCCTATCCCTCATCTATGGAGGCAGCTACTATTATCAAGTTTTTTGTTCAACTTGTTCTATCATACACAGCATGTCTGTATCTACGCACACACATACACAAGAATACACATACATACAGTTGGTAGCATTTGTACATACCATTCTGCACCTCATATTCTTACCTTAACTCTATGTTGGAGGTAGTTTTTATTGGCTCTTCTGTTACAGTTCATCCTGTGGATCTGTCTAGTCCCCTTGTGGTAAACATGGTGGTTGTTTCTGATCTTTACTATCACAAAGAAGCTGCAGTGACTCCCCTTATGGATACATCATGTCACACATATTGGTGTATATCTGTAGGACACATTTCTGAAAGTAGAATTTCTAGGTCAAAGGGTATATGCATTTATCATTTTAGTAGGTATTGACAAATTGTCCTTCATGTAGGTTTTCCACTCCTACCAACAGTGTACAGAAGTGCCAGTTTCCCTATTATCCGCACTAATACAGGGTTATCAAACTTTACGATTTCACTTCATTTTATAGATGGAAAACATTGCCTCATTGTTTTGGAAATGATGTTTGGAGCATCAGATGTCTTGAGGATCTTTTCATATGTCAAACTTCTGCTTACATTTCCTTTTCTATAAATTATATGTGTCCTTTGCCATTTTAATTGGGCCTTTTTATTTTTTTGGTAAGCATTTTTTTATATACTAACAAAATTAATTCTTTCTCTGTGACATGTTGTAAATATTTTCTCAGACTGTCACTTGTCTGACTTGATGTTTTTTTTTTCCTTGCATTTAAAATTTTTATTTAGTTAAATTTATCAATTTTCTTCTCTCATTGCCTCTCAGGGACTGGTTTTAAGGAGTAATAGTTATTTGAGTATAAAATATAGTAAGTTCTGATATGTGGTATAAAAATATCATAGTCTTTAGAAGTAGGCATGCCTGAATTCAAATTTCAGCTGTCATTAATTAGCTGATGGTCTAAGACAAGTTATTTAACTCCTCTGAATCTATGTTTCATCAAATGCAATGTGGGAAATGTACCTAGCTCACGGGTTTTTTGTTTGTTTTTGTTTTTCTGATGAGAATTAAACAAGATAACATCCTAGAATATTTTAGACATTTAATTAAATTACTCTTTACTATGTTTATAGAGTTTAAAAAAATCAATATTATTTTATAGTCAGACTTTCTGTATTTTACTACCTTACTTTCTTTCCCAGAAACTTAGCAGGAAATTTCTCAGTTGTTAACAAAATACATATTGAAAAACTGTAGTAAAAATTACTTATAAAAATACGTTCTTAGTAAATGTACTAAAATAAAAAATTCTAGGAATTCCCTGGCAGTTTAGTGGTTAGGACTCTGCGCTTCCACTGTGAGGGGCCTGGATTCAATTCCTGGTTGGGGAACTAAGATCCTACAAGCCAAGCAGCGCAGCCAAAAAAAAAAAAATTCCTTTTCAGTCTTATCCATGTTTGATGATCTTTCTTTGTAAAAAGAGTTCTGAATCTCTTCTTAATTTGTGTGTTTTCTATTCTTAGCAAAAAAAAAAAAATCTTAAACAGAAGCTATTTCATTTTTTTCTGTCAACTAATAAGTCAGATTAACTGAAAAGGCAATGTGTCAAAGTGGATTTCAGAAATATTATGTTTCCAATTATAAGTGGAAACCATTCTAGAGTTGGGTGGATGCTTGTTTTGTTTTAACCATATTTGGGGCCATTACTATAGAATTTTTTATCTAAACTTTTTTTTGGTGTGGGAATCTTTAAAAACAGTTGTTACTTTGGGACTTCCCTGGTTGTCCATTGGTTAAGACTCTGTGCTTCCAATGCAGGGGGGAGGGTTCCGTCCCCTGTTGGGGAACTAAGATTCCAGATGCCACATGGTGCTGCTAAAAAACAATAAATAAATAAATTAAATAAATAAATAAATAAATAAATAAAATTTCAGCCTTCCCCTGCACTCCTTGTCCCTTTCCCTGCTTTAAAAAACAAAAAAACCGAAAAACAAAACATCAGTTGTTACTTTGGAAAGTGGCATGACAGTGGAAATATTTATCACATGTGCATGTATTTTGCTTGTTTCTCTAGGGTGGCTTATCTCCAGTCAAAAAATTTCAGTAAGGCGGATATTGCACAGATGGTCAGAAATGCACCATTTTTGCTGAGTTTTTCAGTGGAAAGATTGGATAACAGATTGGGATTTTTTCAGAAAGAACTTGAACTTAGTGTAAAGAAGGTAAAGAGAAGGAATTTGTATGTTTCCATTTTAAACTGTTAAATCTCATGTTTCCAACAGATGCCTGGCCCCTATGAATTCTATAAATGCCTGATAGTTTCTGTACAAGAATGAATTACCTTGCCAGGTTAATCATATAGCTATATCATTTTATAATTTTGTCAAGTTGGTTCCTTAGGTTTTATTCTAAGGATTGTTTTTTTCCTCAAACAGTATTAAGTGTATGTATTTCTGGGCTCCTTAGCATTTCTCTACTGGGTCATATTTTAAATTTCAGTTTTGTATCCCTAGTAATGCCTCATTGTTTCCAAACTAGTTGAATATGCATATATATTAATAATAGATTGTTTCATAACTGTAGACTAGAGATCTGGTAATTCGTCTCCCAAGGCTACTAACTGGAAGTCTGGAGCCTGTGAAGGAAAACATGAAGGTAGGATGATTGTAAGTTTTTGAGAAATCAGCTTCTTTAAGTGGCTAAGTCCTCTAAAGAGGATAGATTTGTTTCCATCATTTTAAAGAAAGCTAGATTGGAAAAGAAGTTATTTCTAAAAAGATGGATATAGGAAATGATATAATATCTAGCAAGCAGTTTATTTTAGTTTATAATTTTTTCACATTGACCAGTGTTACATGAGTGAGTCGCCTTGCAGACGTTGATACCCGTAATCCTAGAGGAGCAGTTTAGGTATCTGGGTGGGACCGGGAAGCTGCTTCCTTTGCCCAGGATAAGTGTCTGTGTCTTTGTCACCTAGGTGGGAGATGAGCTGCGGAGCCTGGAGTCAGAAGGCTTCTTTGAAGAGTGTAGTGGCCAGCACACTGCCCTCCTAGAGCCTGTGCCAATTGCCAGCTCCAGTTCTATCACTGAACATACCAGACACTCTCTATGTCCTCCCTCTGAAAGAATAGCACAGAACCGGGGCAGCTGACTCGTTAGTATACAAAGCTGTCATAATATTTGAGGTTATTATATGAAGCCTGTTTTCTGAGGTGCCTGAAGTGTTTCATACTCAGCTGTTGAAGACCTTTTTATTGAGCACCTGCCCATGCCCTGTGCTGGGGAGAAAGTCCCTGCTGTTGTGGAGCTTACAGTCCAGTGGGGGGTGGGGAGGTTGCCTGCAGAGTCATGAGAGCGATGGATGGGTGGGGGAGCACAGCATGCTATGAACGTACACAGAGGGCCTGACCCACATTTGAGAGTTTTTTAAAATCATCTCTGTTTGGAATTTTGACATGTAGTTTTTCCAGATGACATGGATATAGGAGTGTGCTTGGGAGCAGAGGTTCAGAAAGCACTTTGAAAATCTTACTGCCAGTCTGTGTGGTGCAGGGCCCATACAGACAAGCTGAGCAGGCCTCCTGTGAGCACTGGCGCTCCATCTCATAATTAAGCTAGCTCCTTTGGTGATCTTCATGGTGGTCATCAGGCTGTGAGTCGCTCATCCTCAGGAGAGGGGTTTGAAATTCAGGGTATCCCAGAAGCAGGAAACTGTGAACCCTAAGGGCATTAGAATAGCCATCTCCAGGTTTGAATGTCCTTATTTTAAATTTTGAAAGAATCAATGTGCCCTCTGGCATATTACCAAAATAAATATTTCTGTCTGCTTTTAGGTTTATCGGCTTGAACTAGGTTTTAAACATAATGAAATTCAACATATGATCACCAAAATCCCAAAGATGTTAACTGCAAATAAAAGGAAACTTACCGAGACTTTCAACTACGTGCACAACGTGATGTGCGTTCCCCACCACATCATTGTCAAGTTCCCGCAGGTGAGGAGTGCACAGCTTGCTGTCTTGTGAGAGCTGTCATCGCCCTCCATCCGGAGCTGCTCTCCATGTGCAGTGCTGTCCGCTCGTGAAAATCCCTTGCTGTTTGTGAGGAAATCAGACCAAATACAGTATAGTTCTGAGAGCTGTATTAAGGTCATGTTTCTTTTTGCCCATCTTTTTAGCAAGACCACATCTAGCAAATGTAGCAGAGGGATCACTTGTGAAAAGTTTACAAGTTCTAGAAATAAGTGATGAATCTGTTTCCCTGTAGTTTGTATCTAGTCCTCATTCTGCCTGTTGGAATCTAACATATTCTCTCTTGTGCTTTTCTCCATTTAAATTTGAAATAGATCACATCCATGAACGGTCCTTTCAATTCTAAATGTACTTTTGTATTCACAGTCTATCTAAATCCATTAGTTAACAAGCCATTTTGTAATGATCTCCTACCAAAGCATAAAGCAGTTCCAGTTAGCTGTCATGCCAAAGCCATAATTATAATTTCTAAGCTAATCAGATTTTCCTGTTCTTTACCTGGTGAATGACATTATCTGCTTGTTCACAAGAATGTTAACTTTTTGAAAGCAGATCTTGTCTGATTTATACACTGCTGAATTCCCAGAGCCTGGAACTATAGCCAGCCAATTAGTAGGCAGTGGATAGATATTTGTTGAACAAATGAATGATTGAATCTCATAAAAGTCATCCTTCTTTCCTGTTTGGCATGTGAATAGACACTGAGTGAGTATTTATTGGATAAATGAAAGTGATTACTCCATTTGCTACATGTGTTCTTGATGTAAAGATGGGCAAAGAAATATGACTTTAATATAACTCTTAGAACTAGACTGCATTTGGTACAGTTCCCTCACAAGTAGCAGTGTTTATTTACCTATCATACTTCACTGTGAATGGGCCCTTAATAAGAGAATTTTTCTGTTTCATCAAATGCATGTGTATTCATTATAAAAAGTGTTTGAAGCCTGCAGTGGTGCAAATTTGGCTTATAGAACCATTGTAAAGTAAGTAATCTTCAACTAAAAAGCAATGACAATTAGTTTTCCACTGGGTTGATAGATAATTCAGTGACAGTAGAGCATGATAAGAGAATATGATTTGAGGATATAAAAATTAATGAGTCATGGTCTGTATTCTTGTGGAACTTGTAATCTAGTGTGGAAGACGTTCTTAAAATATAGTTGCTTTACAGAATGTTAGAGTCTTAACATATAGTATGTGTGGCTATTGATTTAATTTAGGAGAGGTAGGAAAATCATAGAAATAATAACCGCTATTGATTATTTACTATGTACCAGCTCTGTCTTTACTGCTTTACTTGTATTAATTCATTTAATCTCCATAACCACCATATGAGGTAGATACTATTATTGTCCCTATTTTCCAAATGAAAAAATTAAGCATAAAGAGGTTCAGTAACTTGTCCAAGGTTACCTAGGTAACAGGAGCCAGAGCCAGGATTAGAACTCTGAGATATATTGCCACTCTAAGAAGTGAAATTTGAGTTGTCAGTAGAATGAGTTGGGTTTAACAATGGACAGAAACTTTCCAAGTAGAGAAAACTATAAACTTGACTGGATGCATCAAAATCAGTTGTTTAAAAACACAGATTTTAGGTACCCTAAATCCTAGCTTCTGGGAAGCCCGGTTGTAGACCTGTAGCTTCCATGTTGGGAGGATTGTCAGACTCCTAAGGGTTTGGGTAGGATTGCTTAAAAAACAAAAACAAACCTTGTTGGGAATCCCCTGGCGGTCCAGTGGTTAGGACTGCGTGCTTTCACTGCTGGGGGCCCAGGTTCAATCCCTGGTCAGGGAACTAAGATCCCAGAAGCCATGTGGTGTGGCCAAGAAAAAGAAGAAAAACAACGATGATGAAAAACCTCATTAATGGAAAAATACATTAACTGACAGTGAGGGAACTGCTGTAGACTTAAACTGATGTAGACTTCTGGTTGGTACATAATTTTATGATTAATTAAAAATGGGGAAACAATTATAACTTGAAAACTATGGTTAAGTTAGTCATTTCAAGACAGTGACCATGGAAGGTAAAGGATAACAAAAGCGGCGAATGTAATGAACATGAGGAAACCACTAGTTCAGGAAAGAGGCCATATTCAGGATCCCCTGAAACCTTGTTTCCCCTCTTTCCCTGTGGGTTTCTGTGAAGGCAGAGCTGGAGTCCACGTTAGGACAGAAGGGGATCAGTAATTCTTAAGTTCGGGTTTTTTGGTGTTTTCCATTTGTTTCAGTCCTTGAGAATCATTGATAGGATAAAACTCTTCGGACGTTGCACAGAGGCCTCTGGTGGTCAACAACAACAACAAAAAAGAGAGAGAGAGGGAGAGCGAGAGAAAAACTTAATCTGAGCCATGACTTTTGGACTTGAAAGATCACACAAATCTGTGATAATAAAGCCACTTTCAACCACTGGGAAAGTAATATAATATCTGGTCATAAGTTATATAAGTGCTTCAAAGTGTTATTATATTTAGGAAATAAATATAGTTTGGGAGCTTTAGAGTTATTTGTGGCCTTTTCTGTATGTTGTATGATAATTTTGTAAGCCGAGAATCACTGGAAGAGGCATAGTTCTAAAGAAATACATCTAAAAGCTTCTTATATCTTTTGAGCGGTAATAATATGATAATGGGAATTTAGTTACCAAAATGAAGGCAGAACGCCATGTAATTTGTTTCTGCAGAGAGAAAAAAGCATGTTTTGTTCCAAAAGCAAGCCAATCCCATGTTGAGTTAGCACACTATACTTTTTTTGGTCACTGTTCTCAAAGTACTTTAGTTTTCAACAATTGTTTTTCATAAAGTCCTTTCCAAGTGATCTGTTATTATTTTGTTCATATATAGAAGGACTCCCGGAGGTTATGTGCCATGTGGAGTGTCCCCAATGTATCTGAAATAGTCAAGAGAAGGACCTGAGACCTAATACAGAACGTGGTTCATGGGGCCTTGCCAGGGAGCCTCCTCACAGGTGTCTCTTTGGCTTAGGGCTGTATATCAAGTCTGGCCAGATCTCCTGTCTCCCTTCTTTCTTGCAACTGGCTTTAGGGACTTAGCCTGCTTCTGACTCCCTTTTAAAGTTACTGTAGTCACTCTACTCCTCAGGAGTTTTAATGCCAAGGCAGGTAAGTTGCTCCCCTGTAGTCCAGGTTCATTTCATTTTGATACTAGTCAAAGGGAGCAACAGGAAGGAAGGAAGGAAAATCTTGCAAAGCTTCACAGATTATGAAACCTTACACAATTTTTGATGCCATAAACCTTGATCTCTAACTTTGGTTCTCCAACTTGGCAGGTATCAGAATCACTTGGAGGACTTGTGGGCCCCACTCTCAAAGTTTCCTATTTAGTAGGTTTGGGGTGGGGCCTGAGGATTTGCTTTTTTAAGAGCTCCTCCTGGCTCCCTGGATTAGTCTGGTCTTTGCTTACAGTGTAGCCTTTTATTATTTTATAATTGTTCTGCTTGTTAGTTTTGAGTCCCTTTCTAATCATAATTTCTTAGCAGAAGCCAAAGGGTTTAAACCCTCTAGCATTTATGATATTTATTGAGCATGTGGTCAATTCTTTATATCTGTTAGCCTATTAAATAAAATTTTTAGCCAGATAAACATTTTAATAGTTCATCTTTCAGTACACAATGTTTTTTAAAAAAACTTTATTTTTTCTTTTCTAGGTATTTAATACAAGGTTGTTTAAAGTCAAAGAAAGACATTTGTTTCTTGCCTATTTAGGAAGAGCACAGTATGATCCGGCAAAACCTAACTATATCTCTTTGGACAAATTGGTATCTATGCCTGATGAAATATTTTGTGAAGAGATGGCCAAGGCTTCAGTACAGGACTTTGAAAAATTCTTAAAAACTCTTTAGTTTTTGATGAATGTTAAAATGTAATGATGTAAAGTGAATGTATATATGAATAAAACAATATGTTTTTAAATAAATGCCTCAAACCTCAGTTGATATTGGAAACAGTTTAATATTATCAATTTGGGTACACTTCTGGTAAGTGTTTCTTACAAGTTCCTAGAAACTTAATTTGTCTTTGCCTTGACCATTTCCTCCTTGGGAAGGAGAGATTGAAATATAGCGAGTTTAGAGAAAGAGAATCAGTTTATTAGGCTGGTGTTTCGTCCTTCTGGTGAAGATGAGAACAGTGGAGGATTCTCCTGTTTATTTTCAAGGTCTTTTAAAGTGGTTTCATCACAAGACAGCTCTATTTCCTTTGAAGTGTTAGGAGTTTCTGGAGCATGCTACGTTATCCATCTAATATCTACTACTCACTTAGTTTATGCTACAGAACACATCTGGTTTTGGGTGATCTACGCTGCTATGTTCCTGAGCCAAGATACTCAGAGTTGCCCACAGCTGACTACTGAGAATCAGGAAAGGAAAGGGAATTAGGGAGGAAAGTCTTTTGAAGGGGAGCAATGAGACATAGTAAAAGGCCATAACAAACCTTTGACTTATTGCCAGTGTGTAAAGATTTAAAACATGAATTGATAACTTTTTTTTTCCATTCACCATTTGGACATGTAATCATGGGCAAATGATTTAAGCTCTGAGTGATTCTTTATTTGTAAGATGAGACATCACGGCTTCAGTTATCTGCCTTAGGATCACGAGATTGAGTAGACTGTTAACCCTGGTGGCCCCCAAGGAGCCACACCTGGCGTTTGTGCTCAGTGGTTGTCCCCTCCCACACTGACTCAGCCGGTGCACTCTGGTTCATGGGACACTTGCACATCTGCGCTTGTCCTCTTGGAACCCTGAGCCAGGATGGAAGGAGATCTGGTGACTCTACTGGAGAAATGAGGTGGAACGAGATTCCTCACCAAACCTCAGCTGTTCCAGCTCTGCCCCCTAAGCACCAGATGAGGGAGTGAAGAGGTCATCCTGGATACTCCAGCCTCAGCAGGTACCACGCAGACCAGAACTACCCAGCCGAATACAGAACTGGGAGAAACAAAATGTTTTAAACCATTAACTTTGGGAGTAGTTTGTTGTGCATCAGGGTTTTGTGTGCTGGAAGTTCTGAAACCTTGTGAGAAACTAAATTCATAATTGGTCAGGGCCTTCTTGTTACCTGTTTTATTCATTCGCTCAACAGATATTTGAGTTCCTAGAACACAGGAGTGAATGGGGCATGGATATGTGCCTTCATGGAGTTCTCCAATGGATGAGATCAATAACATGAAACAAGAAGGTTCAGCCAGGAGGCAAAGCATGGAACCAGCCTGTCTAGTCTTTCTATGGCTCAGGATCTCATTTTGCCTTTGTTAATAACCCACTCAGAACAGCTAGCTGTGCTGTTGTAATGAACAGCCCTAAAACCACAAATGATTTAAAACCACAGAAGTTTTTATCTCATACATGTTCAACTTGGGGCCAAAAAGTTTCTGCTCCATATCATCTGAGTGACAGAGGTTGATGGAACTCCCATCAGGTCTGAAAGGTAGCCAGTCTAGGGCAAGGGAAAGGAATGTGAAAAATTGTCCTAAAAACGTCTCACATTTTTCTTGGCCAAAGCATCACATGGCCATGCCCAGCTTTAAGGGGGCAGAGAAGTGCAATCCTGCCATGTGCCAGGGGGAAAACCAAAAATAATTTTTGAATCAACACTAATGGCAACCAGCAAACATCCAGGCTCTCTAGGTTTAATACCTGTAGGAGCTGGATTAACAGTCCTGAGTATAATCCCTTGACAAGGTCTTCCTTCTCTTGCCACCTTCACCCTGTAACCAGCAAAATGAAACTTGAAGGATAAGGAGGGAGGGAGAAGAGTTTACTGAGTAGTTCTTGTAAGGTACTGTGCCAACTTACAAATGTACTGCATTTCTTCATATCTTCCAACTTTGACTGGCGTAGTCTGGGAGCAGCCATTCATCACTGTTTAGTACTGCATACAGCGCTGAGTAATGCGAGCAATTGTGGTGGCACAGAACAAGAAGGCAACAGAATTTTTTGGAACTGGAATGTGACTAAGACCATTAAACTTTGTGAATTTACAATTAGATGGCATTCTATACTGTCCCAGGCCTCAGGACAGAAGAAAACAAAAGTAGATACTGGTGGGTAGTTGCTATGGACTGAATTGTGTCCGTAACCCTTCCTCCCCCCAAATTCATATAATGAAACTCTAACCCCCAATGTAATGTCATTTGGATGGGGCCTTTGGGAGATAATATAGGTTTAAATGAAGTCATAAAGGTGGGGTTTCCGTGATGGTATTAGTGTCCTTATAAGGGACACAAAAGAGCTTGCTCTCTCTCTGCCATGTGACGACACAGTAAGAAGGCAGCCCTCTACAAGACATAGAAAAAGAGTTCTCAACTGTAACTGACCATGCTGGCACCTTGATCTTATGCTTCTAACCTCCAGAACTGTGAGAAAATAAATTTGTTTTTTAAGCTACCCAGTCCACGGTATTTTGTTACCATAGACTCAGCTGACCAAGACAAAAGTAGTGGCAGAAGTGCATCAGTAACTGAATAAACATCAGTCATCCTAACTCTGTTTTCTGTCCCTAGAGTTGTTTTTTTTCCCCCAACTTTTAAATCTCTTTAATATACCTGGAGTTTATTTTTGATGAAAGGTATAAAGAGAGGGTCTGACTTGTCCCCTTTCCCAACCTCATGCACTAATTATTTTGTTCTGCATCCTTAGTAAAATTCTCCTCCCTCAATAATTTGTAACATTGCTATCCCTAGGTTTTTTACCTTAGACTTAACAAGTTGGGACTGAGACCTTAAAAATGTAGTTTTACCTTAAAATTGCATTCAAATTATGCTATACATCTCAGATTTAATATTAAAATTTTTTCTCAACTAACCTTCCACTAAAACGGCTTGATGTAGAACTTCACCTGGAGAAACCGAAGGTGAGAGAAGGTTAGTGTCTCCTGGTTAGTGTAGCATATAGCCCTAGAAGTCAGTGCCAAAATTTTATCTAGACTCTTAGACTCTGGAAAGTGAATCTGGATCCTTCCTAGCTTGCGTGCCCTTGGAAAATTTACGCAACCTTTCTGAGCCTTAGTTTCCTCTTCTCTACAATGGGTACAATCGTAGTATTTATCTTGTAGATTTAGAATTAAATGAAAATATGTCCATAAAACGCTTAGCGTATTGCTTGGCACAAAGGGCGCAATTAATACTGCCCAAGCTCTCACAGCTCGTTGGTAACAGAACCAGGCTAAAGACCTCGGGTCCTAATCCCCTGCCTAGTGTTTTTTCCATCTTGCCACATGGAATCCTTGGAACCACGCACGGTTCCAAGCCTACAGGACTGCGGTAACTCCGACCCACAAGAGCGCACGGAAGGTGCCCACCACCGGCCGCCAGACCTGCGCCTGCGCGAGCGTCCTCCTCTCTCCACCCCCCGACCCCGCCTCGCAACCTGACGTAACGCGCCTGCGCACTGGGCCCTGCGCGACCTCTAGGACTTACCCAGCAGGCAACGCTTCTGCCTCGGGTCAAAATGGCTGGCAGGCCTGCCGGTAAGTGAGCGGCTTCGTACCTGGCGGGCATCGCCGCGCTCAACCTTTTATTCTCGCAGCAACTTGTTCCTCTTCCTCTGCTCTCTCTAAATGGCCAGGTTTGCGGCCTAAGGGAAGGCGGCGGCTCCAGGCCGCCTGAAAGAGGCCTTGGCCCCACCCCCTTGCTGTCTCCAGGCCTGGCTCGCGGGAGGGTTGGGAAGGGACTTGCTGTTGGTGAAGGTGCCCGCGGTGGCTTCCACAGCCCTGGCGTTCCGGCTGCTAGAGCTCGGCAGTCCTTCCCCTCGGCCTTGGAATGAGTTCAAGGGCAGCGGGAGATAATTAGTGGCTGAGTTTCAACCCGAGTGAACTGAGTGCTTACTGTGAGTTAGCTCGATAAGCTTTCCTGCCAGCGCGAGGAAGATGGTGTTCGTTTCCCTTTTAGGCTGGTGAGCTAACTGAGGCGAAGTGACTGGAGGAAATAGGATTGGAAACGTCGTCCACCTTTCGCGCTTCTCAAACTGGGAATTAGAGGCAGCTGAGCAGGGGTTGCAGCGAAGCTGCAGTTTAACCTTGGTTTATTTGGAACGTCCGCTTGATCTGTGGATTTGGAGAAATTTGTATTTATTCTAGGCATTGGAACAAATGTATTTTTTTATGGGATAGGGTGCATAAATTACCGGAATATTTAAAACAGAAAGTGAAAAAAGTAGTTTTCCCTGTTTTTTCTTTTTTCCCAATCCCTGCTCTCTGGCGGTGTAAATTGGAATAGCTTTAAAAGATGTTGGTCCCTTTCTCCCAGCCCCCAGCAATTGCGAAGCTAGTAGGAAACATCAGGTTGTCCAAAAAATTCGTTAACCTAAATGACGTTGAGCTTTTGGGGAGTGGGGGAGACGTTTAAGAATTCGTTATTTCGTTAACTTGGCGAATACTGAAGGTGTTTTGCTTCTGCCTTGTGTTTGGAAACTAGATAGATCTTGCCTCAACCCTATCACTAGCTGCCTCTGGTCTTGGGTGGGATAATTTATGTAAGTCTAATTCCTCTTCTGCAAGGACAGGCGTGTTGTAGATAACTCTAGCTAATGGGGATAAAGCATATAGAATAGTGCCTGGCATACAGTAAGTGTTCAATGAATATTAATCATAATTACCATTACCGGTAAATATGTTTACAAATAATTTGTCTCCTACGAGTATGTTTGTATATGATTGACTCTCTGGTAGTTGTTTTTATAGAAGCAACGTTATACCTGGTGCTTAATTTCCAGGGAGATTTACCGAAGCTGTGATGTACTAAGGAGGGGTTGAAGTAAAAGGAGAGTTTGTTTTCCTTCTTTGCTACGGGGCTAGCCCTAAGCCAAAATTTTTAAAAAAAATTTAAACTTGCTGTACTTCCCCTTCTGTACCATATCTCTCCTGTAAGCATCAGGCACTATCATGTTGCCCTTAGGTCCTACTGGGAACCTATCAGGCTCAGTACTGATGTCGCAAAGAGTTTTAACATTACCTATTTCTCCAGATCCATTTTCAAATATCCATTCCCTCAGTGGAAAGTTAGCTGCTTGGGAGGAGGAAAATGTGCTTCTTTTACTGGTCCACATTAATATTAAATAGCTGACTCATGTTATCAAAACCATTCCAGAAATACATATATTTTTAAAGATAGTAGCCAAGTGAAATAAAGGTAGTGTAGAATAAAAATTTTGGAGGTTGGGGGTCATTTAGATTTGCCAGCATATCCTGAAATCTCACTTTTTCGTACAACTCCAACTCCCTTGAAAAGTTTACAGTTATTTCCTATAACCTATTTCTGAAACTACAAATGATGGAGAAGTTTCCAGTTTCTTTTTTATCCTCCATCCCTTCAATTCTGATGGTAGCAGGGGGCATAAAGGAATGGGATGTTTGACTTTGAGAAGCTGTAGTGGCAGTACAGTTGGCCCTCCGTATCCACTGGTTTCCACATTTGAGGATTCAGTCAACCTCCTGATGGAAAATATATGGGGGAAAAATTCCACAAAGTTTAAAAAAGCAAAACTTGAATTTGCTGCTCTCAGGTAACTATTTACATAGCATTTGCTTTGTATTTACAACTATTTACATAGCATTTACATTGTATTAATGTATTGTAAGTAATCTAGAGATGATTTAAAGCATACAGGAAGATGTGCTTAGGTTATGTGCAAACACTACACCATTTTATGTAGGGGACTTGAGCCTTTTGGATTTAGTATCTGAGGGGAGTCCTGAATTAAATCCCCTGAGAATATTGAGGGACTGTAATTGCACCTACAGATCTCTTGTACATTGGGTGTTTGAGTTTACCCTTTTTTTTTTTTTTTTTTTTTTTTAGGCGCACGGGCTTAGTTGCTCCATGGCATATGGAATCTTCCCAGGGCAGGGCTCGAACCCGTGTCCCCTGCATTGGCAGGCAGATTCTTTACCACTGCGCCACCTAGGAAGTCCTAGTTTACCCTTTTTTCCTATGACTTACCGCCCGGTTTTTTTTAACTGCAGTTACTTTTGCTTATAGATAAAATAAGCAATGTTTATCTGCAATATATAGAGTATATACTTTTAAAAGAAATTCCTTCCGGTGTTTGCATTTTCTGAGTGGTTACTTATGTATAGTATAAGTGAATTGTTAGCAGTTAACAGTGTGGCAATATCAGTTGCAGCATCAAGCAAGTGGCTGGAGGGTATTCGAAAATGGTATTACAGTGCTGCGGGGTTCAATAAACTGGGTGAGTATTTGTGCTTTCTTCTTTTGTTTTCTTTTATTCTTTTTTCTGAGAGTAGTGCTTTTGCAAGAGTTGTTATGGATCCCAAAACTACGTTAACTAATTGTACTTGTGTACATTGGAAATTTAAAAATTAGGTCACACTTTATTGTTAAATCCATTTCCTTTTTATTTTTATGAGAAAAGAGGGATGGAATTGTCTCAAATGTTTGAGGTGAGAATGACTTATGTTCTTGAAATATGGTAGCAGAACATTTTCCTTATTATATGTTCCCTCTCTCAACTCTTCCACTTAGCATTTTAAATTTTAAATTATATAAATTTTGAAAGTAGAGATTTTTCAACTGTTAAAATTGTCTGACATCTTTACAGTTGTTTGATGCCTGAACTTTTTTTAAGAACTTTATACTTTGCCCTGAATTTCATCTTTTGTGATTGAAGTCTGGTAGAAGCATCATTAAATGTTACTGGTTCCTTAGTACACCATCATTTTAAGATCCTTTAATACCTTGATCTCAGAATTAAAGTATAAGAAAGTAGAGGTGTAGTCTATTGATATGTGTTTAAAAACAAGATAGACATTTTAAATATTTTTAAAATTGCTGTCGATAAAATGTGAATTTTATGGCAGTAGATTTTAAAAGACTCATATTGTTTCCACAGTACCATTTAAGAAATAATCCATTAACTAACCCATTATTGTATGTGAAATGCATTGTGTTTCCATCATATCTAACTCGCTATATCACCCAAGTTAAGTTAGTGACTTAAGTTATGTCATAATTTTACTCATTTTTAAAAAATTCATTATTTTCAAGATGCATATTCAATCTAACTCTTGTTTTTTTATCATAGGCTTAATGCGAGATGATACAATACATGAAAATGATGATGTAAAAGAAGCCATAAGAAGGCTTCCTGAGAACCTTTATAACGAGAGGGTGTTTCGCATTAAGAGAGCACTGGACCTGTCCATGAGGCAGCAGATCTTGCCTAAAGAGCAGTGGACAAAATATGAGGAGGTAGAACAGCTTTTATTTATCTGATAATGTTGGCCATTAAGGATTGAGTATTAGAAACAGAACACATTCATTTTATAGTGCTTTAAAGTTCTTAAAATTGTGTCAAATCAATATCCTTATGACAATCTGGTGAGATTAGTAGAGCAAGGGTTAGCTGTGTTTTAGAGATAAACACATTGAAACTTAGAGATGAAGTGACTTCCAGAATCACTAAGCTGGTCCCCGATGTGGAGATCCAGGACTAGAATCTAGGTCTTCTGCCTCCCAGGCCATTGTTCTCCCTCTACACTCTGCTTTCTACTCAGATGAAAAAATGGTGGTGTTCATGTGATCAGCTCATTGAGTGGCCTTCTAGCTCCTGGGAAAGACTGTGAAGCAAACCTTCATCCCTTGAACTGCATTGAAACTAGGCTAAAGTTATAGACTCTCATTCCTTTTTTTCTGTGGCAGACTTTCATCTAATAACCTATCAGAGAAGCTTATTACAATAGCTTTATGGGTTTTTACATTTTAGAAAAGCAGACAGTTTTTAGTCTGCTTGAGAATATATTTTCTTAAGTTGGAAATTAATTTTGATAGATTTCTTTTGTTTTAAGACTTGTTAAGTATTGGGGATATATCACTATGTAATGGCACACATAATGTTTTTCTTTTATTCATTCTTTAGGATAAATTCTACCTTGAACCATATCTGAAAGAGGTTATTCGGGAAAGAAAAGAGAGAGAAGAATGGTCAAAGAAATAATCATTTAGTCTAAACCTGTGGCTGCACCTGTCCTAAAGTATTTTTATGAAGTTGGTTAAACCTGAAACATACAATGTAGAACTATCTGGGCTGTAAATTTATTACTTTAAATAAATATCTATTATAATTATTGTTGGAGTTTTAGAATTCTAAACCGTATTCTGAATAACTACTGAATTTACTTATCTGTTATAGTTTTTTTGAAACTTGTAAGATATTTTTCACTTAGTGGTTAACTGCCTCCTGGAGCTCAGAGAAACCGCTTTAATCAGTTTAAGTAGAAAAGTCACGTCTATATTGCCTTTGTAGGTTAGCAAGATACTTAGAAGCCCCAGCAGGGCCTCCCTTGCCAGGATGGAATAGAGCAAGAAACAAGCACCAGTAACTTTATTTTACCTGAAACAAACAGTACAAGCAGACTGGCTCTCAGACTTCAAAAGTTACTGAATGAAAGGAGAAAGGATTCATCCCCTAGTTTGCCAGGACTGGGAAATAGCCTTTTTCATCCACTGTTGTCCAAATATAATTGATTTTGCATTCCTATCCTTTAAAAAAAGTTACATATACAAGCCAGTATGGGTCTGTATAAGTTACATATATTTATATGCTCCTGTGCTAATATGTGTATTAGAAAATGAAAGATAGATATTACTGAAAAATAGTCCAAAATACAAAGACAGGACTTCCCTGGTAGCGCAGTGGTTAAGAATCCGCCTGCCAATGCAGGGGACATGGGTTCGATCCCTGGTCCAGGATACAACTAAGCCACAGAGCAAAGAAGCCTGTGTGCTGCAACTATTGAGCCTGTACTCTAGAGCCTGCGAGCCCTAGAGCCTGCTCGCCACAACTACTGAAGCCTGAGGGCCTATAGCCTGCGCTCCGCAACAAGAAGCCACTGCAGTGAGAAGCCAGCATACTGCAACAAAGAGTAGCCCCCCTTGCTGCAACTAGAGAAAGCTTGCATGCAGCAGTGAAGACCCAACACAGCCAAAATAAAGAAGTAAGTCAATAAATAAACTTGGTTTAAAAATAAAATAATACTCAATAATAGTAACTCGTTTGCTAACGACACTATCATAAAATATATATATAAAGGCCATACTTCCCAGATCCCAGTGACTTTTCCATTTTGGGACTGATTGTTAAAGTCTGTTTTAAGTGTTGGATAGTAATAATATTTTAAAGTTTTAAGGCTACAGTCTAATTTTTTAAAAATAAGTTAGAACCATTCAATAATGTCATCATTACCACCCCTAAACTGTAAAATAACTTTTTTTGGTGGAAGCAAGAATATGGAACCACTGTGAGCGGGGAAGGAACTGTGTAGAACCTGCAGTCTACACGGTGTTCCACAAGCCACTGCTGTGCGTGGTGGGAACCACTGATTGGGGTCTTACCTTGAACAAAGCAACAGAATGTGAAAAACAAGTTTTGTGTTACAGAGGCATCCCCAGAGATACTGCAGGTTCAGTTCCAGACCACCACAGTAAAGCAAATAAAGTGAGTCACATGAAGTTTTTGGTTTCCCAGTGCATATAAAAGTTACATTTATAACTACAATTAAGTGTGCAGTAGTATTATGTCTAAAAAGCCAATGTATATACCTTAATTAAAAAATACTTAATGCTAAATAATCCTAACCATCATCTAAGCCTTCAGCAAGTTGTAATAATAACATCAAAAATCACCGATCACCATAATAAATACAATAATAATAAAGTTTGAAATATTTCAAGAATCGCCAAGATGCGACAGAGACATGAAGTTCCAAATGGTGTCGGGAAGATGGCGCCAATAGACTTGCTGGGTGCAGGGTTGCCACAAACCTTCAATTTCTAAAAAACACTTATCTGTAAAGCCAAATAAAAGGAGGAAACAATGAAAAGCGGGTGTGTACATTTTGCGTATTTTCTTTTCACAGAGTGGGATACAATTTTGACAAACATGTTTGACTTTGGCAACATGTACATAGTGTCTAAAAATTTGCTTAAATGGGCCTTGCAGATGCCGCCACCCTGGAGCCTCCCACACAGCCTAGCCATAGTCAACCCCACCGTGTCCTTCGATATCGCCTTCAACGGCAAGCCCTTGGGCTGCATCTCCTTTGAGCTGTTTGCAGACAATGTTCCAAAGACAGCAGAAAATGTTCATTCTCTGAGCACTGGGGAGAAAGGCTTTGTTTATAAAGTTTCCTGCTTTCACAGAATAATTCCGGGATTTATGCACCAGGGTGGTGACTTCACACGCCATAATGGCACTGGTGGCAAGTCCATCTATGGGGGGAAATTTGATGATGAGAATTTCCTCCTGAAGCATATGGGTCCTGGCATCTTGTCCATGGCAAATGCTGGCCGCAACACAAATGGTTCCCAGTTTTTCTTCTGCACTGCCAAGATTGATTGAATGGCAAGTGTGCAGTCTTTGGCAAGGTAAAAGAAGGCATGAATATGGTGGAAGCCATGGTGTGCTTTGGGTCTAGGAATGGCAAGACCAGCAAGAAGATCACCATTGCTGACTGTGGACAAATCTAATAAATTTGACTTGTGTTTTATCTTAACCACCGGACCATTCCTTCTGTCGCTCAGGAGAGCACCCCTTCACCCCCATCTGCTTGAAATATCCTATAATCTTTGTGCACTCACTGCAGTTCTCTGGGTTCCATATTTTTCTTATTCCCCCCAAGCTTAGCTGAATTGAAAAGTATAAGATTAATGAAATAAAAACTAAACAGCAGCAAAAAATTTGCTAAAATATTAGGAAGCTTCATTAAATTCCCTAAGAGCCTCCTTCTCTTTGATATTCAGATTATTTCTGAAATATCTATCCTGAAATCATTCTTGTCGATTTTTAGGGGTCTGTCCAAGTTGCCTAGATCCTCATTTGATAATGGTTTTGGTCGTGATAAGAGCAGTTCTTTAACGTGCTTAGTATTTTTGTAAGAGTCGTGATTTGACTTTGCAATCTGAATTATACTTTCGGGACATAATTGTAAATCACAGAGAAACAGGAAGATGTAGGTAGATGCTGATGTTAAGGGACTATTCGCTTAAGGGTCTGTTGTTTAGTAAATACTTCTGTGTCATGATGCTCCCCTATTAGACCTAACTAGGTAACTAAGATAAGTTCTCAGACAACCAAGGACCTCCCAGCATTTCAGTTCCCCAGTTTCTTTTTTTTTCAGATCTTTTCAAATAAATTTGAGTCCCGTGCATTGCTGGTGGCTCATCATCCTGTAGACAGAATAGTAGAACGAGTCAGAGCTAATTCTGGGTTAGACTGCTCAGATCTGAATCCATTCACTTACCGGGTAACTTTAGGAGTATGGTTTAACTTCTCTGTGCCTCAGTTTCCTCAGCCCTAACGTGGGGCTAATGATAACCTACTTACAGGGTTGTTGTGAAAAGTAACTGACTTCATTGTATGTCAAGCTCATAGAGCAGTTCCTGGCACACAGTAATCACTATTCTTACTTGCTAAAAGATTCAGTAATAAGAATAAAAACTGGGTTAAAGCCTAAAGGTCCTATAGCCATAATAATTCTCTGTTGACAAACAGGATAGTATCTTGTTAATGTCGACATCCCCATTACGTGGCTTTGAAAATAACCAAAATAGAATTTAAAGGTTAGGTGAACATAAAACCTTAACCAAATCCTTGAAGGCCTGGTGAGTGAAGTGCAAATGGGTTTACCCACTTGAGCGACATGAATTTTAGGAACCACAGTAACGGATATGAATACAGTTAAAGGTGGATGAGACGATAACAGGATCAAGATCCCTTTATTAGAATGAGGTACTAAATTCAGCCACTAGGTGGTGATGCACTACAACTTTACTACTCAGAGGTAACACTGCACCAGCACTACTGAAGATTTATCCATTCTGTACCCCCACCAGCTCCCTCCCCTTCATTTTTCAAGATGACAACACCTTAGAGGTTTATGGCCATCAGGAGAATTTACTACTAAGCTATATACTGATGTAATGAAATCTAATATATGCTGTGCAATGAATTATGAGATGTTATTTAGTTTCAGGATTTTATTACTTCAATCAGTTTTGACCATATTTCCTTTTATATGATTGCTCACTCTTTAAACATACCAGATGACTGTATAAGGAACACCTAATAAAGTCTATAGACGTTAAAATATATATGTTTTAATTTATTTGCCATAATTTGTTTAAATTCTGGTTATACTGGTGTTCGTATTAAAAGCCATAACATGTTAGAATCTGAAGTCTCAGGTCGGATGGTGCCTCTGAATTATATTTTGCTAAGAAATTTCATTGTGTGTATTAACAATTGAGTGGGCAAGAACTGAATCATTACAAGGTTGTTAATTTTTAGCATAGATTCCAGAAAGCTTGTTAATATTTGAGTGGCTTATGTATTATGATAAACTATTTAAAATGTTACTCTGGATTCTGACTATATCTCTCCTACAGTCAAAAGAATGTATTATTTGTTTAACTTTGTATTTTAATACATTTGCCTATTTTTGCATAAATGCCAAAAATGTAATTTCAAAATAAATCCTTGTGAAACTTCTGGTAACATTATTCAGTTGAATCTTGTTCTATTAGTATTCTACCTATTTTAAAGAAAATTTTATACATATATATAAAATTGTATGTATAAGTCAAACAAAAATGATAATTGTTTTACAAGAGTCAGCTTTTAATTCCTTTCTTAGGTATGCATTTAAAATACAATTTGCCACTAAACTAGAACTCAGATCTGATGCCAACAATTCAGGCAAGTCATCATCCTTTGAAGACTTGGGCTCCTCAGCTGTAAAATGAAGCAGTTTATGAAATGAATCATTATTTCAGGACCAAAACATCCTGGGTCTGTATTTTTAACTTATTCACTTATTGTTAGGATGAGCTAATATTGATGTAGTATCAACTTTGTACCAAGCACTGTTCATATGTTGTCTCTTTTAATCCTCCCTACAACCTTCTGGCATATTTGCATTGTACAGAATAAGAAATTGGGCTTGTTCATTGTATATGTATATATTTTTGGTGTGTGCTTTTTACGTTTCATGTTAGGCAGAAGCTAGGCGCAGAATAGGGTTTCTGAACATTGGCACTATTGACATTTTGGGCTGGATAGTTCTTTGTTGTGGGGGCTTTCCTGTACATTGTAGGGTGTTTAGCAGCATCCTGGTTTTCCCCCAGTTATGATCGCCAAAAATGTCTCCATACATTTGCTAAATGTCCCCCTGGAAACAGAATTGCCTCCAGTTGAAAACCACCAATACAGGGGATACAAAGAGAGAAACCAAGATGGTGGAGTCTGGTATGTAAATATATATATAAATATGTAAATATGTGTAAACAAATGTGTAAATTATCTGTGAAACTACACACTGGGTGTTATGGAAACATGGAGAAGGGAAAGTTAACTAGGCAGGTGATCAGAGAAGACCCTCTGACAACTTAGCTAAATTCCAAAAGAGTAAGCAAAGCCAGCCAAGCCAAGCAGAGGAAAATAAACAGGAAATACTCAGAGGCAGGGAAGTGCAGGGCCTAAGTCTAGGGAATAACAGGTAGCTTCACATTGCTGGAGTGGCAAGTATCGTCTGGGAGGTAGGGGAGATGAAACTTGGAAGGTATATGCAAAATTGAGATGCTTGTACTTTGTGAGCAGGAAAGCGTTTGAATAGATTCCAGCAAGTAAAAATTCCCAGAATTTTCAAGTTGGATTAAGGGAGATTAATTTTAAAGTTTCTCAATAGTGAACTGCCAATTTGCTTTTCAAGACTGTAATAATTTATACTCCTCTAAGCAATTCACAAGGGCTCTTTTCAATGCACCCCTGCCTGCACTGAGTATTCTCATTAAGAACAATCTCTGTGAATTTGGTTGGAGAAAGGGTTTCTTGTTTAAATTTGCATTTCATGGATTGAGTAGTTAAACATTTTTCCATATGCTGTTATCAAGTTGTTTTTCCTCCTTAATCAATCTTGTTCATGTCCTTTGCCTGTGCGTCCTTTTTTATTTTTAAGCATTTTCCTTATTTGTTTAGTTTTCTTCTTAGTTTCTCTCCCTCCCCCCAATTTGGGTCAGTTCTTATGTATTTGTATGAAACCTTTATATATTTAGACGGTACTCCATTTACTTAAATTTGCTAAAATGATATTTTCTTATTTCGTTGTTTGAATTTTGTTTGGGGTATTTTTTGATGCCTTTTCAACTTTGTTCGTTGTGGTTTTTGTCAAATGGAAGTTTCCAATTTTTATGTAGTACAATTTATCAGTCTTCTCCTCTGTGGTTTTGCCTTTAAGGTCATGTTTGAGAAGTCTTCCCTTTACTCCATGGCTGTATAAATATCCAGCGAGGTTTTCATCCAGTGCTTTTAGCTATAAGAAGTAAAACCATAAATCTTTAATCCCTATGGAATTAGATATATGGTGTGAGCAGAGTATATTTTTGAGAGATACTAGGAGGTCCAGTTGGCAAGGCTGGATGATCAATTACATGTGTAGGGGGTGGATGTGGGAGGTAGAGCGGGAGGTGAGGAGGGGACTCACTAAGGGGGATCCCTTGAGGATGTGGGCTGGTGATCAGCCCCTTCTGTGGGCTTGTCATTCTGTAAGATTGTTCACTGTGCTGCATATTCCAGATCCACTCTCTGCACATCTCCATCCTGCTTTGAGCCCTGTATGGACTGCATCAAAGGACACCCTTGCCCTCTGGCTTCTGGCTTGGGCGTGGCCAGTGAGAAGTCTGACAATCAGAAAGACTGGGGTATCTATTCCTCCTGCTGGGCTACGGGTTGGCAGTCCATCTCAGGACTCTCCCTCCTGCAGCTCTCTCCCTTCCACATCCATCTCTTGTTGGTTCCCCTTAACCCTGCCTGCCCTGTGTTAGTAGTTCATTTGTTGAATGTTCCTTGTTGCAGGAGCCTGAAGGCAACCAAAGACCTTGACTCACCCAGACAGAGCTGGGCTCCCCTGCCATCCAAGATAGTTGGGGTTTCCCATGGGGGCACCAAGGGCTGTGGAACTGGTTTGTGGTTTGTTCCTGGGAAACCTTACAAGCTTGCTTCTTTGAGGTTGGCTAATTCATGGGCCAGAGTCAGCCTCCGATAGACCACACAAGTTCCTGTTGAAGGCAGTATCTCCTACCACCCCCACCTCTCTGCCTCTTTGTCTGATGGATCTGCTTCCAATCAGAGAGCTACTCCTCTACACAATTTAATTCAGGGAAATGCCAGTGCTAAAAAGATGCTGTATGACAGAAAACAGAAGGTTTGCCCATCCTGACACACTGCTGCACTGTCTTTCTGGGCAAGCTCTTTCTTCTTATTTAACTCCCTCTTCCCCAAATGCACTCTGCAAAATTCTACCTCTAATCTTGTCCTTCCTGCTCCCTATCTCCTGGGATGCCACTTGCAACCCTCACCATTCTCTCCACTTGCCCAAACTCTAGTTTTACTTTAAGACAAAAATTAAATTCTACTTACTTGCTCTCTCTGATCCCCAAACACTTGACATTTTCTATTTTCTTTGAATTCTGAAGCATTACTGTTTCAACAAATCATTTGTTACTTAACAATAGCTGGTACTATTTACCTTGTGTTTATTATGTGCCACGTGGTCTTGTTATTCCTTAAAAAAACTCTTTGCGGTGGGTATGATTATCTACTTTTCATAAAGGCTCAGAGAGAGTGGGTAACTGCTACAAGATCACAGTTAGCAAGTGAGCGGACTGAAATTTAAGTTGCATCTGCCTTTATATTGCTCTGCTGTCTTTTCAGTGTATGCCATCTCATACTTACCATCTTTATAGTTACAAATTCCGTTTCATTTTGTACTCATCTTTTGCTTATATTTCTTTCTTAACTCTACCAGTTATCTACCTTTGGTTTGAAAAGTAGTGTAATCATCCTTTCTCTGAGGAGGTGACATTGGAACTACGCCCTGAATTTTGGAGAGGAGCCACCAGGTGAAGCCGCCCTAGTTCTCAAGCTGGGTTGTGCAGGGAACCACTGGGAAGCTTAAAAACAAATGAGCAACTCAAACCAAAACCGCTTTGGTGCCTGGGTACCACTCTGGAGATTCTGAATTGATGCCTGGGTATCACTCCAGAGATTCTGAATTGATTGGTTTGGGATGTGGCCTGAATGTAGATGGTTTTACTGTGTAACTAAGGCTGAGAAACATCAGTCAAGGGAATAACATTCCCAGCTGAGAAAACATCAAGTGCAAAGGATCTGTGGTGGCAGCGAACATGAGAGGGGAGCAGTGAGGGGGCGCTGATGGAGAAGGCCATCCTGCTGAATCCGAACGGAGGAGGGAGAGTGCAAACCCCGAGCTCAGAAAGGCAGGCACAGGCCCCCACGGGGGGCATTTTATCCAGGGGAATAAGTTTGAATTTTATGTAAATGCAACTGGAAGGCCTGAAGAGTTTTGAGCAGAGCAGTGACTATGATTTTAAAGCAAGTACTATGTATAAAACTCCTCATTCTTTTTAAGGAAAGCATAGCCCTCCAGATTATGGATGTCCCATAATTTATCCAACCGCTTTCCAGTTGATTGATGTTTGGGTTGCTTCCAATGGAATGCTATTACAAATAGAGCTGCAGCGAATATCCTTGTGTACTTGTGCTTTTGCATTTTCGTAGGGTAGAGTCCAAAGGCTTAAAAAATTTAGACAGGGAACGCAGTGGTGGGGAGGGGAGAAAATCCTTTAAAACTCCCTGTCATGCAAGGGAGAGAGATCTCTTAAGCCCAAGTGTCTCAAATGTGTGTTCCACACCAGCCTGGATAAAGCCAGGTTTAGCAGACCATCAAGATTTTGCAAACAGCCGCTGAAGTGTCCTACAATAATACCGAAGTGTGAGAAACGCAGACAC
Organism: Hippopotamus amphibius kiboko; assembly: GCF_030028045.1. Lineage (NCBI taxonomy): Eukaryota > Metazoa > Chordata > Mammalia > Artiodactyla > Hippopotamidae > Hippopotamus > Hippopotamus amphibius. Next base: position 134,205,442 of record NC_080190.1, on the reverse strand, counting down.
GCCCAGCGTTACTGAAACGGACATTTCATTTCCCCTTAGGTTTTAATAATATCATAAATTGATTACATTCGCTCTGCTTTCAGTTCTATCCAAGTGATTTTGCCAACATATTGTATGTTTAGTATTTCATGTTCACATGAAAGTCAGCTTTTTAAAAATCCTGTCATAAGTCAGAACAGAATTTCCCTTCTAGGTAGATAAGTATACCACTTTTTATAATTTCCATTGTCTGTAGAAAAGGAGCCTAATACAAAATTTCTTCATCTCTTCAAATCTTTTTTTTTTTTTTAACTTCTCAAGGCGTTTTCACCTTTCTGGCACATGTTTGTGTACAGATAACTTCTGATCTGTTCGTTTCACTAATGTTTATTCATAGGTTGTGCTAGGTGCTGGGCTCCAAAGATACAGCACATTCAACCCTTGTGCTTGTTGAGCTTGCAGTCTGGAGGGGGAGGTAGCCCAGCAGGTAGAGAGTCACAACTCAGGGTGAGCAGGGCTTCTTCAAGGAAAGCAGGGGATGATGTGGGAGCATAGAGGATGGACACAACAATTCGCTGAGGGCTATAGGGGTGTGATAAGCAACTGGAATGGATTGTGGCTAAATTAAGCAGACATCCGTGTTGGGAGAATATCATGAAATCGATGGAAGGTGTAGGAAGGTGCTATTGCTGCTGTAACAAATCATGGCAAACCTAGCTTAAGACAACCCATATTTATCGTCTTACCATTCTGGAGGTCAGAAGCCCATAAGTCTCAGGGAGCTAAAGTCAAGGTGTCATCAGAGCTGGTTCCTTCTGGAGGTTCTGGGGGATAATCTGTTCCTTTACTCTTGCAGCTTTTCAAAGCTGCCAACATTGCCTGGTTCGTGGCCACATCAGTCCAATCTCTGCTGCTATCAGCTCATGTCCTTCTCCTATCATTGACCCCCGCCTCCTTTTATAAGAACCCTTGTGATTACATTGGGCCACCCAGATAATCCAGGATAATCTCCCCATCTCAAGATTCTTAACCGTCACATCTGCAAAGTCCCTTTTGCCATGTAAAGTAATATAGTCACAGGTGCCAAGGATTAAGATAGGACATTTCTGGGGAGGGAGGCTGTTATTCACAGAAAACAAGAGAGAAGCCTCCAGAAAGGGATGGATGGACTTGAGTACACACAGCCAAAGTCCTGCCTCAGGACCAGGCTCAAGCACTGCCCTGGCCACTGCAGCTGCTGGACCCCAATGCTGACCTGAGCGATTTCTCACTACATCTCTGCCTGTGTTGTCCTGACAAGACAAAATTTTGAGTTGGAGCATCCAGTTGGTGGAGCCTGGCGCAGATACCCCATGCTGACTGCTGGGAGAGGGCGTATTTCTCCTGAAGCTCTGGTGACAAGAGGCAGGGGTTTGCCTTCCACTAGGACTCACACTAGGGGATTTCTTCCTGCGACCCACCAGGAGCACGTTCAGATGCTGAGGGCCATGATGGACACAATACCACAGCTACATCACAGGGAGGAACCAATCGCCAGGGGCATTGTCCTGGAGGAAGGGAAGCCTGGGCTGGAGGCCTGAGGAAGGTATAAGCGTAACTCGGGTGAGTTTTTCTGTCCTTCTTCTTCAGGTAGCTTATTTAAGGACACTTGGGCCCTTTATCAGGCTGCCATTTCCCAAAAGAAATTTACTAATAAGACTTTAAAAGAAATCAAAGATACACGGTCTGTTTTAAAAGCATACCAATAAAAAACTAGAGTCACTTACACTTTAATACACTCCTAGTGGGTGTGCAGATTGACAAGATCTTTCCCAAAAGGAATAGATGCCAAGAGTCTTTCAAAGGACACAGCATTTGACCCAGTGATTCTGGGTCATCTCAGATACATCTCAGAATGGAGGGAAAAAGAAATAGACAAAATCTAGAGATTTATGTCCATGGATGTTAATTCCAGCGTTGTTTATAGTAGCAAATATGGATAAGGTCGCTGTCTAACAATGTGGGGGATGACCGTTGGAATTTTAAAATAGCACTCTTTAAAAGTGCTATTTTTAAAGAGTACTTAAGGATATGGGATATTAAGAATATGTCTTTTTGACTAAAAAAAAGCAATTTCAAAACAAGATATATAATATGCTACCAATATTTTAAAAGCCATGTATATGCTTAGGGAAAAAAAGGCATAGTAATTTTCCATAAATTTTCAGAGGTTTAGGCCATGGACCCTCTGAAATCCATCCATCGGTTCTAGATTTAGATTCCCTGAACCAAAAGGGATATCTCTGGCTAATGGGTCTGGAGAACATGTGAGCCTTTTTATGTTCACTTTTCCATGTTTTCCAAATTTTTAGTGAGTTTTTATAAAAGAAAACATGTTTTCTGAACATTTTTTTAAAAGAAAAAATTTAATGGCATTAGAAAAATTAAGCTGTGGTTTAGGAAAAAATAAGAAAAAAAAATGTGTACTCAGAGCAAATTTTCTTAACCAGGGGTCTGTGTTAGAACCACTGGAGTGATTTTCCACAATACATATCTGCCCCCACCCACTCCAGCCCCAGAGATTCTGATTCAGTATGAAAAAAAATCCTCAGAGTCATCTGGGCACCCCTGCTTAAGGGTCATCAATTTTAAACATGTACAGATACAGACATAGAGAACAGACTTGAGGACACTGCGGGGAGGGAAGGCTGGGATGTAGTCAGAGAGTAGCATCGACATATACACACTACCAAAAGTAACATAGATGGCTAGTGGGAAGCTACTACAGAGCACAGGGAGATCAGCTTGATGCTTTGTGAAGACCTAAAGGGGTGGGATAGGGAAGCTGGGAGGGAGGCTCAAGAGGGAGGGGATATATGTATACCTGTGGCTCTTTCATTTTGTTGTACAGCAGAAACTGACACAGTACTGTAAAGCAATTATACTCCAATAAAGATTAAAAAACAAAACAAAACAAACGTGTATGTATTTCGCATATGAAAAAACAAACGCCAAACCTCCCTCAGCAGTAATGCCTTCTCTCTCTTCATTTCTTCTTAAGTAAGATACTTGATGATTCTCCAGTCCTTAGCTTCATTTCTTTACTTCTCTTTTACTTTTTAATAGCATGCATCTCACCAGAAAGCACTTTTCTAACTTAGGTCTTGGAACCCTCACACCGTAATGTGTCTCGTGTCACTGTTGTCGTCTGTAAAGTATTTTGGATTGCACTTGCTGGCAGAGCTCTCAGTTTACAAGCCATGGCTCCTTTGCCACAATGTCTATAATGTTCAATACCCAACTAAGAAAAAGCTGCTTTTGTGGTCCCTCCTTGAACATTTGCCAACAGCAGAAAGAGTAAGTCCTAAATTGCCCTCCAAAGCAAGGGTCAAATCTTAATACCCTTAACTGGAAAATCATAAGACTCAGTTACTTAACTTGGTGAGCAGAACTTGGCATAAAAGCAACACAATCAGATGCCTTTTCTCAGAGGGAGAGCTGCCTACCGGAAATTGATTGAGACGACGAAGAGCATGCTGACACATTGGCTGGAAATTGTCTCTGGGGTTAAAGGGAGTACCTGATGTCTTTACCCTGCTCAAGTATTTACGGCACAATGGGTGAGCCAAAAGAAGGAACAGACATTTTTGGGCAATGGTTCATCTTTCTTTTTTGTCCCCCAGTTGCTTTTCTTTCCAACCCACATTGGAATTTTGGTATACGTTTTTGTTACTTAGCTAACTCGAGTATAGAGACCTTAAAACATAGCTTAGCTCACGGACCCACATTTTCATCTTTTAATTGTTGAGACTGTTATCTGAAGATGAGGAAAAAGTAAGAAAATCGATTTGCTGATGAAAAACTGTTTCAAATTATGACTTGGTTGACTTAAAAAGCAAAATATCAACATTAGACCGTAACACTTTAACTTGGAACTTGGTCTTGGGGCTTGACTGAATTTATAACCTTGATTCCACAGCTTCGTCATTCCTAGGAGAGAAGTGTCTATGGACTTTGGTCCAGAGATTTAAGATAGGGGTTTGAGAGTAGAGAGATTGATGAAAGCAGCTGTTTAAATATTTGAAGAGATTCCTTCACTGCACAAACAAATTTGTTTTTTAAATGTAGGGGTTGTGACTGAGTTAAACAAAAATAGAGATATAGTATTTTTAGGTTTCTCTCTGATAGTTTGGAAAATCTTTAAATTCATCTTGACCCAGTATTATCTTTACTCTGGAAGCTTTACTTTCTTTCAATAATGAAAATACTGGCAATAACTGCAAATTGTAGCCACCTCTGCTGTAAGTAAGAATCTAGAGACACTGCTTGAGGTTTGGACACACCGGAAGTTTCTGGAAGAAGGTATAGACGGGCCTTGATTACATGGAGGAATGGGAAGTCTGAGTAACTGAATTCAACAATTCTAGCTGAGTACTTCTATATTCTACGTAGTGGAATATTGGGGAGACAGTATAGTGACACAGTGACCACGATGGGGCAATTAATCAAACTTTCTGGTTGCATGAAGGTTGGGTAGATGAGCTCATCTGTGAGGCTGAGCTCTCTCTGAGCCTCATTCAGGCCTGTGCATTTTCTGTGTGTGTGTGTGTGTGTGTGTGTGTGTGTGTGTAATTTTTAATGGTGCTGATGAAGACTTATAAGATGGCATCTGCTATGGACCAAATGTTTGTGTCCCCCCTAAATCTATATGTTGAAACACTAATCCCTCATGTGATGGTATTTGGAGATGAAGCCTTTGGAAGGTAATTAAGTCATGAGGATGGAGCCATCATGATGGGATTAGAGCCTTTATAAGAAAAGATACTAGAGAGCTTGCTTCCTCTTTTTCAGCTATCTGCCATGTGAGGATACAAGAAAACGGCTATCTACAAACCAAGAAGTGATTTCTCACCAGACACTGTCCTGCTGGTACCTTGATCTTGGAAACCCTCTCTGTGAGAAATAAATGTTTGCTGTCCAAGCCTCTCTATGTCTGTGTACACTATTATAGCAGCCCGAACTGACTAACGCAGCAACCAAGAGACCTTTTGGGTATATTATGACCATCAAGCTGTTTATTTTCTAGTCCACAAACTGAATCCAAGCTACATATATTTGGGGGGAGAGGGGGGTCACTGGATGACATACAAACATATCTGTTTTCTGTATACATAAAATGCCACTATTGACACATGAGTCTCACTCGTGTTTGAGGGCAGTTTGCTGGCTTTGCCTTCTCTCCCGCCAGGGTGAGCACCCATTACCAGCAGTGCAGTGGTGAGGCACCTCTCAGCCCTCTGAGTGTGGCTGGCATCCTGGCATGTAGGGGCCCTGCGCCTGACCCAGCACAGTGAGACCTGCATTCTTGGCTGGTCCAAGGAATCAGGGCTGCTGCTGCCCTCTCCTCGTGTGGTTCTCTTTGCCCTTGCAGGCAACCTAATTTTCTGCTCTTTGTCCATGGAAATAAGTGAGTGTGGGGGGGCGGGGAGTACTGTCAAGGACACTTGGCCATTGGTCACATACCTTTACTCAGGGGACAGGCCAGATCTGTGCGGGGGCGGCTAAAGAGCATGGGTTCTGAAGTTAGACTGCCTGGGTTGAAATTCCAGCTGTGTGACCTTAGATCAGTCGCTAGGCTTCTCTGCACCTCTGTCTCCCCATCTATAAAAAATGGGATGATGATAGTCTTACTCATCTCAGAAGACTGTGTGAGAAGTAGGTAAACGAAGAACAGTGCTTGGCACTTAGTAAACACTTGGAACATGGTGCCTATTCTCATTTCACAGGTGTTGATGCAAAAGTATTTACCTTGGGCTTTCAATTTCCAGCACTGAAGTAGATTCTTCTTCACATTTAGACTCCTTTGTTTTTATGTGAGGGGAGCTGACAATAGCGGGAAGAGAAAAAGGGTTTACTTTACTGACCTGGAGTAAAGCAGCTGCAGGAGCCCAAGACTGGGGGTCAATGCCAGGAAAGCAGATCTGGGTCCTAAGAAGCTGATATTGAGTCTCCCAGATTGACCAGCTGGTCTGTGGATACCTAGGTCCCTGCCCCCTCCCATTTCCCCTTTTATGGGTGTGACTGCCTAAGAGTAGCCGAGGATGAGAATACCAGGGAGAAGAGGCAGGGGTTGGCTTGGACGTTTATTAACTAAAGAACAGATCTTGACCTATCTGTGGGGTCTGTGTGTTCCTTCTACCCGCACATCCATCCTGCCTTCCCCTCCCCCACCTAGCCACTGGTACCAAACTATCAACAAAAGATTGCTTGTGTGTTGGGTTTTTAAGGAAAGAAAAGTCCTAGATTCGCACATTTGTAAAGAAAAAATTATCTGGCCCATATCTTTGCCTCCTGTTGTCAACAGCAGATCAGTGGCTTCCAAAGTTTCCCTGACCACAGAAAGCTGACCTTCCCAGCTCCAGCTTTCCGAGTAAGGTGAGATTGACCTCAGAGTTTTGTATTTATCATCGGATTTTGCCAAACAAGCCAGCTTAACGAGAACCGTGGAATTGAGACTGTCTTCATGGGGCCAAAACCTGAACAGTAACAAGAACAGAAACTTGGCGATTGGGGCTCCATTTGTTTCTGAAATCCTTCTCTTGTCCTCTCCCTCCCTTCTCCCAGGAGAGTTTAAGCCGTTGAATAAAGATTTCATTCAAAGGGAACTGATTGGCTCTCCCACAAAGCGGGTGGGAGATGCGTCATCCGGCGTCAGCAGCCTCACCGAGGGGAGGAAGGTGGTATCGCTGGCACCTTTCATGTCAGGAGATCAGCTTTCTCTTTTGGCTGACAGTGTTTTGTTATTAGACTTTGTTTAAAACTGGAGTCCTTAGGGTCCCTTTCTGAATAGCACTATCAGCATCTTTCTAAGCAGCAAAGATGTTTCTTTCCCTACTTCACATCTGGCCTTAAAAACCCAGACCCTATCTGTTGGCTTGTTTTAGTCTTTTAGACAATAGAGTTTACAGACATTTTGAAGTTTTAGACATTTCACCTTAAAAATGATAAGAACCTTAATTAAAACATGTTTTAAAGATATAAGGCAAATATTCATAAAGCACAAAGTACAACTCTTTGCAGACAATAATCTATGTTAAAAGGGCCCTTAAAAGTGATAACTTAATAAAATATTAGAGTAGTAAGTTTGGAGATGAAGATTAAGAGGCTGTAATAAAATTCTTTGTTTTATTTACTGTGGTTTTTTCCAGTGCTGTTGCCCTACTGGGAATTGTGAGGATGATGAAGAGAGATAGGAAAGAGATATGACTTTGGACTTGTAAGTTTTAGCAGGTGGTGGGATAATGATGTCTTTAGTTGGAAAAGAAGGAATCGATTTGGGGATAGAAGATGGTAATAATATATTGGGGGACTTCCCTGGTGGTGCAGTGGTTAAGAATCTGACCACCAATGCAGAGGACACAGGTTCGAGCCCTGGTCTGGAAAGATCCCACATGCCACAGAGCAACTAAGTCCATGTGCCACAACTACTGAGCCCATGTGCCACAACTACTGAAGCCCATATGCCTAGAGGCCATGCTCCGCAACAAGAGAAGCCATCAATGAGAAACCTCTACGCTGCAACCAAGAGTAGCCCCCGCTCACCACAACTAGAGAAAGCCCATGTGCAGCAATGAAGACCCAATGCAGTCAAAAATTAATTAATTAATTAAAAATTTTTTAAGTAATAATAATATATATTGGATATGTTGAGTTTATGTGCCTGGACGACATCCCTCAGCCAAACGTAAACTCCATGGAAACAGCAAGATGTCTCATATGTGTTTGTATCCAGAACACTTATTACCCAATAAATGTCTGATAAATGGTTGAATTAATGAATTAATGATGTCATGTGGAAATGTTCCCCACATAGGTGAGAAAGCAAATCGGATGCTCCAGAGAAGACCAGGATCTAATGATCCTGAGAAAATCCATAGAGAGATTATAATTGGAGCCGTGGGAGCAGATACATTGGAGAATGAGTGTGAGTGAGGCAAGAAGGGTGCTGAGAACAGAGTTGGGGGACTGCTTATGCTTCCCTAGGGTCAGACGCTGGGGCATTTCCAAGCCTTCCAGACCACTAGGGCCGCAGTTGGCCTTTCACAATCGCCAGACTAATTTGAATAGAAGTCTGAGGACTAGAGGTACATGAGAAGTAAGTGGTCTCTCCCACAAAATATCTTCATCAGGAGGTATGTTACAACAGAAAAAGTAAGTCTCAGAGGATGCCACACATGTTTGTTAGCAGGTGCAGCAAAAGTCACACACTCAACCTTTTCTTTTAAGTTAAATATCCAGCAATACTTTGCATGTAATGTTCTCTTGAGGCAGATGTGACAATGGTGGTGGGATTGGCTTCTAGGTTAACGGGATGAATCCTCCTTGAAAAAGGAACACGCAAGACCAAGTGGAGCCCCAGGCCCAGGGAGCCATGCGGTCTAAAGTCAAGGTCCCATATTTTGTGCTGCCTTGACTTCTTGTAAAATCAGGAGGGCCTTGAATGGCAAGTTCCCCTTCCCCCTCTGCTTCTGTGAATAAGATACCCCAGCCAAGCCTCTTCATGGGGACCAGCACAGTTCCTGCTTATCCCTGAGTAGCAGGCTTCAGTTCCCCGCCAGCCCACAGAATTATTCAAACAGGCCAATCGCATCCTCCCGAGGGAGCCAGGGGCCCTCTCTTGATACTGCAAAGCCGGCCTCCCACAGTCCCTGGCTGTTCACTCTGTGCCTGAGTGCAATGCCATAATCCTGGGTGGCATTTGGGGTCCTCCTAGGCTCTGAGTATAGGTGACTAATAGACTGCTATCCATCGTACCTTCCAGTGTAGAATCACCTGTTTGGTCATCTCCATAACCAATGGGGTGAATAGGGGGTGATTAAAACAGGCCCCTCCAAAGGCATTCAGCTGCTGGATCCACCAGATCTGAAATCCCGCAGGCACAAGGTGCCTGCACATCATTTCAAGCATTTCAGCATTCCCCTATCTTTAGCACCACTCCCATCCTTAGTGAGGTATTTTATAACATTTGTAATGCTAGTGTATAAACCTGATTGTAGCATCGAAACTCCCGTAGTAGCTGTTTCTACTAATGTGGATGTAGTACTGTTTAGAAACAGTTCTAGAAGGTGTGGATACCTAACAGGTCTTCCATAGGGGCTTCCAAAGGCTAACTGTATTTCTGATAGGGTATTCTCAGAGCGCTATGTTACATATAGATCAGTCTGTCTTTGCTGAAGTTTTCTCGATTATATTACAGACGATATGAATGATTGTTTCCTTTCAGACTGAAATCAATTGGCTTGAACGTCTTCTTTTTCCAGATCTCTGGGGATTTGCTGGGGCTTACCTCTCTCCTAATCAACTGCTCTCTCTGAATTTATAGTCTCTTGTGTGTGTTCTCCCTTCCTCAAACCCTTGCCCACGTAGGGCACCACCTTCATATCCTTACACCCCAAATTTCCACTGACTGTGAGTAGCAGACATTGCTGAAGGTGCAAAGTAAGGAGACACCATTCACCTAAATTGAATACTAACGGGGTTGCCAGATTTAGCAAATAAAACTATAAGACTGTCAATTAAATTTGTTTCAGATAAACAATGAGTACTTTTTTAGTATAAGTGTGTCCCCAACATTGCATGGTAACCCGTATCTTATCTGTCAGTCGAAGCACTAACCCTAAATACAAAATCCTAAAAAAAATCACTTACTCCAACAACCAGAAATTACCCTCCAAGTTGCTTTTCCCTTTGGCCAGCCGAGGAACATCATCTTGTCAGAGACAAATCCATGGTGTGAGGTGAGAGCCAGTGGTGGGCTGGGCACTGTCAGATGGTAGGTGAAGGGGCAAGGAAAGTTGAAAGAAGCCACCGGCCTGGGCTTTGTGACTTTTGCAAGAGCAATGCCAACGGATGCTGGGAGGAGAATGATTTTAAGTGATGCAAAAAAAAGACCGGGAGAGACTATTTTGAAGTTTGGCAGTGAAGTGGGAGAGTGGATACAAACTTCAAGGGGATGGAAAACCTCAGAGTTTTAAAGAAAAATTGAGTGGATTTATATGCTTTTGTGGGCAGAAGAGAAAGAGCCACTAAAGATAGGAAGATTAAAGATGTCAGAGAGAAATGATGTATGGATCAAAGATTTAAGAATAGGGGAGCCCTTTCTGTTGTCAGCTGTCTGATGAAGCAGTGTTACAGGCTGCGTTATGTGCCCCCAAATTCACACGTTGCAGTCCTCACCCCCAGCACCTCCGTATGTGACTGTATTTGGAGATAGGGTCTCTAAAGAGGTAATTAAGATAAAGTGAGGTCCTATGGGAGGGCCCTCATCCAATATGACTGAGCATCCTTATAAGAAAAGGAAATTAGGACACAGACACGCATGGCGGGAAGACAATGTGAAGACACAGCGAGGGGACAGCCATCTAAAAGCGGAGGAGAGGGCCTCAGAAGAAACCATCCCTGATGATATCTTGATTGCAGACTTCCAGCCTCCAGAAGGGTGAGAGAATAAATTTCTGTTGTTTAAGCCACACAGTGTGCGGTGCCTTGTTATGGCAGCCCCAGCAAACTAGTGCAGTGGCATCTGTAGTCATTGCGCACTTTAGGCTTTGGGGTCAGACAGGGTAGGTTTGAATCCAGGCTGGGCTTCTTTCTAGCTGTGTGATCTTGGGTGACTTACTAAACCTAGAAGCCTAAGCTTCCCCCTCTGCAAAGTGGAAATAACAAGTTTGCATCTTGTACGGCTGTAAGGATTAAAATGAGGTAATGCATATAAGACCCTTAGCACAAGACTTCCCTGGTGGCACAGTGATTAGGAATCTGCCTGCCAATGCAGGGGACACAGATTCGATCCCTGGTCCTGGAAGATCCCACATGCGTGGAACAACTAATCCTTTGCGCCACAACTACTGAGCCTGTGCTCTAGAGCCCGCGAGCCACAACTACTGAGTTCATGTGTCACAACTACTGAAGCCCACATGCCTAGAGCCCATGCTCTGTAACAAGAGAAGCCACCACACTAAGAAGCCAGTGCACTGCAATGAAGAGTAGCCCCTGCTCACCACAACTAGAGAGAAAAAACCCGCATGCAGCAACAGAGACCCAATGTAGCCAAATTAATTAATTAATTAATTAATTAAAATCTTAAATAAGAAAAGACCCTGAGCACAGTGTGTAGCAAGTAGTTAAGTACTCAATACTTTTATTCTTTCAACAAATATTTACTGAAAGACTATGTGCCAGGCACTGCTCTAGGTGCTGGGGACATATTGGTGAATTAGACACGAACCTCTGCCCTCAGGTAGCTTTCATTTTGGTGGGGGAAGATAGACAATGAACAATTAAAATTGATAATAAGTTAGATAAAATGGTAAAAATCTACACTGTTAAAGAAAAGGAGAAAAAATAAAGCAGGGAATGGGTAAATGAAATACTAGGGGGTATTTAAATTTTACATAGGGTGACCAGGGAAAACCTCACCGAGAAGGTAAATTTTTAGTTAAAACCTGAAGTGGGGGAGCCAGTATTCTAGCAGAGGAAACAGCAAACGCAAAGGCTCTGTAGCAGAAATTAGCTTGGTCTATATAAGGCACAGCAAGGAGGCCAGTGAGTATGGAAGGGACAAGAGTAAGAGGAGCAGGAGATGAGGTCAGAGAGGAGACAAGGGCAGGTAATGCAGGGCCTTATAATGATTGAATGATGGCCCCCCAAGTCTATGACTATGTCCTAATCTCTGGAACCTGTGAATATTCCCTTACTGTCAAAAGAGTGAATATTACTTTATATGACAAAAATATGATTAAAGGTCTTGAGAAGTGAAGTTTATCTTAGATTATCCATGTGGGCTCTAAATGCATCATGCATACCCTTATAAGACAGACACACAGAGAAGAAGGTGATGGAAAGACATCGCAGTGAGGGATGAGTCACAAGCCAAGGAATGCTGGCAGGCACTGGAAGCTGGAAGAGGCAAGGAATGCATTATCCAAAGGCAGTGCAGCCCTGCTGACACCTTGACTTCAACATCTGGCCTCCAGAACGGTGACAGAATAAATTTCTGTTGTTTTTAAGCCAACCAATTTGTGGCACTTTGTCACAGAAGAAAGTAGGGAAGTAATACAGGCTCTAGAAATCATATTGAGGAATTTGACTTATCTTCTGAGAATATGGAGGACCATTGGAGAGTTTTGAATAGTAGAACATTACCTGACATTTGTTTTAAACAAATCACTTTGGGGCCTATGTTAGGATGTGGGGCACGAGGGGCAGACGCAGGGGCATCAGTTAGGAGACAGATGTTGGCGTTCAAGTGAGCTACGATGGTGGGCAGGACAAGGGTGGCAATGTGAGGGTGGTGAGACGCAGCCAGATGCTGGATACATGTCAAAGGTAACGCCAACAAGATCTCTGGTAGACCAGATGCACGGTGTAAGAGAAGGGAGGGGCCAAGGATGACTCCAAGATTTTTGTTTTGAGTAGAGTTGCCACTCCTGAGATGGGGCAGGCAGACGTAGAAGCTGGTTTTGGTGGGTGAGGTGAAGGGTCAGTTAGGTGCTCCGTTTGGGGTGATGTTATCTCTGAGATGCCTATTAGACACCCAAATGGAGATACTGAGCAGCAGCTGACACATGGATTTGAAGCCCATGGGAGAGGTTTGGGCTGGCAATGTAATGGACAAGGTCATATTTAAAGCCAAGACAAGTTAGCTCTTAAACAAATGGGGGCAAGTGTTTGTTTCATTTTGTGTTGTTTCATTTTAAGTGACAGGATGACCACACTGAGAAACCTTTATTGAGTCAAAGCAGCATAAGCAACTGCCTCTAGATGTCTTCACTCAGATTGGTTGGCTCCTGACATGTCCTTAATTGACTCTGAGGGCATGGACCAAAGCCACGCGGATAACGGCGTCATCTGGCAATGGTACTGACCTCAGACTTAAGAAAATGAAAAATATTTAAAAATCAGTAATTTTATAAAAATCAGTCCAAGCTTCACTCCTCTTGCAAAATACCCCCCAGGCCCCAAACAGTCCTCCCTGAACAGAGTTTGAACAAGAGTCCTCTCTGGTGCTGCTTTCTTGCTCACACCCCAGAAGGGCACATCCCAAACAGCCCACCTATAAGAAAAGGAAGTCTTTAATGGAGACCTGGGGAGTGGAGTGTACTTGAAAATCCCTTGATTTTTTTTAAAGCAATAAATTAGTTAAGTTTGAAAGAGCTGCAAGAGCAAGTTAATTAATTTTTCTGAGAAAGGTGTGGTGAATTTGAAAGCAATGACAATGGCTTTAGCCTCACAATTGCTATGCTTTACACAGCCCATTGTATTCACAATCGGTTTCAATGGCTGTGGTGTTTATAATCCTAATCACTTCCATTCTATTTTCTCTTGAAAGGAAAGCTGAAAATATCACTGATCTAGGGGAAAAATAAATTTAAAAATCAGAGAAAGTAAAACAACTTACTTAGAAATGTTTTCTGAATTGTCTACTTTGATTTACTTCATTAATTACAAGACTGTATACGAGTCAAATATCCATTTGTTTGAATGCAGCTGGGGTCTCAGGAGAAGGCAAGGTGAAAGAAGGAATAAGCGCATTGGAGTGAGAACTGGGTTCAAATCCCAACTCTGCCTTTTACGAGCTATGACTTTGGGCAAGTCGCATCCGCTCTCTGACACTGAGTCTCTTTCCCGCTTAAGTGGAGCTGTAGCAACTACCTCAGGAAGCTGTGAGGATGAAACAAAGCACATCCAAGAGACCTGTCACAAGGCAGACACTCAGGAAAGGCTAGTTGCTTTTCTGCACCACATACCTGTAATTTGCATCATAAACCAAGTAACAAGCTCATGTTCTATCCTAGGCCCAACATTACTAGATGTTGGAGGTTAAAGAGTGAGTAAGACACACTCCTGGCTCTTGAGGCTCTCACAGTCCCTTGGGGAAGTAATTCATTCATTCATTCATTCATTCATTCAACATATATTCATTAAGTGCTTATTATGTGTCAGGCACTGTTCTAAGAGAGCATAGACAAAATTCCTGTTCTCAAGGAGCTTACATTTTACTGGAGGTGACAGTAACCACACAAAGAAGTAGGCGATATCAGGCAGGTAGGGGTCAGTGTTATGAAGAAAACAGAGGCTGGAGAATGACGGTCAGGGTTGCTATTTTGGTATGGAGTTCGGGGCAGCCTCTCCAAGGAGGTGACCCTTGAGAAGCGGCCTGAAGGAAGTGGGGGAGTGAGCCATGTGGCTCTGGGGGCAGAGAGCGTCCAGGATGTACAAAGCTCTGAGGTGGGAATGCGCTTGGTTGAGAAACAGACGGGAGGCCAGTGTGGCTGGAGGAGATAAAACAAGGGGACAGAAAGGAGGTGTGGTTTGAGGGGCAGCCGGGGGTCAGATGGCTGGGGACAGACAGACACTCACCTATCTGTAACACAAATGCTTTGCTGGTGGTAACCCAATGCGGTTCTTTGGGGACACAGAGGAGGGCTTTGTTAACTCTGCTTTTGGGTAAGAGATGGGAGGTGGGTTGGTGTGAGGGAAGCCTTCTCAGAGAGGTGGGGATGGAGCTGAGCCCTTCCTCACGTGCTCAGTCTCTGCTAAATGCTGGGGGCAAAGACAGCAGGACACAGTGTTCGTACTTCATGGATTTACAGTCTATTGAGATTATGAAACAAAATACTTGACCTGACAAAGCCTGAATGGGGTGCCATGAGCCCCACAGAGGAAGAGGTCAGCGGCATGTGCTGTGGGGTCACCATCCACAGTGGACCCATGGGGGCCAGAAGAGCCCTTTGAGTGGTGAAGTAATGTGATTGGATCCCACAGTGAGTAGCGTTGAAGGTAAATTGAAGGGGGAACAAAGTGGGTTAAAACAATTAATTTGAAGATACACATCCTTTACTGTGTCCAAAGGAGACCTTTGTCCGCATGACACAATAGGCCCTATCTTGTCCCAGGGCTGTGGGTGAGCGTAGCTGTTCGTGTCTTTTAGAATCAGGGGGCTTTCTCTCCTGTAGTGCACTTGTGTTCTTTCATGATTTTGGCCTCCAGCTGGGAAGCTGGTGTGCAGGCCTCTGCCCACACTGAGAACTATAAGGAAATGAGAACACCCCCCCACCCCCGACACTGTTTCAGGGGGTGACCGTGTATCTCCTTGCATTGGGCCATCCTGTTAAGATGGGAGATGGGGAGGAGAGGGGCATGGTTAGTGGGCGGGCTGAGAGGCAGCAGGCAGAGAAAGCTCAAGGTCAATCAGGCAGGTCTAGGTCTGATGTCCAGTTCTGCCTTGAGACAGCTGACTCTGGGCCAGTAACTAAACAGCTGTGGGTTTTATTTGCTCATCTGTAAACTGGGCTCATAACTGTATAAATTTCACACTGTTGTTGTGAGGACAAAATGAGTTAATAAACTTTTAGCACAAAGCCAGGCACACATTAGGTTGTCAATACAGTTTAGCTATTGTTTCTCATTGCAATACATCTCATTAAAGAGGTAGAAATGACTTCAGTTCGTATGAACAGCTTGAATTGTTGGCACTTGATATGGTGGGCCCACGGGAGCCAAAAAAGCTCTTTGAACGATAAAGTAATGGGATTAGATCTCACAGTGAGTGAGTGGCGTTCAAGATAAGCTGGAGGAGGGACAAAGTGGAGTAACAAATAAGGCAGTAAACACTGGTTTCTGTTTCGAGACGTTTGGTTGCAAAGGGAAGGAAAGACTGAATGGTTGCTTGAGGGGAATTTTTAGGACAGACTTTAAGGGAGGGTTACAAATCTAGACTGACGCAGCTGCTGTGACGTGCCCTACCATGGACACCATTCATGTCCAAAGAGGTGGGTTTTGTCCTTTACTCTGGCCAAAGGGTTAGTAGAGGAAAAAGCATAAAGTCATGACCATCCTGAGCTGGTGCTGGAAGAGTGGAACAAGGACAGAGCCCTTGCTCAGGCTACCCATTGGTCTCCAGTAAGCATCTTTGCCAATACCCATTGTCATGGGAACTGCTTTGCCCATAAGCCCCAGAGACTTTTACTCTTTGGTTAGCTCATTCCCACCAATTAGGGAAAAAAAACAACCAACCAACACCCTCACCACCCTTCACCATGCCTGGCACATCACACATACCCAACAATTATTTCCTGGCTGCATAAATCAATTTATTTTTTTCCTCTAATCGAAAACTAAATCATAATCTATTATTGGATGAGGTTAAATTCATCCTGATGGCTAAATCTGATGGTGAGATTATTTGGCCAATGAATAGTCAGTTCAATTCATGGTCGTAAACTAGAAATACCTAGCAAAAAAACTACTAAAGATTTTCCAGGTCACATGCATTTTATTAGTCCATGTTTGCCAGAGAAGTGACACAGGTGGGACAATAATTGAAATCAGCCCTTTAAATTTGGCTGTTGAAAGTCATTACTCACTCTGGGCATAGAAATGGTAGGAAGGCTATGTAGCATTTGAGAAACTTGAAGCATTAAGACTTATCAGCTGAATTTTACAGCTGCAAAAATGATGGTGTAGGAAGGTTAAGTGGCTGGGTCAACGTGCCAAATGTAGCAACATACATCAGGGATTATTAGTGATAACTTTGCTATGAAATTCACCAACAGACCCCCAAGCAAATACTATTCCATTGTTCCAGCACAGAATGAACTAGAAGGGAAGGAGGGCAAGAGGAAGATGATTAAGCAGTAAAACTCTTTCTAGAGGAAAGTGAAAATGTGTCCAAAGTATATAGACAAGGTGCAATATTAGAGTCAGCCAGAAGAGACTCAAGGAGCTACAACTGTTTAAATAAAATTGCCATTTTATACTCACAATGGGCCAGATTTTATCCCGGTATAGCTCCTCAGGAATTCTTTGGAAAGTTTCCTAACTCTAGAATTACTTGGTGTGAGTGAACTGGGGCCCTATGAAAATGATACTTGGTGATGATTTTATGCAACTGCTTTTTAACCACCTAATAGACATAGAATTACTTTTCTCTTAGTCCCACACTGGCACAGTCCTGGGATGAAGATTCAGCAAATCCCATTATACGTGGATTTGACTTTTCTTTCAGTTTGATAGCTTTGGGGAAAGAAACTCCAATGAGTTGTGTATTTGTCCAACTAACTCAGCATAAATATTCATTTCTACAGAATATGTGCACTATGCAAAGTTGGCCCAGTTGTTTAAACTTATAAAAGTCCAGCACATGCTGTTAGAATCACTTAAGTAATGAGAATAAAAACCTCAGCAATGTCTATACCTAGAGAATCAGATTGCTTCTGCTGTTGCCTGTTCCCTTGCTACAGGCAGCAAATACCAAGAAAGTTTATTCTGTTCCCTCCTGCCTCTTCCCTCTGCTGGTCCTATTGTAATTACATTCTTTCCTCTGATATTTTAAAATATTCCAGCCAACTTAGTCTTTCCTTAAGTTGTCTCTCACTTTTGGGAACTGCTACCTTCTTTCTTTATGTTTCACTATCCCAAATTCATTGTCTATGGAAAACCTCACTCACCCTCCCTATATGTTCTTCTCTAAGCTCCCATTGATATGGTTACACAAAGATGAATGTCACAATTTTTGTCCCTGAGAAGCTTATAGCTTAGTGGAAGGCAGAAACGTGATCAGGATAACACATGGGAACACAAGAAGAGCTGTATTTACCAGCCTGGAAAGAAATCCAGGAAGACCTTCAAAAAGGGGTGGCATCTAAACTGAGTCGTGAGGTATGAATAGGAGTTGGGTGTGGGTAGGCAGAGGATGGAGCAGGAAAAAGGAATCCAGGGCAAAGAGGTCTGTGTGAGCAAAGATAAAGAAGAGGTAGGAGATAAGATAATGGTGATATGGGGTCAGGGGTGGAGGACTATAGGTCCTTTGGGACATCTGGCATAGTAGATGGCTGGCAGCTAGGGAGTTGGAGCTGGGGAGGTTGACAACAGCCACATCACCAGGCCTAGTCCTGCTTGGAGGTCTTCTTCCAGAGCTCTTCTGTGCTAAAACTTTGAGAGTTCTCTTCCCAAAAGAGAGCCTGCTTCCTTCCAGTCATAGCTCCGTAACAGTACATGGTTGGAGGCTTGGAAGAAGGAATCACTGAGAAAGCATTTTCATGGTGAGATTCACAGAGTCATGAAATAATATGTATGAAGTTCCTGAACGCAGTTCATATCCAGAGTTTGGTTCCTGTGTAGATTAGTTTACTCACAATCAATTTGTTTATTGATTTACTCAGTTTTTATTACTTACGTTATTACCGACAATGTGCCAAGTCTTGAACCAGACACTAAGGATACAAAGGTATGGACTTCCCTGGTGACACAGTGGTTAAGAATCTACCTGCCAACGTAGGGGACAAGGGTTCAAGCCCTGGTCCAGGAAGATCCCACATGCTGCGGAGCTACTAAGCCCACATGCCACGATTACTGAAGTCCACATGCCTAGAGCCCATGCTCTGCAACAAGAGAAGCCACTGCAGTGAGAAGCCTGCGCACCACAACAAAGAGTAGACCCTGCTCACTGCAACTAGAGAAACACCGCTCGCAGCAACTAAGACCCAACACAGCCAAAAATAAATAAATTAATTTAAAAAATAAAATAAAATAACACATATTTAAAAAACAACAAACAAACAAAAACAAAGGTAAATAAGACACCAGCCTCAGGGTAGAGTGTTCTCCTTTAAAGGTATGGCCTAAGAAAAGTTCCAGCCTTCATGAAATTCATGTTCTGAGTGCAAAGACAGACCGGAAAACACTGTTTAAGTACTGTGGTCAAGCCTTGCTTTAAGCAGGGTTTGGAAAGGCCACTAATTTACAAGAGAAGAGGAGGCAGCATGTATGATAGAAAGATCCGGAACTGGAAGTCAAGACTTGATTTTACAGACTGTACTCTATTACCAGTTTTGTGTGACCTTGAAAAAGTTCCTGAACCTCTCTGAGTTTGCTTTCCTATCTATAAAATGGGGGTGATGACATACATCTGATAGTTTCCAGGATCACAGGAGACAATATTGTGCCCGGAGCATTGCAGGTGTAACACATTTAGTTTCAACCAACATTCCCCAAACATGCAATTTGTATTCAAGTTGTAAATTTCTTAATCCTCAAAGCACTAAGGATTCAAAGATGAATAAGATACAGTTCTCATCTTTAAGGAATTCTCCATCAGGTGTTAGCTTTCTTCTAATCAATAGAGATATTAACTTCTATTTTCACATCTCAGTTTGTCATCTAGGAAATGAGGTTAGTCTTCTTGCTTCCCTCCCCTCCTCCATAGAAAGCCTCAGGACCTAATAAAACTTAAATACACATGCATGCACGCATACACACACACACACACACACACACACACACACACACACACACGGTGTGGCGCTAAGCACACATTCTGGAAATAATTCACCAAACAAACAAAGCTTCTTTATGCCAGGATTTGTTTTGGTCTGGGGCTGCTGGTGCTTTGGCTCATAGAGCTGTAGGTTGCAGCATGGTTAGTTCTAGGACACAGAAATGTGTAAGCAAGTTTTCTGGCTTATGTCCAGAATCCCCTTATGGCTCCTTGGTGAGGAAAAGGCAGACCAAGTCACAGGAACCTTGGGTTCTAATACCTCTCCCGAATGCTGGTGCTGTCAGTGGGCAGGAGAGCAAGGACTCCATATGCCAAGTGCCTTTGGATGATCATGATGGGGCTGGGGGCTTCTTCCTTTAGGATTTTGTTTCTTTCTTGTGATGTGCTACACATGTTCATCTGTTCCATGTGTCCTAACTGTCAGGCAGCAGCTGTTTCTAAGTTATCTGGGCCGGTCCACAGGGACACTTAAGCATCTAGAGAACATTAGTGATAACACACCAGATAAATCCATTTCTATTACATGGTTTTCCTGCAGAGAAAGAGGGAAAAGACCAGCATTCTGATGATATTCTAGCTTGTGAGGCACATCTGCCACACATTAAACAACCATTTTAGGGATTCATTTCTGAGAATGATTTCTTTTCATTTTGGAAGCTGTGTCTCCCTGCAGGTTATATTCTATCAAAGACAGCCCAAATGTAGGAGTTGTTGAAAATTTCAATCTCATTCAAAGATGTGCCAATGAGTTTCAGTGAAGCAAAATCTGTCAAATGACGTCATTGTGTATATTTTTTCATTTATTCCTTCCTTTCTTCTTCTTCTTCTTTTTTTTTTTTGAAAATGAATTTTTCTAGGTGATTCAATTGAGTTATAACTCATCATAAATCTTGTCCCAGAGTCAAGAGAAACCAGTGAAATGCATGATCTGACTGGAAACTTTTGTAGTTCCTCTGCAAAAAAAAAAAAAAAAAAACAGTGTTTAGGAATCTAAGACAAAGATCAAAGTTTAAAAGTAGAATTTGAAAAGCACAATGTGAACAGACCTGCATGTGTAAAGCATGGTCTGTACCCACCTTGGCTAGGGTATATAATAAAGGAGAGTTCAAGTATCTTGTAACTCTCAAAGTTCAGGGTATCTTGTAACTCTCAAAGTTCAGGGTAATTCTAGAGCAACCTGGTCAGTCTCCTGTCAAAAATAAATCAATGAAAATGTGTTCAGTCTCCCCTCCTCCTCTTGCCTATCCTGGGATCCAACCTCATCTCATCTCTCATGCTAGCTCCTGTCAGCATAATTCAGGGGAAATAAAACAGAAATTTGATTTTTTTTTAGTGGAAAATAGGAGGAACTCCTGGTGAACTCTGATTGCGGCTTTATGGAATGGAAACTCTCTCACAGCTGCAGAGATGGGGTTCCTGTAATAAAGACAGAACATCATGGGAATCACAAAACACCGTGGCATAAGCAGGACTTGGGAAGCCAAAGATGGCTCAGAGCATCTCTGAAGCTGGGGTTTCTGAGTCTTCACCCCTGTCATCACAGTTGGTGGCTTCAGCATCCATATAGATAATCCACTCAACATGCTGGCCTCAGTCCCTTGACCTCATCACTTCCCATGCCCTTTTCCTGCAGCCCCTGTTAACCACTTATTCCCATGGTCTTACCCTAAATCTTGCCATTCTCAATAATGGCACCACATCCAAAATCATGATTTCCAGCATCCCACATTCATTCCTTTGCTTAGTGTCCCCACAGCAAAATAGCTTTACTCCTATGAGCACCTCAAAACCACTGGCCTCACCACCTTTTCATTGGCCCTAACCATTGCCTCCTTCTCTCCCAACTCCCTCATTTCCCTCTTACCCCAGCATAGATTCTGTAGTCTATGATGGTAGTCACTCTCTTACATGTGCCCTCAAATTCTTGGTCTTTCTTTTCCTACATGACACTGCAAAAAAAACCCAATTCTAATTAAATCCAACTCTCTGCCTACTCTGCTGTGCCTGCACCCCAGAAGTTAATTCGGCTGGGAGGAAATACGCAAGTAGGCTGATTTTTCCTTCTTTAAACTTATGACCCATAAATCTCAAGTAGGCTCTCTGCACCACCTGATGATCTTTCCTTCTTTCTCTCCTCAACTCATTCTTTTTCCCCCAAGACAGCTATTTCATATCTTCTCTTCTCTCCTTAAGCAACTGTTCCCGCTTTCCCTTCCTCCCTCTTCCTGAGGGCCTCTAATCTCACATCACTGAGAAGAGAAAATACGCATAGAAATAGAAGAGAGCTACTTCATCTTTCTACCATTAGAACAACAACCTGTTTATACATCTACCCATATGCCCTGACTTCCCTCTTGTTATAAAAGATAGCCTTCTGTTGGTTTTTTGTTTGTTTGTTTCCAGTCTCAGGAGAACCCCTCCACTTGTGCCACTTTTCACCTAAGAACTTTACTGCTGACAATGTCCCCTTTCTCTGGTTCATCATTCCCTTCTGTATACCAACCTTCTGTAACAATTTCCATGTTTTAAAAAACTCTCCCTTCACCCAACCTCCCCTTCTGGATACAGCCCCATCTTTCCTTTTCCCCCCTGGCAAAATTTTTCAAAGGAATGTTTATACTCACTGCTTCTACTTCCTCATCTCCCACTCTTTCCTCAATTCTCTCTAATTTTAGGGGGTCTATTATCACTCCTCTGAAATCCATCTCAACATGTTTGTCAGTCGGGACTTCACTGGTGGTGCAGCGGTTAAGAATCCGCCTGCCAATGCAGGGCACATGGGTTCAACCCCTGGTCTGGGAAGATCCCACATGCCGTGAAGCAACTAAGCCCATGTGCCACAACTACTGAGCCTGTGCTCTAGAGCCCATGAACCACAGCTATGGAAACCCAAGTGCCTAGAGCCCGTGCTCCACAACAAGAGAAGCAACCACACTGAGAAACCACAGCACTGAGAAGCCTGTGCACCGCAATGAAGAGTAGCCCCCAATTGCCACAGCGAGAGAAAGCCCGCGTGCCGTAGCAATGAAGACCCAAAGCAGAAAGAAAAAAAAAAAGGTTGCCAATCACCTCCATGCCACCACAAAGATCCACATTCAGTCTTCAACTTCTCCCTCTCTGCAGCATTTGTCCTAGTTGGTGACCCCTGCCTTCTGGAACACTTGATTCACTTGGTTACTAGGGTACCACATCCTTCCATTTGCTTCTTTCTTCCCAACCTCTACACGTGGCGCTCTCCTAACATCATTCCTCTTTCCCTCTCTATCCATTACTCTTTCGGTGGTCTCAGTAACATGGTTTAAAAAAAAAATAGAAACACAACATTTATATGGATGGGTCCCCAAATTATAGCTCCAACGCTAACCTCTCTTTTGAGCTGCACATTAAACGTTCCTCCTTCTCCGTGTGAATGTCTACAGACGATGTCTAACTTAACACATCTACCACCAAGTTTTTAAATCTTGCCCCTACTGCTCCTGCTAAGCTCCCAGTTTCAATAAGTAGCAACGCTATTCGTCTGATGATAAAGCGAAAAACTAGGAATCATTCTTAATTCCGTACTTTTCCTGGCAGCCCTTATCCCATCCATCAGCAATGCTATCAGCTTTAACATTCCTGGACTTCAGTGTGCTCAGCTGCAAAATAACAATGTCAGCATCTACTTTATAGATTGACTGTGGAGATTACATAAGGTAAGAGAGACGTGCTTAACACACAGTAGCCACTCAATAAACATCAGGCTCCCTTCTCTTTCCAATAACCTGTAACAGTGGTGCTGCCCCTGTATCCATCCCACACCTCCAGGTGGCATTTGAGGCTTGTCATAGTCTGGCCCCTCCCTATCTCTCCACATGTCAGGCTCGATAATTATATTTCTATCATTATTTTTACTTCACAGAGCTTTTTTGACGTATCTTATTTACTTCTGATCATTTCTACAAGAAATAGGTATTATCATCTCCACTTTAAAAGTTGGAAAAGTGAGAAAGAGGCTACATAAATTGCTAAAAATCATAGCCAATGTTAGATCTGGAAATGACGCAAAGAGCTTTCATTTTGAGATGTCTTTCTTTTCCTTCCAGGCCATGCCACCTCTCCAACACAGAGCTTTATCACCCTCGGGTCCAGATTCTCTCTCAATCACCTGAAACCCACTCCACTCCCTTACTTTCCCTGCTTCTCCTTCCAAGAAGTCCCTCTCTTCCTTTCTCTTCCTTCATCACTCTTCCGCTGGGGAGAGTGTGTAATCCCCTTCCACCACGTTTGACTATAGTGATCCTTATGTTGAAGAGGACCCACTGTAGTCCCCAAAGTCTTACCTGAAAATGTTGTGGCAATTTATAATTACGCAAAGGCAAGAAAGATGAGCTGTCCTTTCAGGAAAAAGTCATTGTGTCATCAAGAAGAATGACAGTGGTTGGTACGAGGGAGTTTGAATGGTGTGGCTGGGCTCTTTCCCAGGAATTATGTTGCTTTTACTAGGCATTATTCTGAGCAAAGCTGAGCCGGGCATAGGCAGGTCCTCTCAGATTATTAAAAGGCCCCGGGGATTCCCCTCCAGTGAAATGAAGGAAAGAAACAAATGATAAAAACTACTTAATTTTTGGTGTATCCCCCAGTATCAAGACAAACAAGAAAAAACCCAGCCACGTCTGAACAAACGGGTCTTTCTGCCATCATATGCAGTATACTGAGGCGTCTGGATTGAAATAAAGGGATTATTTTCAAGCATGTTAAAAAAAAAATGTGACATTTTATGGCAAATACACACCCACAAATAAGGCGCATGTAGAAATATGTTTGCTGCATATACATACCCAGGAAATCTGTGGTGTGAAACTAGCATGTGCTGACGGGGCCCCGTGCACAGGTAGGTCAGCACTACCTGGCTGCAAGTCAGCCATGTGTTTGTGACACTGAGGTGTCATCCCATGCAACACTGTATAGAAGAGCACTGTGATACGGACAGGGCAGGAAGGACTCTCAGGAGCTCGGGTTGTGCATCCAGGCACCCCACGTTCCTGAGCTGGTCCATCAGTTCCTGACGACAGTGATTTGCTTCCAATAAGCCAAGCCATTCCCACCTCCAGGCCTTTGCCCGCACGGTTCCCTCTGCCTGAAGAGCTCTCTCTGCCACAGCAGGGCTAACTCCCTGGGGTCAGGGCTCTGCTCAAAATTCACATCCGCAGAGTGCCCTGCTGGCCCTCACTCTCAGCGCTTTACTCTGTCTTTTGTTTGTTTTAACTCATGGTCCCTATCACCACTTGCCATCATAGTTTCTTTTTGGTTGTTTTGCTTATTGTCTGTCTCCCTCATTCACAGGCTGGGGCCTTTATTTACCACTGTGCCTCCAACATGGGGCCTCAGTATCGGCTGAATGTGCCAATGAGTACATGAACGACTAGGCGAGCCCAATCTGATTCTTGGCTTAAATGGAGTACAGCGGGAACGCTGCTTTTTCATTCTTCTAAGCAATCTTTCCTTCTGATAGTGGTGGCAAAGCACCTGAAGAAAACAAACATCTCTCTCTCTCGTTCTTTTTCTCTCTTGTACATCCCCGTTTCCTTCTCCCTCTCTCCTCCCCTCTCCCCACTCACTTTTCACATTACAAATGGCTGATGTGGTCCAGAGCCCTGTGGGAATAAACTCCCAGTGGCCTCCCTCCTAACTCCTCCTCCTTTCTCTGCCCTGCTTAGAATAAATCTGTAAGGAAATGTCCTGGACATACAGCCTTTGAAGGTGCTTTCTTCACCTGGTTGCAAAGGGAGAGACACCCATCACTTAGTCACATACCACTGGGATGACTGTGGGCCTCTTGCCCAGTCCCACCTACCAGGTCCTGTTGTCAGGTGTGAATTACTGTGACCTCCCAGGTCTCACTCAAGAGTGATGACAGTCTCCTCCAGGAAGGCCATGCAAAACATTTCTCCTGGAATATATTGCTCTAATCAATTTCAGACTTCGCCTTAGATGTCCTCGAATCTTCCCAGGAACTATCTGAATATACATTCCCATGAGATTCTGGCCCAGGACACCAGAACATTTTGAAATTAAACCGCCTGATGAGTTTAGACATTGCTATATACATATTTCTGGGGCGATCTGAAAATACAATGTAATTTCTATTGTGGGACAGAAGGTTGTATTTGTCTATCACATGAAATGGCAAAAGCGAAACATATTGATTCTTGCAAATGTATAATTTTTTATAGTCTCTAAAAAATGAAAGAAATCAGAGACTTGATTTGCTATTGCCATATGGAATATAGTGTGAGAAAAATTTACCAGCCTGCAAACCTACAGTTTCTGGTCTTAAATCTTACCTATGCAGTGTGTTTTTCTTCTCACATGTGGAAATCCCTGAACATTTAGGTGGGGTTCACTTGCCTGTCCCCTGAATTGTATTTCAGTGCAGAGACCCTTTCCACTGGGTTAGACCATTTAAATCCCTCTGGCCATGAAAATGTCTTCCCTTGTCATCTATATTTCTTTCAGGAAAGTGAGTCGGTCAGGAGGAGAGATACCAGCCTGAGTTAACTTTTGTGTCATTGACACGGCATCCTAGTTAAAGGGTGAGCTTGAAGCTGGGCAGATGAGGAAGGGAACCTTGTGTTCTCTACTTCACCAGCTCTGTAATCAGGGCAAGTTATTGAGAGAGGTGGTATTGAGGAGCAGTTAGGAACACGACCTTCTAGGTATGAAAACTTGAATCTTGGTTCTGCTACTTACTCTATGATCTTGGGCAATTGACTTTATCTTTCTGAAACTCAGTTTCTTCTTCTGTAAACAGAATAAATATATTTTTCAGGGCTGGTTGTCAGGAGTAAGTGAAATAAAGCATGTAAAGCTCTAAGCACAGTGTCTGGCACATGGTAAGTTTCTGGCAATCAGTGTAAGCTGTTACCATCGTCAGCGTCCATAATACTAGTAATGGTGGTGTTAGTTAAGACCACACAGCTAGTTAGTGATGGAGTCTGTAAAATCCCCAGCCAAGTGATTTTTCTATTCTGTCAACATCTGTAGCCTTGGGCGAAGATGTGGCAAGGAGGTAAACAAGTGAGGGAGGAGACAAGGGCGATGATGTGAGAAACGACCCGAAACACAGCCTTCTTGAGGGCAGCGGTCCTCATCGCTGGTTACATGCTGCAATCATCGGGGTAGTTTCAGACCCTGATGCCTGAACGTCACCACTAAAGATTCTGATCTTAATGGTTTGGAGTGCAGCCTGGGGGATGCACGTTTTCATCGATCCCCCCTAGTCGTTCTGACGGATAGCCAGGTTGAGAACCACTGGTTTAGAAGCACCTCATGCAGCTTGCAAATCCTAGTGACAACGGTCAGGCTCCAAGGCGCCCATGGAGGAAGCCCAGCAGAGGAGTTTTGTTCCCTGGTGCCCAATTCCCTGCCGCTACAGGACGGAGAGGATGTGAGCTTACTGCACGCTGCTGGGCATCCAGCGAGGGAACAGGGCAGCTGGCTACCTCCCCACTGGGTAGCAAAAGCCCTGGATTCTCTGTGGGCGTCTCTCCCTGCACCCAGCTGTCCAAGGCTGACTCAGAAGCAGAAGATGCACCCACGTGCAGGCTCACACATGTTGACAAGCATATCATCTTAGAGATTGCCACGGGAATCTCAGAACGTCTGTGTGTGTGCAGGTATGTGCGGTGAGTAAGCGTGTGTGACGGTGTGTGTATAAACGGAATCGCTACAGCTAATTTCAGATTCCCCTGTATTCCACCAGTCAACATAAAAGAGCTGAATGTTGTTATTTTACAGGGAGGGGCCCACGATCTCGAAAGAAACGAGGTTGTTCAGAGCCACCAGGCGGCACCGTGTTGCCCATCTAGCTAACAGCCTTCTGTTTAAGAGGGTGGGTCAAGTGCCCTTCAGGATTCATGGCCATTATTCGTCAGCACACGGTCCCCCTCTACCCAGGGGTGAGTGATGGCGACGGGGCCCGCTCGGCTTGAGCAGATCTCACAAAGTTGAGCTGATGTCTCTGTGCTGGGTTGTGTCCAGCTGGAGAAGAGAGACTCAGAATCCCATCCTCGAGGAGCGGGGAGGGGAAGCTAGGGTAGCAAATCCAAGGGCCAAGGTTCTGGAGCAGGAATGGAGGCGGGGAGTCTGAAATGGCTGTTGTGACATCAGGAAGGCAGGGGATGAGGATTTGAGGGGCTAGAGAGACAGAAGGGGTCCTGGAGCAATTCTGGCAAAATGCGCCAAAGCACCTTCATTTGTAGGGAAGCGGGGACCAGAGTGCAGTGCACCATTATAATTGTCTATGTGTCTGCTATAAATTATTTGTCTTTTGAAACCCTGGATACTTCAGCTAGCTGAAGCCGGTGAGTTTATCAATCCACCAATCTCTTTCAAGCCACTGTGGGGTCTTGCCCATGATGCCAGGTCTTTCTGGAGTCCTCGCCAACCTCACTTTAGCTATGACTTCTCAAGCCAGCCTGCCTTTCTCCCTTTCACGTGCATCGTCCTCTGAGGAGCCACTCCTGCCCACGCCCTGATCAGGGCCCACGATGTGGGGCCGCCGTCTCCGCTCTGTGCCCTGGTCAGTAGGCAGCTGTGTCCCAGCACAAAACTCCCCCCGTGACTAACTTAGAAAAGCTTAGTCCGTTACTCTTTCCTCTAGGATATTTGTATTTTTATAGGGAAGGATATTATAGGCAGAGGAATTTTTAAATAGAGTTGCAGGTGCCCGTTGTTACACTGGTAACATGGGATTAAAGATGCTTTTGTCAGAAAAGATTAAATTTAAAAATTTAAATTAAAAAACATTCTCATGGCCACTTTCTATGCCTCTGAAGCCAGAACTGCTCAAATTTAGTTCCGTTTCTCCCATATACACGTCTTCACAGAGGTCTGGGCAGGTGAGGCAGTAACCCAGGAGGAAGGAGCTGCGTGTTAGCATCTGAAACCTGAGTCTGACAGCGTGCTCGGCACCGGCAGGGTGTGGTCCCCACAGTGGACCTGGCCTTCCCCAGCCCTGCATCTTCATTCGAAAAATGAGTTCGGCCAGCATTATTGAATGCCCACTAAGTTCCAGCTAAGCTTAAGGATCAAGGAGAGCAGCTGTCACTGAGGGAGACAGCGCCCCACAACAGCGCTCTTCTAGACGTGCACGCAAGAGAAGTGGAAGAAATGTGTTAACTCTGCAGGGGGGGGGATGGGGACATTGTCACGGAGGAGAGCTTCATGCTGGAACCAGTGCCGGGGACCGTGTGACCTGGGGGTTAGGAGCTATGACACTGGTGTCTTACAGCTGGCTCAAATCAAAGCTCTGCCACTTCCTGTTGGGAATGTTATCTGAGAAATGGGGATAATAATCGTATACGTCCCATAGGTAAGAAGTAAGATGATACAAGTCAGAATGGTGGTGCCCGGTGCCTAGGAAATGCCAGCCTTTACCATTTACTATATATGGTAAATGATATTATTAATTTCACACACACACACACACACACACACACACGCATACCGCGCCTCGAAGCTCGTGGGATCTTACTTCCCCAACCCGGGATTGAACCCGCGTGTTTCTACCGGACTTCTTGCATTTCTGTCGTTGTCATGGGAAACATGTTCAGGAGGATGAAGAGTCTTCGGAGTCCATTCACCACTAGCTGCCCAGTGTCAGCGTGTCATAGTTTATCAGCACCCCAGAAGTTCCCCTGGTGGCTCCTCCCAATCACTACTAACCCCCCCCACCGCCCAGTTATGGCTTTCCTGACTTATAAACCATAGAGGACTTTTCACCCTCTTGCCTTACACGTTCCCAGTGCTTGCAGAAGTCCTGAGGGAAAGTCAGCCATGTGTTTGCAGCTCCCCAAACCTCTCCAAAAGCTTCCTGGTTTTGCACTCTTATATTCAAAAGATACTTTATACAACAGTATATACTTTATACAACAGTATATACTTTATATAGCGGTGAACACTGGACCACAAGGGAATTCCCCATCATTTACTACTGAGTAACAATAAAGAGAGGAGAAAAGAGATTGGGGCAGATCATTCTAGATATAACCCGAGGAAAGGCAGAAATACAAAAGGGAATGA